>NC_065446.1:139139023-139510690 GCF_917563875.1 Diabrotica virgifera virgifera | reverse complement strand
CCACTCTGTTTTCCTCATTTATTAAAGTTTCATAGTCACTTAACATCAAAAGCAATTCATTTTCTTTTCCTTCTCCACATATCATTTTGCTGTCTTTTTCCTCAGATTCTTCACACATGTTTATCGTGCATTCTGCATCCTCTTCAAATACCACTGTGTCAATTATATCCTTTTCGTTTTCATTTGTTAACTTTATTTCTTCTTCTTCTTTTGGGCTCATCTCTTCTTTAGAGGAATCCCAAATTTCGGTTTCTTTTGTTGTTAATATTCTTTCTTCTTCTTCCCCTGAGCTCATCTCTTCTTTTGAGGAATCCCAGGTTTTAACTTCTTTTATCTTTTTCTGACCCTTTCTCCTTTTTCTTCTTTGCCCTTGCTTCGTTGCCAAATTCATTCCCACTGTTTGTTCTCTACCTGATTCGTCCGTATTTTGTTTTTCATGTTCCTTGTCCTGTTCTTCTTCTTCCTCTGTGGGTAATTTTCATTTTGTTATTTTTGAAATCAATTACTACATGTTTTTCTGTCAATTCCTCTACTCCGACGATCATGTCATGCGACATATTTGGCATTATTACACATTGTAGTGCATAAAATCTCTTACCCAATCGTACCTTTATTCGTATGCCTTCATTTATTGTTGCCAATGTCCGTTTATTTGCGCCCACTAAGTTCACGCTAGGTATTTTGTAAATTAAATTTGTTAAATTAACTTCTTCTATTAATTTTCTGTTGACCAGTGTAATTTCCGAGCCAGTATCTATCAAAATTGGTTTCTCGTTGATAAAACCATTCACAAATTTTAAATTTATTCCATTTATTTTTTCATTGTTTCCTGCCAGTTTTATAAATTCCTTCGGGTGACAAAAAATTCCTGTTTGGGTTTCTGTTTCTAGTGAGCGCCTTCGTGAAAAGACGCCGGTTCCTCTTCGTTGTTTATATTTTCATCGTAATGTCTCTCTTCGTCATATTCTCTTTTATTATTTACCTCTATTATTATTTTAGAGTAGATTATTTTTTAGACTAGTAGAGAGGTATTATTTACCTCTCTTCTATTTTCTCTTGGTCTGTCGGATCTGTTTCGGGTTTCTCGATATTCCTGTCCATTTTGTCTACCATTATTTCTGTTTTCTTGATTTGTGCGTGTGGTGTTTCTATTCTGGTTATCCCGATTTCTGTCCTCATTCATTGCCTATTTCTTTGTTCATAATTTCCTCTTCCATTGTCTCTATTTTCGTTTTCCCTCCTGGGATTAAAATCTCGTCTTGTATAATCCCTCCTATTGTTTTGTCTTCTATCCCTGTAATCCTGTGTTTCTCGGGGTCTGTAATCTTCTTGCGAGCTTCTTGATTTTCTTTCTCTTAGACGTGATTCTCTTATTTGTAGGAATTGGCACAAACTATCTATGTCTTTGTAATTTTGCAACGTGATATGATCTTCTAGCGTTTCTTCGAAATGTCTTGCAATCAGTTCGATTAATTGTTCTGACGAATAATTATATTGTAAATGTTTTGCATTATTGTATATTTGTAATGCGTATGTTTTTTCTGAGATACCCATCCGATCATTATATTTCCCATTTTGTAATTCTTTGTCGATTTCCATTTGTTGGACTTTTCCCCAGAAATAGTTGAAAAATTTTTATTCAAACTGTTGCCAACTGTCAAATTATTCCTCCTTGCTCTCAAACCATAGACCTGCCTCATACTTAAGATGGTTTCTGATCGTTTCTTTGGCTGTTTCAAAATTTCCGATGTGTTGTACTTTCTTTTTGAGGCTATTTATGAAGGGCACTGGGTGTAATCTTCTTACATCCCCGCCAAACCGTATTTTCACGTCATCTGTGCTATGTATAACAATTTCTCTTCTTTCTCCGATATTCTGTTGCGTTTTGATTTCTTCAATTTTTCTTTCATTTTCTTTGATCTTTCTTTCCACTTCTTCCATGTCTTCTTGAATCGCGTTTTCCAACTTGTTTTCCAACTTTTCTAGTTCCTTTTTCTGGCAATTTGTTAACTCCTTCATTTAATTTGGAATTTTCATTTCTTGTTCTTTCATGTGATCTTTAATTCTCATTTCTTGTTCTTTATCTCGTTTTTCATTGTTGTCAAACATCCTTTTATTTCCTTTTCATATTTTCCTATGCGTTCCTCCATTTTCTGGTTGTTTTCTTCTATTGCTTGTTTTGTTTCCTCCTGATTTTCTTGCATTTTATCCATTTTCTTTGATGTTTCTTCCTGATTTTTATCCATTTTATCCATTTTCTGTGATTGTATTTGCATCAATTGTAATAATTTTTCTAAATCTGACAATTCCTTTTTCCTGTTTCCATAATTGTTGTGTCTAAAATGTTTTCTTGATCTGAATGTTCTCCTTGTTCCAAATGTTCTTTTTTTCTGAATGTTCTTCTTGTTTTTTGTTTTCTTTGCTTTTGTTTCTTGTCTCTGGCATTTCTTTTCAAGGAATACTATCCCCGCCAAATAGGAAACTTTAAAACACCCTATCTGTTGCAGACACGAAAAATTTCCCTTACCCAATGTAATAATTGTCAAATATTTCAAAAAATCATCAAATGCAAATATCGAATAAATAAAATAAATTATTAGAAATTGTACCTAGAAAAGGAAATTTATAAGTCGTACTTCAAATATATAAATTTTGACCACTCAATAAATATATTTTCAATCACCTGCTTTTCCTCTGTCTTCCTTTCAAAGTTGCAACCAGAAATACTCTCTAATGCCCAACCAGTTGGGACGCCATGTTGTTATGCTCTACTTTATCTCTTTATTTAGATTGATTAGCAAATTCTTAATTTAATTAATTAATAAATTACTTTAATCAATGCCTATGTAAAACAAAACTAAATTCAAATTAAATATTCCAATAAATTTTATTCTCAGGGCCAATTTTGTATTTGATACAATACCTATGATTTGTGGCTTCTAGTATTTCTAGTTGCTTACTTCTTCCAAGATAGAACAGGGAAATTAAAAACATTCAATATCATATAAATGTAATATATTTACATTTACCAAATAAGCCGTGTACATATGATTTAAAAAATACTAAATTTTACTTTGTCGCAACAATTTCTTACTTAATAAATCAAACTTTAATTATGATATCTCTTTGTTTTAACAAAAAAAATTATTTAAATAAATTATTATTTTCTCATACTAAATTTTACAAAATTTACTTTTATTCATTTGAATTGAATTCTTAAATTTTAAATGACTAACTGCGTTATAGTAATGTTCAATAAACAAATAAGCAAATATGGTTCAGATATAAACAAATTCTCTCCATTTCGACAAATGATTTGACTAACCTTTTTGTTTCTTCACTTCCTCTTTTTCCGGATTGCGTGGTCCTCGATTCTCCCAACGTACTCTCTGGATGTTGCGAAAAGGTCCCTTTCATCCAAACTGCTTCCAAAACAACACACAGAACTTGCTCGAATTCTCTTACTCAATTGTCTCCTTGCTCGATATCTTGTGCAAATAGAAATCAATCAGCTACTCGTTCTAGACAAAACAAAGGAATCTCCCTCGGACCAGGAAATTTAACTTTTCAACCGGTCGACAATTTGGTTTCAACTTGATTCTACTCGCAAAGGCCGATAACACCACTCTACACTGATTTCTCAATTTTGAAAACTCGACTGCTCTCACTAGATATCCATTATACAGTGAATATATATACAGTACATAAATTGTTCAGCTGGACATAGGAAACATACATCGTATATATTTAGATACATAAATACACACATTGTATTATATTGAGATAATTGTGGCAACTGAGCTACAAATACAAATTGTCAGTAATTGTTTGTCCTGGATGTTAGCATTAACTTCAAAATTCGTTAATCGTCAAGTATTATTGGTTTGTCATCTCAACCCCGAAGCGAAGAGTATTGTTTAAAATGTTTATTTATACTGCTCCAGAAAAGATGCAAATAATTAAATGGTATTATCAAGGTAATTCGTTGGCAGAATGTGTAGATCTATTTGCTAATACAGTGGAACCCCGATAAGTCGGCCCCCGATAACCCGGAACTCCGGCTAACCCGGACCGATTTTTATCAGACAAACATTTCAACAATAAAAATGTATTGCTGTTACAAAATCTCGTGAACCTAATTCATTCATTTGGTGACGTCAATATACGAACGAAACGATTGATGAATCCGACATTACTGAAAATATCAGGGTGTAGATGGGACCCTGTCGCGCAATTCGCAGCAAATAAAATAGTCGTATGTTTTTGGCTTCATTTTATTTCGGTTATACATACGCATTTTCAAGGTTCACGAGGTTTTGTACCAACTCTATGTAATATAATATTTGAGAGATAATGGAACCGGATTGAACTACATATAGCATAGTAAAAATGACTCATGGTACACCACATTCATTGTCGAAAACAACAGGAACCTGTGTTATCCTTTATTTTTTTAAAACTGTCTGTGTTAGCATTGTTTAGAAAAGACTATTAAAATTCTTTTTTTAACAATGGTCTTAGTCATCACTGTTATTAAATAACATAACATCAGAGACGGTATTGTGTGTAGTAAAGTCGTATTATTGTTCGCTTCCGTTTTGTAATCGTTCGTAAATTTATTCAGATTTTGTGTTTGCGTGTCTTTTGTCTATAAGGGCAACAAAACGTAAAAATGTTGTAGTGACAATGGAAAAGAAACTAGAAGCATTAAGTAGAATTGATAAAGGTGAATCTTGCAGCATTATATTATGGTGTCGGTACATCTACAGTATCGGATTGGAAGAAAAATAGAACTAAAATCGAAGAATTTTTTTTTCAAAATGATAACAAAAGACAGTTTAATCGGTGCAAAGCTAATAAAGCTAAGAATGAGACTTTTGACGACGCTTTGTATGTGTGGTTTTGTGTGGAATGCGAACGTGGTTTACCAGTGTCTGTGTGACAATTATAACGGAGTTTATCTGTAAGCATACCATATTTTATTAATTTTTACCATTTTCTCCGGCTAACCCGGATTTTCGATAACCCGGATCGGCCGCGGTCCCAATTAATCCGAGTTAACGGGGTTCCACTGTACTTTCGAAACTAGACCCATACCTTATAGACAAACAATTGCAAATGTTATAAATAATTTTGAAACACAATATTGTTTAAAAGATTGTAAAAAATATCACAAAAGAAAAGAGATGTCCCTGGAAAGACAGCAGGAAATCGAAACAAGGGATGAAGATATTTGTTCTACAATTGAGGTAGATAACTCCAGAACCACCAGAAGTGTCGCCAATGAGTTAGAGGTTTCGCATACCACAGTTCATAAAGTTCTAAAAAAATATGGCTTTAAGAGTTTCAAATACTCGAGAACCCAGGAGTTATTTCCCGGAGATCATTATCGTAGAATGGAGTTTTGTCAAGCTGCAATGGATGCATCTCACGAAAATGATGATTTTGTAAAAAACATTCTTTTCACCGATGAATCGTCATTTTCTGTACGGGGTCATCACAATCCTTCCAGAACGCGGTAATGGTCTCAGGAAAATGAACATAGAAGTATTGTACATCGGACTCAATGCCCTCAAAAACTTAATGTGTGGACCGGCATTTTAGGTGACCATGTAATTGGTCCATTTTTCATTGAGGGAGTTCTGAATTCAGCTAAATATCTTGCTCTTTTACAAGATAGCATTATTCCAACTATTCAGAATCTCCCAGATGTAAGTTTAGAAGATGTCTGTTACCAACAGGATGGCTGTTCCGTTCATAATGCGCGTATCGTGAAAAATTATTTAAGCACAATTTTTCAAGATCGCATTATAAGCGGAACAAGCAACCAAATTAAATGGCCTGCAAGATGTCCCGATTTGGCTCCCATGGATTTCTTTTTCTGGGGACATATTAAATCCACCATCTATGGCAACGATCTCGAGAGGGCACATAGTCTAGAGGATTTGGAAAATAAAATAAGAAATGCTTTTGCTACGATTACGCCACAACAGCTTGAAAACGTGAGGCAAGCATTTTATGATAGACTAGGTTATTGTCTTGCAAAGCAAGGTGGTCTATTTGAACCTTTCATTTAGTTTACTTATTAGTTTGTACCATATAATGTATTGTTTGATTTTCAATTACTTTAAATTAATTATTTATTTGTGTTTAACTAGTTTGAATACTAATGTTTCGTTTTTCGTTGGGCATAGTACACAATAAAATTTTTGAAAGGTTTTAACTGCATTTTAATAACTTTAAATTATTTACGTAGATTTACGTAGCAGAATTACCTCCCTCGATTCACACGTAATAGCGTCTTTTTCATGAAAGAAAATTCTACATAGAGTTTAAAAAAATAGGCGTGGTTTCCTGTAGGCCTATTGGGGACATCTTTCCACAATAGAAAAGATCAACGCACTGGCTAGTTTACCTCAAGTGGTGTGAAAACGGCTAGATATGTTTGTAAAGGAGAAATTTACTTTACTCAAAGGATTGACCGATCAGAGGTCACAGGTCAAAGTATCCTCAAAATACTAAGGTAGCCACTTGAGGACACTTTTTCCTTTGACCCCTTACGACACGCAAAGACCGCTGTTCGTGAAGTCACAATCCTCGTTTATATTCATTTCGACTGACACAAATAAACGTCAAAACATGACAATATTATAGTAGCTGAATATTGTTGGCCTGAGGGAATGAGAAAACTGTGTCTGTTTAATTTTGTAATTAGTTTTAAATAAAAAATATTTTAAAAATTAAAGTAAAATTATTAACTCATTAATCATAATCTTTGTTTTTGAGTTATTTATGGACATTCTTGCTTACAATTTCACTTATTCTATTCGTTGTAAGAACTCTATTGCAAAACTCGAACTCGAACACAAGCTTCAACTAACACAGATTAGCGCAGTTGTCACACTCAACTTAATGTACATTGCCTATGTCCAGCTGTACGATTTACGTACTGTATACATATATATATATATATATATATATATATATATATATATATATATATATATATATATATATATATATATATACAAGAAATACTGGACACACCTGAATTTGAACACACCTTGTATGGGCCTCTGATGTTTTAAAAAGAACCACAATAATCATAACACTTAATTACTTTTTTACTTTTTTATTTGATACTTTTTAATTTGATTGTTTCTTCTTTCTGTTCTCTATGTGTCAGAGTTTTTGACTTACATTATCAGTAGGTTAACATGACAGAATAATTATTGTATTTCTGCTAATAATTCAAAAATTTTAAAATGTATTGTGTCCTTTGTTTTCTGTTTTCAATATTTGTGTTAATTTGAAATGTTGAGCATCATCAAGCTTCTCTTTAATAATCTCAACGACTAGTAGGTTTACTAAAACAATGTAATATTTTAAAATACTTACATTTTTGTTTTATATTACAGAGTCTTGATAAAGGGGTCAAACAACCCCGAAAGCTAGACAAAAAGTCAAAAGAGTGTTTCTTTGATATCCTGGCCAAACTTCTGACTGCAACCCTAATAAACCACTTGTTTGTTATATATATATATATATATATATATATATATATATATATATATACAGGGTGGTTCATCTTATTCGCCTCGGTCTCTGTACGGAAAACCACTTGGTATTTTAAAAAAATTTCTTCACAGCAATATACAAGGCCTTTAATACTACAACCTAAAAATAATGTGAATTATACAGGGTGTTCCAAAAAAGAGTGGTATATCAAAGTTATATTTTTTCTTATGGAATGCCCTATATCTGATGACATTATTGAATTGACCTTAAAAAATAAGCTATACTTTCATAAGGGTTCCCTATACCTAAATACAGGGTGTTTTGATTTATTTCGATTTTTATAAAAATGTAAGGTTATAGAAAAAAATAAATATCTACGAATCTAAGAAGCAGTAACAAATTCTTGCTTGGATCTTAATAATAGACTATTTAGCATACTTAAACAGATGCTTATTGCAACAAAATTTTTTACAGGGTGGTCAAAATATGAGATTGTTCTATTAACAAATTCAAGCTGTAATAACTTACTTATTTTAAATGGAACACCCTGTATCTTACTAGTCTATCGCGTAGAAAATTTACTTAGCTTTCAATTTGTATTAGGGTTTCCTATACCTATCTTTTTACAGGGTGGTCAAAATATTAGATTGTTCTATAACAAATTCAAGCTGTAATAACTTACTCATTTTAAATGGAACGCCCTGTATCTTACTAGTCTATCAAGTAGAAAATTTACTTAGCTTTCAAATCTTATTAGGGTTTTCTATACCTATCTAGCTTCATTTTTTAAATATTTAAAGATTTCCTAATTTGTAAGCTTTAAAAATTAGAATTAAGTACCTATGTCGTGGTTATGTACAACACATCACCAACACCGGCAATATACTTAGATATTTTAGTCAAGATAGTTTCATTAATAAAATTCACATTTTTTTCATTTAATCACACAGAGTGTTCTTATTTTAAATGACATACTCGATATTCTATTCTTTATAATGGAAGATATTTAAAATCTCTTCAATTCCATGTTGACATTCTCAATACACATGTTATTCTGTAAATATAAATTCCCATGTTATTCTGTAAATACCCATTTTTACATATTTTTGTAAAATAGGCTCGTTTTCGTCAAAGTAGCCATTGCATTTAATTGTTTGTAACTGCGATTTAAAGATTCAAACAAAAAGTGGCGTTCTTAAATTTACTTAATAACCGTTGGGTTAAGATATGGAAAATACTTATACGGAATGAAATATAATTTAAATATCTTCCAGAATACGGCATCTAATATAGGGTATGCAGTTTAAAATAAACATATTCAATTTCACATGTAGGCCAAAATCAACTAAAATAATACAACACTCTGTGTGATTAAATGATAACAATGAACATTTTATTATTAATGACAGTATCTTGTCTAAGTATATTGCCGGTGTTGGTGATGTGTTGTACATAAACACGACATAGGTACTTATGTAATTCTAATTTTTAAAGCTTACAAATTAGGAAATCTTTAAATATTTAAAAAATGAAGGGAGATAGGTATAGGAAACCCTAATAAGAATTGAAAGCTAAGTAAATTTTCTACTCGATAGACTAGTAAGATACAGGGTGTTCTATTTAAAATAAGTAAGTTATTACAGCTTGAATTTGTTAATAGAACAATCTAATATTTTGACCACCCTGTAAAAAGATAGGTATAGGAAACCCTAATACAAATTGAAAGCTAAGTAAATTTTCTACGGGATAGACTAGTAAGATACAGGGTGTTCCATTTAAAATAAGTAAGTTATTACAGCTTGAATTTGTTAATAGAACAATCTCATATTTTGACCACCCTGTAAGAAATTTTGTTGCAATAAGCATCTGTTTAGGTATGCTAAATAGTCTATTATTAAGATCCAAGAAAGAATTTGTTACTGCTTTTTAGATTCGTAGATATTTATTTTTTTCTAAAACCTTACATTTTTATAAAAATCGAAATAAATCAAAACGCCCTGTATTTAGGTATAGGGAACCCTTATGAAAGTATAGCTTATTTTTTAAGGTCAATTCAATAATGTCATCAGATATAGGGCATTCCATAAGAAAAAATATAACTTTGATATACCACTCTTTTTTGGAACACCCTGTATAATTCACATTATTTTTAGGTTGTAGTATTAAAGGCCCTGTATATTTCTGTGAAGAAATTTTTTTAAAATATCAAGTGGTTTTCCGTACAGAGACCGAGGCGAATAAGATGAACCACCCTGTATATATATATATATATATATATATATATATATATATATATATATATATATATATATATATATATATATATATGTATATAATAAAAAATTTTTTTGTTAAAATTTGTTGAAATATTACTAATTATTCTACCTAAAATATATTTTTTCTACGACCGTTTAATAACATGCTCATTATTCGCTAATTTTTCATAGATAATAGCACCTATTACTGTACCCGTGAGTAATAATTCATTACTCACGGGCTGAAGCTACGCACGGTTCATTACTCACTGGCTGAAGTTAGATTCAAGTGGCGCATGCCACTTTTAATATTAATCGTATGTAAACTGCAAATAAAATTACTTAAACTTGTTTATTTAATACAATAATTATTGTACTTTATATCAATAATTAACTTCGAAAAATTTTTAAAGGAATTTTTAACTGTAACAATGTCAGTATATTTGTTTACGTTTATATCTTGTTTACTAAAAATTTTGACGTTTATCATTTATTTTAGTGACAGTGACATTAGCGAATTTTGTTTATGTTAGTTGGAATTTATAACTAATATTGTGTTATATTGTGTTAAGTTATATTGTGGTAAATATGTTATAACATATTAGTATAGTTATATCATTATATTTATATATAGTTAAATGTAAATATACATTATAACTATGTATATGAAATACGTCAACCGACAACAGCCATTTCCTATTTATTAGATTCACTGACAGTAGGTACAAATTTAAACTTATAATTTTTCGGAAACGAATAGAACTTATATTGACTATTTCTAGTTCTATTTTTACAATAAATAAGAATTTGGTAATAGTAGGCAACTAATTATTCAGCCACGTACTAGGGGTAAATATCATTTAGGGAGCGTTCAAGTATTACGTAACGCAATTTTTGAAGATTTTTTACCACCCCCCCCCCCCCCAACCTGCGTTACGTACTACTTGAACGGTCCCTTAGGTATTTTTGTAAATTATTATAATTTAAATCTCGAGTAGTTGATAATTAAATTTTTTCGTTGTAGTAAATTAAAGTTCGTAGAAAAAGTATAGTATTCTACTCGCATGTAATGGCTATTACTCACTCTGATGAATTACGACACTCGCCTACGGCTCGTGTCGCAAACTTCATCATCATGAGTAATAGCCAACATTACATGCTCGTTGAATAATATACTATTTTTATTTCTTCTATCATAAATTACAACAAATTATGTCATTAATTTCTTTCCCAATCCATCGAATTCTTATAGTAGTCCAACGACATTTTTTTGAGTGATGTCGAATTGACATACGATCAAAACTTTTACGTTTACATATTACTTTTAAGAAATTTTCATGTTTTTTTATATAATTTGTATAATTATTAATTTGTAACCACGAGCAGTAAGTTAAGTTTTATTTTTTGAGTTTTATCTAAATTTAAACATTTTTATTTGTAGATAGCCTTGATAAAGAAAATAAAATTTTCGAAAGCTCGACTAATAAGTTCAAAGTGTTTCACTGAATAGCCCAAAAATTTATTGACTGCATTCCCCAAAAAAATTTTTATTACAATTCCAACAGTCATTACATATTAACAATTATATGTACAGTAGAGCGTCGATAATCCGAACCCTAGTAATCCGAACGATCGCTAATCCGAACGCAAAAAAAATTATAAAATTAAACAAATATGATCGCGGACCGAATTTTTGGATTTAATATGACAATATGGGCAAAATATGACCGCGGATTTTTGTTTTGTTTATGCAGAAATACATACAATATATTTGTTTATTATGCAGGTGTTTTATTCCTTGTAACTAAAACGTATGTACATGTACTATGTTTATGAGCTTTGTATGTATTTTGAACATATGTTCCATAATCCGAACAATTTGATAATCCGAACTACCCCTGTACCAATTAGTTCGGATTATCGACGCTCTACTCTATATATATATATATATATATATATATATATATATATATATATATATATATATATATATATATATATATAAAAAAATTGATTGAAGATCAGACAAAGATATCCAAAGAAAATTTCTTAAATTTAATTAAATTTATTTTCCAAAATACATACTTTTCTTTTAATAATATTTTTTACCGTCAAATTTTTGGAACACCAATGGGTAGTCCGATCAGTCCGATTTTGGCTCAGATTGTTTTAGATCATTTAATAGCAGAAGTTGTCACTAATTTGCCCTTTAAGCTACCTTTCCTATATAAATATGTTGATGATATAATTTGCGCTGTCCCAAAAAATCATATACAAACAACATTACAAATTTTTAATTCATTTAACCAAAACATTCAATTTACTGTTGAAATAGAAAAAGACAATAGTGTACCGTTTCTAGACAGCAAAGTCATCCGCAAAGCAAATAATCATATTATTCTAGACTGGTATCAAAAGCCTACAACATCAGGAAGGTTTCTTAACTTTGCATCTAATCATCCTAAAAGTCAAAAATTTAATACCGTTATTGCAATGAAAAATAGAATAGAACAAATCAGCGATGAACAATTTTTACACCAGAACAAAAACAAATTATTTCAATTGTTTCTAAATAACGGTTATCCTAAAGCTATTTTAAAACAGCTAATCTTCAACACACGATTTTATGACGGACAATTAGATCATCCTCCACAAGATATTAAATATAAGAAACTTCCATATATTCCAAATTTAACTAATCAACTAACTTCCCTATTTAAAAACTACACAAATATAAAAATTAGCAAATACAGCAACCTTAAATCAAAAAGCATATTTTCTAAAATTAAAGACCGAACACCAGTCATGTATAATAGCAATGTTATATATCAATTACAATGTTTAGGTTGCCAAGGATGTTATATTGGGCAAACAAGTCAGTGGTTAAAACAGCGTATCAGTCAACATAAAAGCGACTGCAAAAGAAGAAATAACACATGCGCTGTTGTCGAACATTTTATACAAACAGGCCACCAGTTTGATTATGAAAACGTAAAAATATTAGAATCATTAACAAATTACAAAGATAGGCTGTTTCTCGAGATGTGTCATATTAATCTAAGTCAAAATTCTATTAACTATAAAACTGACACGAGTAACCTTAGTAACATATATTGCAATATTCTAAAAACTTCAAAGTAACGTCAAAAATAATTTTCAAAATAACGTCAAAAAATACCTCTAATAAATTTAATCAATAACATCCAGAAAAATAGTTAATAGTTTCCCAAATTAATCATATAATGTGTTGGCATGTAGTTTAACGATTCCGCTCTGTAAGTTTTAATTTTTTTTGTAAGTATTTTTTAATTATTAATTGTTTCTTATTAAAATTTTAGTGTACTCCTGAAGAAGCCAATAACCATTGGCGAAATATAGAGTTTTCGAGAAAATAGAATCGTTTTTAATTTTGACCGCAAAACCTGATATAAAACACCTTTTTTACTAACTAAACGGTCGATAAGATATAAAAAAAAATACTATATATATATATATATATATATATATATACTATATATATATATATATATATATATATATATATATATATATATATATTTATATATATATATATATATATAGTATTTTTTTTTATATATCTTATCGACCGTTTAGTTAGTAAAAAAGGTGTTTTATATCAGGTTTTGCGGTCAAAATTAAAAACGATTCTATTTTCTCGAAAACTATATTTCGCCAATGGTTATTGGCTTCTTCAGGAGTACACTAAAATTTTAATTAGAAACAATTAATAATTAAAAAATACTTACAAAAAAATCAAAACTTACAGAGCGGAATCGTTAAACTACATGCCAACACATTATATGATTAATTTGGGAAACTATTAACTATTTTTCTGGATGTTATTGATTAAATTTATTAGAGGTATTTTTTGACGTTATTTTGAAAATTATTTTTGATGTTACTTTGAAGTTTTTAGAATATTGTAATATATGTTACTAAGGTTACTCGTGTCAGTTTTATAGTTAATAGAATTTTGACTTAGATTAATATGACACATCTCGAGAAACAGCCTATCTTTGTAATTTGTTAATGATTCTAATACACTCGCGATCATAAAATCCGGGTCACCTTAAAAATCAGAGATATTTCATTTTTAACAAGTTTTATCGTAAATAATAATAACACAAATACAAATTAATACATGTTTCTGACAATTGTTGTCGGCTTAGCGATTTCCTTTGTAACAAAGAATTCCAAAATTGCCGATTTCGCGGAAAAGTGCAAACGTGTCAAAATGAACGGTATCTATAACTGTCAAACGCGGCGAACACCGTTTATTATTGCCATCTTAATTGTTCATTAGTGTCATTATTAGTGTTTATTATTGTTTATTTTTTGCCAAAAATGCCTTTGACTGTTGTTGAAACGGCACGAATTGTTGCGCTTGTGGAAGACGGTCACGCTCAACTGCAAGTTGCAAGAATTGTTGGTGTAAGCCTTTCTACGGTTCAACGAGTATTTCAACGATTTCAGGAGACGGGTTGGCTAACCAGACGGCCTGGCTCTGGACCAAGAAGAAAGACCACGGCACGAGATGACCGTTTTCTTGTGTTTCAAGCTTTACGAAACCGGACCTCAACTGCAATTATGCATCGAAATCGTCTACAGGAAGTGCGAAATTGCAACGTTAGCGTTGCAACAGTCAGGAGAAGACTTCGCTCTTCTGGACTATCTTCTCGGGTAATGGCTACAGGACCGCCACTACGCCGGGAGGATCGAGTTGCACGACTAGGTTTTGCTCGACAATACGCGCACTGGGGAATTAACGATTGGAGCAAAGTGTTATCCTCAGATGAATCCCGTTTCTGCCTAACTGGATCCGATGGACGTGTAAGAGTTTGGAGGAGAACCGGCGAAGGATTTTCACAAGCTTGCATTGCTCCAAGAATGCCATTTGGTGGTGGCTCGGTTATGGATTGGGGAGGTGAGGCTTCCGATTTCCGCACAGAGTTACCTTTTGTCGAAAATGGGTCCTTAACTGCACGAAGGTACATTACGGAGATTCTGGAGGAGCATGTTATGCCCGCCATGATGAGGCTTGGAGAAGATGCGGCTTTTATGCAGGACAACGCGCGACCGCACGTTGCCAGTATCAGTATGCAATACTTGGACGAGGTTGGAATTACGAGGTTACCCTGGCCAGCTAGGTCTCCGGAAATAAATCCTATCGAACATATCTGGGACGATTTGAAAAAACGTATTCAAACCCATATACCTTCTCCTAACAACGCACAGGAGCTTAAGGATATGTTAGTTAGAGAGTGGAATAACATACCACAACATCTAATCCGGAGTAAAATTGAGAGTATGCCCCGTCGTCTGCAAGAATTTATTAGAGCAAGGGGAGGCAATACACGATATTAGACATTGAAATTTCACTGATATTCTACCACGTTCTGTACTTTCCATTTTTTTTTCGTTTGTCTGAATTATCAACAATTTTATTTTGTTATTTGCTGTTTTAATAAAAACAATAAAAAACCGTTTTTTTTTTTCAAACAAACATTGATGACAAATAAAAAATACATTAGCTTAGCCTAAAAAAATGTTATTACTGTACCAGAGTCAAAAATGTTCAAGAAACTTGAAATTTTCAGGGTGACCCGGATTTTATGATCGCGAGTGTATTTTTACGTTTTCATAATCAAACTGGTGGCCTGTTTGTATAAAATGTTCGACAACAGCGCATGTGTTATTTCTTCTTTTGCAGTCGCTTTTATGTTGACTGATACGCTGTTTTAACCACTGACTTGTTTGCCCAATATAACATCCTTGGCAACCTAAACATTGTAATTGATATATAACATTGCTATTATACATGACTGGTGTTCGGTCTTTAATTTTAGAAAATATGCTTTTTGATTTAAGGTTGCTGTATTTGCTAATTTTTATATTTGTGTAGTTTTTAAATAGGGAAGTTAGTTGATTAGTTAAATTTGGAATATATGAAAGATTCTTATATTTAATATCTTGTAGAGGATGATCTAATTGTCCATCATAAAATCGTGTGTTGAAGATTAGCTGTTTTAAAATAGCTTTAGGATAACCGTTATTTAGAAACAATTGGAATAATTTGTTTTTATTCTGGTGTAAAAATTGTTCATCGCTGATTTGTTCTATTCTATTTTTCATGGCAATAACGGTATTAAATTTTTGACTTTTAGGATAATTAGATGCAAAGTTAAGAAACCTTCCTGATGTTGTAGGCTTTTGATACCAGTCTAGAATATATTATATATATATATATATATATATATATATATATATATATATATATATATATAAATAAATAAGCAAAATCATTGGCTAATACTCGTAAAGTGAATGTGAATTTAAATTACAAAAAAAAAGCTACTTCACTTTACGAGTATTAGCCAATGGTTTTGCTTATTTATTTTTATATTTGTACTCGATTATCCAACATCATTATATATATATATATATATATATATATATATATATATATATATATATATATATATATATATTAATTAAACGAAAAGATTTCTCTGGTATACAGAAGAAATCTTTTCCGTAGAGGACGCGAAAATGTAAATTTCAAAGTCTTCATAAAAGACGATGAACGACAAAAGACACCTCTTTGTGTCACAGATTTGTCTACAAAGCCACGTTATTCGCTACACATTCGTCAATAACGGAGAAGAACCGTGATATGAAAGGAAACGGCAATTGCATTTTATTTCACTTCGACCACCACCGATATTCTACACGACGTGTTTCGAGCTCATGTCAAGCTCTCGTCAGGAACATCTAGGTGGATGGTCGAGGTGTAAGAAAATGCTTTTGGCCTTTCTGGTAATAATAAAATAACCAGACTTCAGTACACTTGGTACGACATCTATATTAATTAAACGAAAAGATTTCTCTGGTATACAGAAGAAATCTTTTCCGTAGCGGACGCGAAAATGTAAATTTCAAAGTCTTCATAAAAGACGATGAACGACAAAAGACACCTCTTTGTGTCACAGATTTGTCTACAAAGCCACGTTATTCGCTACACATTCGTCAATAACGGAGAAGAACCGTGATATGAAAGGAAACGGCAATTGCATTTTATTTCACTTCGACCACCACCGATATTCTACACGACGTGTTTCGAGCTCATGTCAAGCTCTCGTCAGGAACATCTAGGTGGATGGTCGAGGTGTAAGAAAATGCTTTTGGCCTTTCTGGTAATAATAAAATAACCAGACTTCAGTACACTTGGTACGACATCTATATTAATTAAACGAAAAGATTTCTCTGGTATACAGAAGAAATCTTTTCCGTAGCGGACGCGAAAATGTAAATTTCAAAGTCTTCATAAAAGACGATGAACGACAAAAGACACCTCTTTGTGTCACAGATTTGTCTACAAAGCCACGTTATTCGCTACACATTCGTCAATAACGGAGAAGAAACGTGATATGAAAGGAAACGGCAATTGCATTTTATTTCACTTCGACCACCACCGATCTGGTGTCTTTTGTCGTTCATCGTCTTTTATGAAGACTTTGAAATTTACATTTTCGCGTCCGCTACGGAAAAGATTTCTTCTGTATACCAGAGAAATCTTTTCGTTTAATTAATATAGATGTCGTACCAAGTGTACTGAAGTCTGGTTATTTTATTATTACCAGAAAGGCCAAAAGCATTTTCTTACACCTCGACCATCCACCTAGATGTTCCTGACGAGAGCTTGACATGAGCTCGAAACACGTCGTGTAGAATATCGGTGGTGGTCGAAGTGAAATAAAATGCAATTGCCGTTTCCTTTCATATCACGGTTCTTCTCCGTTATTGACGAATGTGTAGCGAATAACGTGGCTTTGTAGACAAATCTGTGACACAAAGAGGTGTCTTTTGTCGTTCATCGTCTTTTATGAAGACTTTGAAATTTACATTTTCGCGTCCGCTACGGAAAATATTTCTTCTGTATACCAGAGAAATCTTTTCGTTTAATTAATATAGATGTCGTACCAAGTGTACTGAAGTCTGGTTATTTTATTATTACCAGAAAGGCCAAAAGCATTTTCTTACACCTCGACCATCCACCTAGATGTTCCTGACGAGAGCTTGACATGAGCTCGAAACACGTCGTGTAGAATATCGGTGGTGGTCGAAGTGAAATAAAATGCAATTGCCGTTTCCTTTCATATCACGGTTCTTCTCCGTTATTGACGAATGTGTAGCGAATAACGTGGCTTTGTAGACAAATCTGTGACACAAAAAGGTGTCTTTTGTCGTTCATCGTCTTTTATGAAGACTTTGAAATTTACATTTTCGCGTCCTCTACGGAAAAGATTTCTTCTGTATACCAGAGAAATCTTTTCGTTTAATTAATATAGATGTCGTACCAAGTGTACTGAAGTCTGGTTATTTTATTATTACCAGAAAGGCCAAAAGCATTTTCTTACACCTCGACCATCCACCTAGATGTTCCTGACGAGAGCTTGACATGAGCTCGAAACACGTCGTGTAGAATATCGGTGGTGGTCGAAGTGAAATAAAATGCAATTGCCGTTTCCTTTCATATCACGGTTATTCTCCGTCATTGACGAATGTGTAGCGAATAACGTGGCTTTGTAGACAAATCTGTGACACAAAGAGGTGTCTTTTGTCGTTCATCGTCTTTTATGAAGACTTTGAAATTTACATTTTCGCGTCCTCTACGGAAAAGATTTCTTCTGTATACCAGAGAAATCTTTTCGTTTAATTAATATAGATGTCGTACCAAGTGTACTGAAGTCTGGTTATTTTATTATTACCAGAAAGGCCAAAAGCATTTTCTTACACCTCGACCATCCACCTAGATGTTCCTGACGAGAGCTTGACATGAGCTCGAAACACGTCGTGTAGAATATCGGTGGTGGTCGAAGTGAAATAAAATGCAATTGCCGTTTCCTTTCATATCACGGTTCTTCTCCGTTATTGACGAATGTGTAGCGAATAACGTGGCTTTGTAGACAAATCTGTGACACAAAGAGGTGTCTTTTGTCGTTCATCGTCTTTTATGAAGACTTTGAAATTTACATTTTCGCGTCCGCTACGGAAAAGATTTCTTCTGTATACCAGAGAAATCTTTTCGTTTAATTAATATAGATGTCGTACCAAGTGTACTGAAGTCTGGTTATTTTATTATTACCAGAAAGGCCAAAAGCATTTTCTTACACCTCGACCATCCACCTAGATGTTCCTGACGAGAGCTTGACATGAGCTCGAAACACGTCGTGTAGAATATCGGTGGTGGTCGAAGTGAAATAAAATGCAATTGCCGCTTCCTTTCATATATATATATATATATATATATATATATATATATATATATATATATATATATATATATATATATGAAAGTATATATATATATATATATTTCATATATATATATATATATATATATATATATATATATGAAAGGAAACGGCAATTGCATTTTATTTGACTTCGACCACCACCGATATTCTACACGACGTGTTATATATATATATATATATATATATATATATATATATATATATATATATATATATATATATATAGATATTAACTGTAGCTACAGGGCTACAGGCACCCAGTAAACCGACGTCAATGTAGCTCCCGGTGTATATTGTATATAGTAAATATTGATATTTAGGCACCCAGAAACTATTTGATAAATAGGTACCCAAGCTGTATAAAATTTTGATAATATATTACAAACAAGCACCATGCAGCATTGCCACATTTATGGGGGTCACATTGACTGTTTTTCTGATTAAAGTGTATATAAGTTATTTAAACTCGACACTGATTTTACATGTTCATAAAATATGTATGTAAAAGTTGGTGCCACTAATTATCGTAATAAAAAAATATGCAATTTTATTCGAATAAAGAAAGACCTCAAACGCATTTATTTTATTTTAAATTTGTGCGTATATAATATGTTCATCAAAAATAAACTATCAAAACTGCATAACAGAAAGACATACTTGCTCAACTAACAAAATATACACTAAAAACAAAATAAATATTAATAAACTACGGAATATCTTCTTCTTATACTTGTTGTAGATCTGTCGATTTCTTAATTCCGGCGTTGAAGTATTTCTTGAGAGGTAGACTACCAGCTATCACTCCATCTTTTTGGTGCTCTCCCCGGTGGACGCTTGCCTGCTGGCTTTCCTTCTAGTGCAATTCTTTGTAGTTGTGCTCCTCCATTCTTTATACATAACTGAACCATTTTCTTCATTTTTGCCTACCCCATCTGACTACATCTTGCACACCACATTGTTCCCTGATGAAGTTGTTTCGTATTATATCTCTTCTTGTCTTCCTTGCTATTGCTCTTAGTGTCTTCATTTCGGCTGTCCGTAGCATACTTTTGGTTTTATTGGTGTCTTCTCTTGATTCAATGCCATAGCTCATAACAGGTCTGATGCAAGTTTTATAAATTCTAACTTTGCTGTCCATTGTCATATATGGGTTATTCCAGACCACATCTCTCAAACATCCGGACAAGACGGCGGCCTTGTTAATTTGTCCTCTTAGGTCTCTGGTTGGGGCATAACTTGATAAGTCTAGACCTAGATATTTAAACTGGTTTAGCTGTTCTATGGGTTTCCTCTTTACCACGAGCTTGCACCTAATTTAACGTTTCACAATGGTAATGCATTTTGTTTTATGCGTGGATATGTTCATGTGAGTCGTCGACATGCTTGGTAGAATCGATAAAGTTGTCTTTGTAGGTCATCCTCATCCTGAAATCAGGGCTGCATCATCCGCATAGCACACTACACTGATTCTACTGTGACCAAGTCTGTATCCTAGTTGTAGCAATTCCACATCTTCTATTATTTCATCCATTAGTGTATTGAATAGAAATGGACTGAGGCTGTCTCCCTGTCTGATTCTCCCTGGTGTTGGTATGCTGGCCGTAGTGCTGTCGTCTGTTTTAATTTTTGTCGTGCTGTTATTGTTCATTTGTTTTATCACTGTCAAATGCTTTCGTTAGGTCTACGAAACAAATATATGCGGGTTTGTTGTATTTTATACACTTCTCTTTCACTTGTTTTATAACAAATATTGCACCTGTCGTAGACCTGTGTTTTCTGAATCCTTCCTGTTCTTCGCTGCTCTTTGTCTGTGAATCCAATTTATCCTTAAATATGCCTGTGAATAAATTTATTGCCGTATTTAAGAGAGTTATTCCTCTGTAGTTGTCCGGATATGATCTTTGTCCTTTCTTAAAAATGGGTATTGTGATACTGGTGTGCCAATCTTGTGGTATCTCTGCTCTGTCTAAAATGTTGTCAAGCAATGTTGTGAGACAATAATTAGTGACTTTCTGGCCTCTGTATTTCAGCAGTTCGTTCGGTATTCCATCAGTACCTGGCGACCGTCTATTCTTTAAGATCTTCATTCTCGCTTCTCTTTCAATTTCTTTAGTGATATACCTGTCTTCTGTTTTGTAATCGTGTTCGTCATTGGCTTCTTCACCTTCGTAGGGTTCTTTGAAATATTTTCCCATGTCTCAGTTGGTATCCCTATTGTCTGTAGAAATTCATTTATTGTTTTTTTTTTCTGTTTTTTTAGCATTTTCCAAACTTTCCTCTGTGCGCCGTAGATGTAGTGATCCATGTCACTTGTGAACTTGATTCAATGCTCTCTTTTTATTGTTCTTATTAGCGAATTTATTCTGTTTGTTTTTTCTATATAGATGGCGCGTTGTTCCTGCGTTCCGGTGCTTTTGTAACCCATATAGCATTTTCTCTTTTGTTCTGTGAGTTCTTTGACTTCTTGACAAAACCATGGTTTGTTGTTTCTTATTGCGCTGGTGTTTGTTTTTCTTTGAAGACAAAAATTTTATTTTTTAATATGATTTTCTATAGAATTTTTGCTTTCCAAGTATATAAAAACTATATTTCTTTGAGATACTGATCTTATCCACAGGACAATTTTTGACGTCTTGTAAATTTCAAAGCTAGAGAAAAAAGCTATCATTTCCACTCCAACAATAATAACTGTACCTAATATGTAGTCACTTTTTTATACATTGATGAGCGCGCTAATAATCGGCAAAATAACGCAAAAGATGGAAAACATATTAAGTTGTGAGATAGAATGAAATGAAACTAGTAAGAGTTGGGAAATTTTGTGATAAAAACGTATAAATTTAAATTCTATTTATTGTTTCCCACCTTTAGATGTATCAGAGGAGAATGTCAACTAAAACAGTCACTCTCACAGTGGCAGTAGCTAAACTCGTGCGATACGTCTAAAGGTGGGAAACAGTAAATATAATGTAAATTTATAGGTTTTGTCACTAAACTTCCCACATCTACTAGTTTCATTTTTTTATCTAATAACTTAATATGTTTTCCATCTTTTACGTGATTTTGCTGGTTATTAGCGTGTTCATCACTGTATATACACTTGAGTCCACGAGCCTTTACCCGTGCCTTATGAGCCTTATGCCTTTTATAAAACACATACTATTTATCTAGCATTATTCGATTAATTTTGATAACTAACCTCACTGACACAGTTAAGGAATGCTTGTGTTCAATGTTCCGCCAAAGTGAATAAAATATCAAAAAGAAAATGTTATTAAATTTTTTATAAATTGCTTATTTATTTATTAATCAATGATAATAAATATGTTTATTTGATAAATAAAAATTGCTTTTTGCTTAAATTAAATGTTCAAACTGCCAACAAGTAAGTGAGTGGTTGTTTGACATTTAATTTATGCGAAAAGCAATGTTTATGTATAAAATAAACATTTGTTTTTTATTTTCTTACATCAGTAAAATGTATTTTGAGTTAAATAAATTACATATCTAATTATATTCTTCTTTTTGCGCCAATTAATTTATTTCAAAAAAATATATTTTGGCCACCCTGTATAAAGAATAATGTTATTGTTTATATTACTGACTAGAGAATTGACTAACCTTTTAAATGAAGTACCACACGACCCCCGTTTCCATTTTAAAAAAATCATCGATTACCATCAAACGCCCAAATGAATGAAGTTACTATTATAGTATATAATATGTCAAAAAAAATCATAATTTAGAAATAAATTCGACCTGTCTCGGGATTTTTCTCCAAAGTGGACTGTTTTCGATAAATTGAATTTATTCCATTATTTTAAACATCTCTATACAGATGAGTCCTCTATGAGTCCACGAGTCTTTACCCGTGCGCCATCCTTTAAAGTTAAAGCATACGAAATAAGTCGGAAATTTACTAAACGCAACAGCAAGTGACAATCACGGGTTAAAATATGACGTTATCAAATAAATAAAATGGCAAATGTAAGTTTTGCTTTAAAATTTTGGTGCAGAATTACAGCTACATTTGAAGTAGCTTAATAAATTGTTTTTTCTCTTTTTTCACAGTAGTAGAATGTATTTTGAGTTAAATAAAATACATACATTCTTCTTTTTATATCCATCTATAATTTAATTCAAAAATATTTTTTTTGGCCACCCTTTATAAATAAGGATTATGTTTATATTATCGAATAGAGAATTAAATAACCTTTTAAATGAGCTACTACACAACCAGTATTCCCATTTAAAAAAATCATCGATTACGTCATCATGCCCTAATGGATGACGTTACTATTATGGCATATATGTCAAAAAATCATACTTTAAAATTAAAAATCGACCTGTCGCGGGATTTTTCTCCAAAGTGGCCATAAAATGAATTTATTCCATAATTTAGAATCTCTCTGTACCTATATTGATTTTAAATCTGTATATTTATCTTGGCGATTCTATTTCATCAAATAAATAAAAAATTTCATTAGATAAAAACCTCGTTAGTTTCTCCACTTCATTCCACATTAGAATGACTCAGTTCTTACAAGAAAAAATTAATGCTTTTAGAGTATTCTTTGTGGAAGCGGAGCAAAGTATGCTAAATTTGCAGTCACTCAAGCGCTTTGGGGTATTGGGTTGTAAAGAGAAGGTCCCAAAACCAAAAAAAGTTAAGTAAAGTTTTCAATTTTAGTAGGCGCTTGCCATTTTTTAATTTAATTTTCCATTTCCAACAATCGTTTTTTCCGATTACAACGCCATCTATCCATAATTCGAAAAAATGTTTCGCATAAAAGTTACTTATTTTTATGTATGGAATCCAAATCTGCAATAAAAAATGGGGGCTCCTATTTAGGATTTTAAAGTAACCCCCCACCCCACCTCCGTGGGAGGTCGTGTGTGGTGCCATTCTATAGCTTTTCAAAAATATTGAATAAGTGTATTTTACAGTTTTTTGATCTGATGTTCATTTCGCGAAATATCGCAGGATTCTTATTTAAAATATTAAATTTACCCCCCACCCCTCTCCGTGGGAAGTCGTGTATAGTATCATTCGATAGATGTTTAAAAAATATTGAGCACAATTTTTTTAGTTTTTCGATCTTTCATTTATTTCGCGAAATATTTGCTTTTTTCTTGTGAAACTTTGGAACTCGCCCATTTCCTTACGCCCGGCCCAAATCGTCAGATTTTTGAAATATACACTCTTTTTCTTTTATTTAACTTACCTTTTAATCTGACAATTTGGAGATTTTTTAAGGATATATTTTTTTTCGGGCCCCCCTTAACGAACCCCCCTGTAAGAGCCAATATATGGTAGACGTACATCTGCAGGGTACCAGGTTTCTCCCCATATGATAATCTGACGCGCTCGAGTAACTGCAAAAATCCCCGCTAGGGCTTGCCTACCATTAGTGGCTTCAAATATAAACACTAAATGTTAAAGGGTTAATACTTTATTACTATTATTTTAATTAGGTTAGGTTAGTTATCTTGTACTTTGTTGTCTAATAATTTAAGTATTCTTTTCGTTCTGTCTCTCATGTTAACATCCAATTTATTGTTTATTACACTTACTTTGATTTACTGCACACAAAGAGCACCTTTAAAAATACTTTGTTACATAGAATCGGATATACTCGTATATCTCCATTGATCGCAGCGATTTAAGCGGTATAACAAATCGGTGCCTAACATGAGTTAGGATATATTAGGGAAAGGCGGGGTTGTCAGATTTATGGTGCCACTATGCCACTTTTTTTGTTGGTGCCAAATTGACTAAAATTATATAGTTACATACAGTTGTATATAGTAGAGCGCCCTCTATCGAAAAATGCCTGAACAAATCAATATGTCCGTTTAGAAAAAGTCTCAATCTGGCACCATTACGTTTTTTACATATTCTGCATTAGGAACACTTGTACTCTCCTAGGACGAAAATATACACGCTGTCGTACTGGCACCCAAAATCGGGTGCCACATCGTCAAATTGAGTGCGACATTGACATGTTTTGCTTAAAAATGGTGCCAGATTGACAAAATATATCTGTATATATATATATATATATATATATATATATATATATATATATATATATATATATATATATATATATATATATGTAATAATGAAAACCTGGTATGTAAAAGTCTAAAAGGCTATTTATAAAGAAATAGAAGAATAATAAATAGTCACAAAAATTGACATAAATCTTGTTCCGTCAATTTTAAAGTCTAATTTAATATTTTCTTACATATTTGTTAATTTTTTTCGTTTAAACTTGTTAATGTATTATTTGTTATTGTTAATTTAAAGATTAGAATGTTAAAGACTTACAAAACCGATTTTCTTTAAGGTATGTAAATATTTTGTCATAATTGTATTCAAAATTAATAAATTTTGTTCTTTAAGGAGAAAAAACGGTGTTTAGTCTATGTCCCGAGTTTCCAGAGTTTCTACATTATAAATCGGTTTTTGGTCACCTTGAAAACAGGAAGATGTCGACAAAGAAGGTACGAATCCATTTGGAACTTGGTGAAGAAAATAGCTTAGAGGTAGTTAAATTAACAACAATTAGATTATTATCAGATGATATCACTTATTTCTTTCCAACAAATTTACAAAATTTAAAACATCATAAAGATTTATTTGACACAAGTAGTACTGTCAAAATGGCAAGTAAAGCTTTGACAAAAGTAGGTCAGTATAGGAACATCACGATTACATTAAATCCTGAGATTGTTACTTTGTATTTAGATGAAGATTGTAATTTTGTTTTTAAAAATTGTTATTTAGAGGAATTAGTAGAGAATAGCACGCTGATAAATACTCCGGTTTCATTAGAAGCAACAGATAAAACTAAAGTAGATTTAATTAGACTAATTGATAAATTAAGTAATAAACTCGAGACAAAAGTAAACAGGGGGCTGGATATCTCCCAAATTCAAAGTCAGTTTGTTTTAAATAAATTTCAAGGCAAAGAAAATGCTAGACAGTGGATGAGTAATTTTGAAAATGAGTGCGAAAGACATGAAATAGTAATAGATGAAGCTAAAATACAAATATTACGTCTATTTCTGGAACATAATGCTATAGAATGGTATAGCTCAACTTTATGTAAATTAACAATGCATGGAGCATGGTTGGAATGGCAAAATTCTTTTTTAGAAACTTACGGCGATAAAAGTTGGCGAACAGTATATCTAGCATATACTTATAAGTATATAAACGGTTCTTTTCTAGACTATGCGCTAAAAAAAGAAAGGATGTTGTTAGAGACTGAGCCATCTATGTCAGATCAATCGCGCATAAATCACATTGTGGTGGGTCTGCCATTGGACATTCAAGATCGCTTGGACAAAGAGACCATTAATACTACTGAACAGCTTATGAATCAGCTACGTAGATACACATCAATATTTCCTAGATTCAAAAAAAGACAAGGAAGATTTTTAAATGTTACTAATGAGACTGATATTCGTTTGAATGAAAGTAGAAATCAAAAATCGATAGAAAAACGACCATGCAGTAACTGCGAGGCTCGTGGGTACCCAGGACGTTTTCATCCAGTTGAAATTTGCAGATACAAAACCCGTAGCGCTGAGGCGAGAAGGGTAAATCTAGCGGATGTGGGTGAAGTTGCTGTTAATGCTCAAGAGGAAGAACAACAAAAAAACTAGATTATACACCACTAATTAAATTAACTGTTACAATAAACAATAATAAAGTTACTGGAGTTTATGACAGTGGATCTAATATAACACTGATAAATTCAAAGATTATTGAAGATGTTAAACATAATATGTTGGAAAATGAACAGACATTTAGAACAATTAGTGGTGTGGAAAAAAGTTATAATAAAATAAAGTTACCTATGAAAATCCATAAAATAGAACAAGAAATAGATGCTTTTGTGATTAAAAATGATAATTTTTCTTATGACGTATTGCTAGGATTAGATGCCATTAAACAGTTTCGTTTGCTGCAAGATGAAAATTTGAATATTCTCCAAAGAGTGGATGAAAATAAGATAGAAGACATTAAGATATTAGAGGAAAATTTAAGATATAGTCATAATAGTACAACCGAGACTTTAGATAACAATAAAGTTCAGATAAGACATTTCGAAGAAAATTCCTATGACTATTTAGATAAAGTAAAACATCTAGACAACATTAAAATAAAACAAATTTCTAAAATTTTGGATGAAAACTTATCGATATTTGCAAAACACAAGTACGATGTAGGAGAAGTAAAAAATCAGGAAGCTCACATTAAACTCTTAGAAAATAAATATATTTCAAAGAAACCTTATAGATATTCCATTCCTGATGAACGTGAAATTGAAAGTCAGATAACCAAGTTACTTGAAGCAGGATTGATAGAGGAATCTGAATCTCCTTTTGCTGCACCAGTGACCTTGGCATATAAGAAAGATGAAGGAAGACGATCGAGACTCTGTGTTGATTTTCGTGAACTGAATAAAATTTTGGTACCGGAATCACAACCATTCCCACGAATCGAAGACATTATAGTAAAGGCTCGAAACTGCAAATGGTATACAGTTTTGGATATTAATTCAGCATTTTGGACAATACCAGTAAGGCAAAAAGATCGTTATAAGACGGCATTTGTTACACAGTGCGGTCATTATCAATGGAAGAAATTACCTTTTGGTTTAAAAATATCTCCAGCGATTTTTCAACGAATACTAGCCACTACTATTCGACGCAACGGACTTCAGGGCTTTTGCATAAATTATATTGATGATATTCTAATCTTTTCTTCTGATTTCGAAGAACACATACATCACATAGAACAGTTACTTCATGCACTTAAACAAGAAGGGTTCCTGCTGAAACTATCAAAATGTAAATTTGCTCAATTTTCTGTGAAGTATTTAGGCCATGTTCTCTCTTACAATTCTGTTAGACCACATAATGATAACTTAAAATCTATTAAGCACTTTCCCAGACCTCAAAATAAGAAAAATATTCGTCAGTTCCTAGGAAAAATAAATTTTTACCATAAATACATTCCAGATCATACTAGGTTTCTTGAGCCCATCCATAATCTTCTACGTAATAAAACAGAGTTTAAATGGACAGATGAATGCGAGGCAACATTTATTCGAATCAAAGAATATCTCTGCCAGAGTCCCATCTTGTCAATTTTTGACCCAGAGAAAAGAACTTTTTTATTTACAGATGCTAGTGCTTTAGGAGTTGGGGCAGTTTTGAAACAGTTACAAGACAATGGTGAGTTGCACCCAGTAGCATATTTTTCAAAGAAATTCACGCCATCACAAGCCAAGAAAAAAGCGGTCTATTTGGAGTGTCTCGCAATAAGAGAAGCGCTACGTTATTGGCAGCATTGGTTAATAGGGCTTAAGTTTCAGGTAATCACAGATCATAAGCCATTAGAAAATCTTAAAATAAAAGCACGAACTGATGAAGAACTTGGAGACCTAGTGTACTATATGTCTCAATATGATTTTACCATTACATATTCTCCAGGCAAAACGAACCAAGAAGCAGATGCTCTTTCGAGAAACCCTGTTTTGGAATCATTTGAGAATACTGATGATATACTACAAGTGGTTAATTTGATAACCATCGAAGACCTAAAAGAAGATCAACAAAATAATAGCACTGAGCTCTCTTTAGACAAACGTATAGTTAAAAAAGGCGAACTTCTTTATAAAAAACTAAGAAACAAAGAACGCATCTTTATATCTAAGAACTTCGGTTTACAGTTGGTAAAAAAAATTCATTCTCACTATGGCCACATTGGAACTGGTCATATGATAGCAAAGATACGACCTTTTTATTATTTTAAACATATGGATGCAGTTATAGCAGAATTTTGTAACCAATGTGATATTTGCAAGAAAAACAAGTCAAGAAGAAGCCGAGACATTGGTCGTTTATCACAGTTAGGGCCAGCCAAGGAACCATATGAAATCATGTCACTTGACACTATTGGTGGGTTTGCAGGCAACCATTCACCTAAACGTTATCTTCATCTTTTGGTAGATCATTTTAGTAGGTTTGCTTATACATTCCCTTCTAAAGGCCAACAAGCTAAGGATCTAATCAGGTTCTTACGTCCTATTTTTGAGAAGAATAAGGTGAAAGTTCTCCTGGCTGATCGTTATGCAGCGATTAATTCAAATGAGTTCAAATCCTTCATACGAAACTGTGGCATAACTTTAATTTTTACGGCTGTTGACTGTCCTTTTTCAAACGGTTTAAATGAGCGTCTCAACCAAACACTGGTAAATCGTATCCGCTGCAAGGTTAACGAGAAACCACGACATCCATGGTCCAATATCGCAATTGAATGTACAGAAGAATACAACCGGACAACACACAGCGTAACAAAATTCTCTCCACTTTATTTACTCACGGGTGAACAATCTTCAATTTTGCCCTTAGATCTTAATCAGCCCCAAGATTTGGCTCAGAACAGAACTCTGGCATTCCAAAATTCACAAAGAGCTCACAATAACAATAAAATTAGAGTTGACCAGAAGAAGCAAGACTATGAATTTAAAGTCGGAGACTTAGTCTATGTCGAAATGGGTAACCGTCTTAACAGAAACAAACTTGATCCGATAAGAAAGGGGTCATTCAAAATTTTAAACAGGTTTTCGTCATCAATTTATGAAATAAATGGAGGCTATCGTCGGAATCAGAAAAATTTTGTCCATAGCAGTAAGCTCTTGCCTTTTCAAGGGGGGGAGATGTAATAATGAAAACCTGGTATGTAAAAGTCTAAAAGGCTATTTATAAAGAAATAGAAGAATAATAAATAGTCACAAAAATTGACATAAATCTTGTTCCGTCAATTTTAAAGTCTAATTTAATATTTTCTTACATATTTGTTAATTTTTTTCGTTTAAACTTGTTAATGTATTATTTGTTATTGTTAATTTAAAGATTAGAATGTTAAAGACTTACAAAACCGATTTTCTTTAAGGTATGTAAATATTTTGTCATAATTGTATTCAAAATTAATAAATTTTGTTCTTTAAGGAGAAAAAACGGTGTTTAGTCTATGTCCCGAGTTTCCAGAGTTTCTACATTATATATATATATATATATATATATATATATATATATATATATATATATATATATATATATATATATATAAAGGAGCACTCGTAAGTGTAGGGTTTTATCGGTCAAGTGGGTGAAAAAAAGAGACAAAGAATTCGGCTACTTCATCTATTTATTGAAGACGTTTCGTCCACTGCTCAGTAGACATCATCAGTTCATCTACAAAAAGAGTGTTATAAGAAACAACATCCAAAGGAGAGGTAAAAAAGCACTAGCGTTACCTTAAAAAGACATGTAGCAATAGATAAGTTGTACATAGTAAAAAATCTTATCCATGAACCAATGCAATGTAAAAGTATATACAATTTAAATGTATAGTTAATATTTAAAAACTTTAATACAGCTAAAGACAAGACCATGTGGTAACAGTCACATATAAAAAACAAGTGAAAAAAGCCGGCTTGCTTTTTTAATGTCAAGGATGAACCAAGAAAAAACCAGATTCACACTTCCAGAATTAGTAGTATTTAAGCATACTTCATTTTAACTTTAGGTAACATCATTACAGGATTTGAATGCTAATGTGCAAAATTGAAAATTTAAAGTTTAATAGTTACCAACAGGTCGATAATCTGAGCCCAACAGGCACACAAAAGCAAATGGAGTTTGAAATATCAGGTCTAAACTGACATCTCGCCAAGAGGCAGGCAACCTTGAAAATTTTAACAAAGAGTGACTGACAGCTGCAGTGCAGCGCGCTATAATTCAAATTGATGTAATAAAACAGTTGGAAAAGTGTTTAAAAAGTGAAAATAATATCAAGAAGTAATCAAGGGGTGTACCCTATACCTCGTGGACAAGAATCACAGTATATTTTAAACACGTGAGGGCAAATCACATAATTATATGGAAAAGTGCCTACGTTAGTACTGGTTATCCAGTAACCAACAAATATATAAAATAGTACAATATTATAACTTCCATATATTGCAGCTCAATGTGCAGACGAAAAAATGCAAAAATATAAGAAAATTCATAAATTAGCTCAACAAATTGTAATTTATAATTCATATCAGTAATGCAAAATTTTATCCTATGGAAATTTTTATTTATTTATTTTTTTTAATGTTAAATCTATTAAGTAAACTGTTATTATTATTACTTACTTAATAGATTTAACATTTAAAAAAAAAATAAATAAATAAAAATTTCCATAGGATAAAATTTTGCATTACTGATATGAATTATAAATTACAATTTGTTGAGCTAATTTATGAATTTTCTTATATTTTTGCATTTTTTCGTCTGCACATTGAGCTGCGATATATGGAAGTTATAATATTGTACTATTTTATATATTTGTTGGTTACTGGATAACCAGTACTAACGTAGGCACTTTTCCATAGAATTATGTGATTTGCCCTCACGTGTTTAAAATATACTGTGATTCTTGTCCACGAGGTATAGGGTACATCCCTTGATTACTTCTTGATATTATTTTCACTTTTTAAACACTTTTCCAACTGTTTTATTACATCAATTTGAATTATAGCGCGCTGCACTGCAGCTGTCAGTCACTCTTTGTTAAAATTTTCAAGGTTGCCTGCCTCTTGGCGAGATGTCAGTTTAGACCTGATATTTCAAACTCCATTTGCTTTTGTGTGCCTGTTGGGCTCAGATTATCGACCTGTTGGTAACTATTAAACTTTAAATTTTCAATTTTGCACATTAGCATTCAAATCCTGTAATGATGTTACCTAAAGTTAAAATGAAGTATGCTTAAATACTACTAATTCTGGAAGTGTGAATCTGGTTTTTTCTTGGTTCATCCTTGACATTAAAAAAGCAAGCCGGCTTTTTTCACTTGTTTTTTATATGTGACTGTTACCACATGGTCTTGTCTTTAGCTGTATTAAAGTTTTTAAATATTAACTATACATTTAAATGTTATATACTTTTACATTGCATTGGTTCATGGATAAGATTTTTTACTATGTACAACTTATCTATTGCTACATGTCTTTTTAAGGTAACGCTAGTGCTTTTTTACCTCTCCTTTGGATGTTGTTTCTTATAACACTCTTTTTGTAGATGAACTGATGATGTCTACTGAGCAGTGGACGAAACGTCTTCAATAAATAGATGAAGTAGCCGAATTTCTTTGTCTCTTTTTTCACCCACTTGACCGATAAAACCCTACACTTACGAGTGCTCCTTTTTTATATTGGAATTTACGGTATATAACTATATATATATATATATATATATATATATATATATATATATATATATATATATATATATATATAATCAAACAGATGAAATAGAGAATGTGAAAAAATCCCCTTACGAACAATTCACACATCCACCATTTCGGGTTGGGAAAAATTTTTTGAATAGAATCAAAGATCCAAACACCAGTTCTTAGAAATGTGTTTCGCCCTCTTCAAATTAGTTAGTTAAGTTAGTGGTCGTCAAACCATTAAGCTTGGATCTTTTGATCACTGAGTGTGTTTCAAGGATCTACATCTCATGTTTTTATATATATATATATATATATATATAGATATATATATAGTTATATATAGTGATATATATATATATATATATATATATATATATATATATCACTATATATAACTATATATATATATATATATATATATATATATATATATATATATATATATATATATATATATCACTATATATAACTATATATATATATATATATATATATATATATATATATATATATATATATATATATATACTTACTAGGTAGGTATTTAGGAAATATTGAAGTACCAATATGAATTTATTAGATATTTTCAAGCTGCCCGCAAACAAAATAAAAAAGTTATTTATGTATGTTCTTAAAAATGTTTTAGTCCTTATAGCTAGAAATACTTCTTCGCTTCGTCCTAACAGCGTAGACACAAATGCCTAACTGTACTGGAAACTATTTTCATATTTTGCCCTTGTTACCTACCCCCTTCCCCTGTGCAGGTATAATATGTAATGCAAGGGTCAGAATGACAATAAATGGTCGTTTCCGCATTCCCGTTTCACGTTGTTTGGTTGTGGACCTACAAGCTTACCTGACTGTAATGTACTTGAAAATAAAATTATACGTAAAAATACTCATGGTATAAACTCAAATCAAAATGGTATATTCATGTCAATTGAAAACGAAACGAGAATTTCTCATTTTTCTTCAATAGAATTAAGTTTTAAAATTTTTTACCATACAATTAAAACGATTTAAAAAATGAATTAGATAGTTCAGTAGTACCTACCAAAATACCTAAACTTTATTAATTATTCTTAACGAAGTTGATAATATATAGGCTAACATTATTCTTCTTCCTATAGGTACATACAGTATATTCTTTTTAAGATATTTTAAAAGTATATACAAGTATGTGTTAAGCATATACCTTTGCATATACTTATGCATATACTAAGAATATTCGATTAAGGTATATTCTAAGAATAAACTTTTACGAACATTCCGAGATACTACGTACACGAATGTGCTCAGTTTATTCGGTGCAAGAATATTCTTTGAAGCAGATGCAAAGTGCATGAAATTTAGAACGTTTTTTATGATACATGCTATGCTTGTACTACGCATATACTAAAAAGGATATACTTCAACGAATGTTGGTAGGATATGCTTAGAACATGATGCGAACATCATTGTTATGTGGGGTGTGACGTAATTATATGTCTGATTGAATTTGAAAAAGCTTTCGACAAAATACAATACAGACATTGCAAACATCATAACGGAACACAGAAATAGATGTGAAAATCATTACAAATTTATACCAATATCAGAAAGACGTAATTTGAGGAGAGTACGACAAGGATGTGTACTATCCCTTCTACTTTTTAATAGGTGCTGAGAAGAGATGTTTAAAGAGGAACTAGAAGACATCAATGACGGCATATCAATTAACGGAACACTGTGACTAATCTCAGATATGCAGACGATACAACTTGCGGACAGCAGTGAAAGGCTGCAAATTTTTTTGGCCATCAGTATATAACAACGGATTAATAGCTATTTATATAACAAGGGAGGAAAGTGCTACTTTTCCTCCCAAGAATGAAGTTTACTGCCCGACGCGTAGCGGAGGGCAGTAATCATTCAAGGGAGGAAAAGGCATTTTACTCCCATGTTATACATATGATTTTTCCTTCTTCTTCCTAACGTGCCCTATCAAATCCCCTTGACGTTGACGATTAACATGGCGAAACTGTTTTTGTCTCGAGCTATTCTAAATAGTTGTTAATAGTTGTTCTGCTTTCTTTATTCCTGTCCGCTCCCTGATATTCTTCAACCAAGAGGCCTGCTTTCTACCAATTCCTCTGCGTCCTTCGATTTTACCCATCATAATAAGTTGAAGAATATTATACCGGTCTCCCCTTACTACGTGTCCAAAATAGGCCATCTTTCTATATTTTATGGTATCAAGCAGCTAGCCGGCAGCATTTTTGTTCTCTTAAGGACTGCCGCTTTTGTCAGCATAGCTGTCCATGGTATTTTCAGTGTACGTCTGTGCAGCCACATTTCAAAGGCCTCCAAACGATTAATGGTGGATATTTTTAATGTCCATGCTTCGACACCATACAAGAGGACTGACGAAATGTAACATTTAATCATGCGCTTTCGAAGTTGAAGTTGCAAGTTATCATTAGAGAAGAATGGCCTCATTTTTAAAAATGTCGTGCGGGCTATCCCGATTCTACATTTTATCTCTTTATCTGGATCTAGTTGTTCAGTAATATGGCAACCAAGATATTTAAAACTGGGTACTCTTTGAATTATATGACCATCAACATATAACCGTGAATCTTGGTGGGCCAAACGGCTAAATACCATGTATTTTGTTTTTGAACAGTTTATGTTTAGGCCAAACTTTCTTTCCACTGTGTCATTTATTTAGCATTTGGCAAAAGGTGTTGTAATTCATTCATATCATCACTTAAAATAGCTGTATCGTGTGCATATCTGATTGTATTTATCTGAATTCCATTAACTTTCACACCCCATTCCAAATTATGCAGCGCTTCCTTAAATATTCTATCTGAATATAAATTGAATAACAGTGGGGGCAGTATACAATCCTGTCTGACACCTCCTTGTATTTTGCATATTTCTGTTGATTTTCCATTTATGCAATCTGTCGCTGTTTGACGCCAGTATAATTTTTCTATGATTCGTACATCTTGACTATCAACTCTTTTATTCATTAATATTAATTTGAACTCATTTGTGATGTACTCGATCAAAGGCCTTCTCATAGTCAATAAATACAGCAAAGAGGTCTTTACTTTGATCTTGGCATTTCTGCAATAATACATTTAGTGCAAAGAGTGCGTCTCGGGTTCCCAGTCCATTTCTGAAGCCAAATTGTGTTTCATCCTGGTCTTCTTCACATTTATCTCTGATTCTACTGTGGATGGTACGTAAAAAGATTTTCAAAGTGTGGCTCATAAGGCTTATCATTCTATAATCGCTAGTTTTTCGGACGTTGTTTTTTTGGTAGGGTTATGAATTCGGACTTGAACCAATCTTCAGGGATATCACCAGTCGAATAAACATCATTGAAAATTTTGACCAGTATTCCAATGTTTTCCTCATTTATGAGCTTTAACATTTCTGTAGGTATGTTGTCAGGACCAACGGCTTTATTGTTCTTTGCCAATTTTATAGCATGTAGTATTTCTGATTTTAGTATTTCTGGTCCTTCACCTTCATCTAAAGCTAAAGTCTTCAGATCTTCGGGTCTATCATCATTATACTGGGTGTTTGGTAAAGAATGGGCCATAGCTTAACCTTAGATTCCTGAGGTTAAAATAGGTCGATTTAAGCTAACTTACCTAAGTACAAAAGTTGATAATACCCGAAATACAGGGTGTCAAAGTTAAACTTTTATTTTGTTTATTTTTGAATATTTCCTGACAGGCATGGGACAACAACACGAAATTTGGTAAGTGGTGCTGGTACTGTACACCCTACTAAATTATGTTAAACAAACGTTTCTGGCTACTACCAGTGGCGTACGATGGGGGAACGTGAATGTTTGACCCTTCCCAAATTCTACGCCACTGGTGGAATTGCTATTTTAGTGCAATTTTTTGATTCTCCAATACTTTCTATTTAAATAAAATACTCTTCATTCGTAACGATAAAGCCATTAGTTTTCGAAATATTTGAAGCTAAAAACGAAGAAGCATAATGCATTAATCAAAATAAGTGTGCCTTTTCATTTTTAACTTCAAATATCTCGAAAACTAATGACTTTATCGTTACGAATGAGGAGTATATTATTTGCATAGAAAGTATTGGATAATCTAAAAATTATGCTAAAATAGCAGTTTCATCAGTGGCGTAGCATTTGGGAAGGGTCAACCATTCACTTTCCCCTGTCGTACGCCTTTGGTATTAACCAGAAACGATTATTTAACATAATTTAGTAGGATGTATGGTACCTGCACTTTCTGTCAAGTATCATAAGGATATGTCAAATACTTTTATAGTACCGGGCGCACATAGTTTTTAAAGATTTAAATAAAGAATAAATTATTTTAAAATAAAATAGAATTAAAGTTTTAAATAAAGAATAAAATTAAATAAAATAGAATAAAAGTTTTAAATAAAAGTTTTAAATAAAGAATACTTGTAAAATAATTTGACATATCCGTGTCATACTTTGCAGAAAGTGTAGGCACTGTACACCCTACTAAATTATGTTAAATAATCGTTTCTGGCTACTACCAGAGGCGTACGACAGGGGAACGTGAATGGTTGACCCTTCCCAAATTCTACGCCACTGATGAAACTGCTATTTTAGCATAATTTTTAGATTCTCCAATACTTTCTATGCAAATAATACACTCTCCATTCGTAACGATAAAGTCATTAGTTTTCGAGATATTTGAAGTTAAAAATGAAAGGGCACATTTATTTTAAATCCACAGAGAACGGCAGTTCTCACCAGTGGCGCACAACACCCCTACAAGCGACACTATATATACACGAAATTTTCGATTTTCTAAACCTGACTGAATTGAAAATTGGGCCAAATCCCATCTTAAAGTATAGGAAAAGACTCGTCCATCCATATATTACATCTCCATTTTGGTCCAAGGGTGTGGATTTTACGACCCTTCCCAATTAGAGTCTGTTTTTCGTTCTCGTCCCCAAAACTCCCAAAAATTTCAAAAACTTCAGCCCGACCTTTACGGCTTCTGATAGCACAGATTATTACCTTTCCAACGCTTGTTTAATTTTGAAAATCGGTTATACCATTCAAAAGTTATCGAGCTCAGAATTATGACTCAATTTTTATTTAAAAAAGGGAAAATGCTTGTATGTATGTGTGTGGAAGAGTTACACCTATCTGAATTTTTTTTCTGTGTTTCAAGAGGGTGTGAGGGTCGATTTAGAACCGGTCTAATTTTTGACTTCTGACTACCCGTAAGCCAGCTAGAGGACTAGGTAGATACAATAGTATATTTTTTGGGCGTATATATTTTAGGTTCAAGGAGAGACAGGAAAACCGCAAATACACCAAATCAAGAGGGTTGAGTCATTCTTTCAAATGGCGCTTAAGCGATCAACCTGCGACATACACACTGCTCACCATAGCCGAAAAACTAATAAATTAAACTTTGAAAATTTTGGTTTTTCGACAATTACTCAAAATTTCAACCTACGAATTGCGCCAATAACTGAGCGTTTGTAGGAGGACTCAGGACGCGTCTAACAGTGTATATCTTCTGGGAAAATTTGAATTTTTTAGTTATAGGCTTCACAAGTATGATCAAATCTATTTCTTATGGGAAAAACCGTTTTTCAAGCTCAATAATTCCTGTAATACGTTCAGTTATCATACTTGATCTTGGATGCATCAGATACTACTTGTCAATACGTTTTAAACTCATGTTTAGTGATCAACATCAGTTCAGCCGTTCAGAAGTTATAGAGCTCCAAAAGTATAATTAGTCCAGGAACTGAAACTTTTCACTTCGCAATTTTTAGTGAATGGATCGATTTGCTTGAAAATTTGACAATAAGTAGTGGATAGTCCAAGGATCAAAATCTATATGATGCCGAAAGACGCTTTTATCATGGGATGGTTGCCACCCCATCTCGAGGGTGGAAATTTTTTATTATATTTTGACCGCAAATGTTGGTAAAAAGATTAATTGTAAGCAAAAAATGTTTTATATTTTTTTGATAAAATTAATAGTTTTCGATGTATTGGTTATCGAAACTTAGTTTATATCGAAAAAATTAATGTTATTAATTAATCATGGTTTATGTACTTGTAGTGGTTACAATGCTAAGTTTGATTGGGCAATCCGAGGTCATTTGCCGGCCATAATTACATAATTATTAGGATGGCTGGGATATGAACTCGGATTGTCTTGTCACTGGTGTCGTAAGTACTAGATCATTTGGGAGAGAATGCGACCAAGGCGACCCCAGAAAACGGCAATTCTCGCTAGTGGCGCACAACCCCTCTACCTACACCCCCTACACGCGACACTATATATACACGAAATTTTCGATTTTCTACATCTAACTGAATTAAAAAATTAAAGTTTAGGAAAAGACTCACCCATCCATATGTGAACATTTCATTTTGGTCATAGGGTGTGGATTTTACGTCTATTCCTATTTAGGGTCTGTTTTTCTTTCTCGTTCTCAAAACTACCAAAAATTTCAAAAATATATGTTCGACCTTTGCGGCTTTTGATAGTACTGATCATTACCTTTCCAACGCACATCTAATTTTGAAAATTTCCAGAGAACGGCAGTTCTCGCCAGTGGCGCACAACACCCCTACATGCGACACTATATATACACGAAATTTTCGATTTTCTAAACCTGACTGAATTGAAAATTGAGCCAAATCTCATCTTAAAGTTTAGGAAAAGACTCGTCCATCAATATATTACTTCTCCATTTTGGTCCAAGGCTGTGGATTTTACGGCCCTTCCCATTTATAGTCTGTTTTTCGTTCTCGTCCCCAAAACTCCCAAAAATTTCAAAAACTTAAGGTCGACCTTTGCGGCTTCTGATAGCACAGATCATTACCTTTCCAACGCATGTGTAATTTTGAAAATCGGTTATACCGTTCAAAAGTTACCGAGCTCAGAATTAGAACTCAATTTTTATTTAAATAGGGGAAAAATGTTTGTGGATATGTATGTATGTATGTATGTGGAAAAGTTACACCGATCTGAATTTTTTTTTGTGTTTCAAGAGGGTGTGAGGGCCGATTCAGAAACGGTGAAATTTTTGTTTTCTGACTACCCGTAAGCCAGCTATAGGGCTAGGTAGATACAAAATGGCAAATTTTTTGGGCGTATATATCTTAGGTTCAAGGACAGATAGGAAAATCGCAAATACACCACATCAATAGGGTTGAGTTAAGCTTTCAAATGGTGCCTAAGCGATCAAGCTCAGACATACACACGGCTCAGTATAGCCGAAAAATTGAAAAACTAAACTTTGAAAATTTTGGTTTTTCGACAATTACTCAAAATTTCAACCTACGAATTGCGCCAATAACTGAGCGTTTGTAGAAGGACTCTAGGCGAATCGAACGTTGTTTACCTCATATCCGAGAAAATTCGAAATTTTAAGTTATACGCTTCAAAAGTATGATCAAATCTATTTCCTATGGGGAAAAACGGTTTTTCAAGCTCAATAATTTCTGTAACAGCTTTAGTTTTCATACTTGACCTCAGAAGCATCAGATACTACTTGTCAATACGTTTCAAACTCATGTTTAGTGATCAAAATCGGTTAAGCCGTTTAGAAGTTATTAAGCTACAAAAGTGTAATCCAATTAACTATTATTCCCGAAATGGTTTATGTAGTTGTAGTGGTTACGACGCTAAATTTGATCTGCAACGGGCAATCCGAGTTCATTTACCGGCCATCCCAATATTTTTATTCAATTTATTTCGACTAGAAAAAAAATCTAGTGTACATTCGATGGACAATAGATCATTTGGGAGATAATGCGACAAAGGTGACCATTTATAAAGCTTAACGTGTAATCGAGAAAAATTGCATTTAACTTCATACATTTAATTTGTATATAACTTGAAAAACTCCTGATACAAGAATAAAAAACCGCTAAATGCCGTAAAAATGCGCATACAATATTCCAGCTAAAAAAGATCTGATATGAAAATTACGTGGCGCGAAAATATATTTTCATTTTGATGCAAAACAAAATTCAAGTTTTATTTTAAAAGATTTTTCCATAATATTTGCTAAATTTGAAGTAAACGCGCCACAAAAGAGTTTCAAAATTCAAACTGTATCAAATTTACTCTTTTGTGGCGCGTTTACTTCAAATTTAGCAAATATTATGAAAAAATCTTTTAAAATAAAACTTGAATTTTGTTTTGCATCAAAATGAAAATACATTTTCGCGCCACGTAATTTTCATATCAGATCTTTTGTAGCGGGAATATTGTATGCGCCACTCATTTTTACGGCGTTTTGCGGTTTTTTATTCTTGTAATGTATTATGCTCCTTCGTTTTTAGCTTCAAATATTTCGAAAACTAATGGCTTTATCGTTACGAATGAAGAGTATGTTATTTACATATAAAGTATTGGAGAATCAAAAAATTGCACTAAAATAGCAATTCCGCCAGTAGCGTAGAATTTGGGAAGGGTCAACCATTCACGCTCCCCGTCGTACGCCTCTGGTAGTAGCCAGAAACGTTTATTGATTAACATAGTTTATTAGGGTGTACAGTACAAGCACCATTTACCAAATTTCGTGTTGTTGTCCCATGTCTGTCAGGAAATATTCAAAAATAAATAAAATAAAAGTTTAACTTTGACACCCTGTATTTCGGTTATTATCAACTTTTGTACTAAGGTAAGTTAGCTTAAATCGACCTATTTTAAGCTCAGGAATCTGAGGTTAAGCTATGTCCCATTCTTTACCAAACACCCTGTAAGTACAGTTCATTTATATAATTATACCAGGTAGTTCGAATTTCGTGTTCGTCTATTATCATTTTCCCGATGAATCGGTTATTGGGACCGTGCAAGTTCGGAAAAGCGACACCTGGTTTCATAGCTCGGCAACTTTTTTCGCACTTTTAATTATATTGGCCAATCATATAGGTCCTAGTTGCTGGATAATTGTCAAGACCATTGCCCAAAAAAAATGTAAGAAGAAAAAGTAAGACTGAGGTTATGTTATTAAAAGGTAAACAATTGTATGTAGCAAATAAAATTAATTATTAAAATGCAGTACTGCAAGCAAAATACAATTAATAAATTTACTTTTATATAATAATTGCATATCATATCAATATTGTGGAGTAACATATAATTTTTCTTCTTCAATGACAGTAGGTATGAAATATACGTCAATTTGACAATTTCAATAGACAATTTGAATTATTTAAGAAAGTTGCAACATTTGTCCGCTATTCGCGCACGATCGTTTCTCGTATCCCTCCTAAGTACTTGCACACCGTGAAGTTTGTGGAGTTTTCTTATGATAAAGACCACCTCTAACTTTTTAAACATATTAAACGTATCATGTTTTTCATTCAACTTTTCTAATTCCTTGCATTTATCGTCCATCCATTGTTCTTTAGCTACCTTTATTTTTTGTTTAATTAGTTGCTGTTTTTCTTTGTATTCTATCTTGTTATCTTTCAGTTTTCTTCTCTGCTCCATCAATTCTAAGGATCTTTAAACGTGTTTCATATTTCTGTATTGTCTTTATTTATTGAATTCTTTAGCTGATTATTCAGGTCATTTTCTATTAGCTTTTTGTTGGATGCTGAGATATGTAATTTTGGAATGATAATTTTGAAATAATAATTTTTCCACGTTCCTCAAATAACACTTCATTTTTTCATTTTTAAATAATTTATTTATGTAACTAGAGAGTTATCAAGTAACTCGAGGAGAATACGGTAACGTTATTTTAGCAGTGGAGCATGCGCAGTATGAATATTGAATAACGGAAATGATTTTAACGTTAACGTGCTCCGTTACGGTAGGTCGGATAGCGGGCTTTAAAATACGGTAACGTTAGCAGCGAATCGCACCAATTCGGCAGGACTCGGAGTGACTCGGCCATTTCAGTTCTGTCATGTTCATGTAATAAATAAATATGTTGTGTTATGAAATTTTATTTTGTATGTTAACAGGTGTTTTGTCTTTGTTTTCTTGGCTTGGTTTTGGTTGACTGTTTTGGTTTGAGTTTGGTTGAGTTTAAAGTTTTAGTTCCTCTCAGCATTACTTACCAGTACAGGTATGGCCAGTTTCTGTTACAATTATATCTGGTATCCCTAACAATTGTACAAGCCTTGGAATATCCTGTTTTTCAAACCGAAAATACTGTTTGGCTTGTTCAGGTTTTAAGGTATCGAAATTAAAGACAGGATGTACATTTTGATTTTGAACGTTATCATCATTTAAAACGAAATTTAGTACTAAGTACTCTATATCATCGTCATTGGCTTCAAGTAACATTGCCTGTTCTAAGATCTCTTCCAGTTTTTAGAAAAATTTGAAATCCAAATTGTACAAAACAAGTCAAAATTACAAAATATGTATCTTGGGTGAAAGAAAACAAAAACAGAAAAAAATTTAAACAAATTTAATTATTTTGCTGTCAAATACGAAATTTGACTGACAGCTGCCAACTATTAACGTGAAGCAGAAATTCAACCACTTGATAACTCTAAAATTACATATACGTTAAAACTTATACCGTAAAAAAATAGCGTTTACGTGTCAAAATAACGGATGGATAGAATTTTACTTGATAACTCTCTACTAACTACAACATTTATTAGAGAACTAAAACAAGTATAGGTACAGTAGGTACCTATAACTGTCAAATGTCAAGTATAAGTTAAATTATTAACGCCCGGTCTTTTCACCTCCGAATAAAAGTTATCCGGAGGTTTATTTGACAGATTTACATGTAATCTGCCGGATAAACTTCCTGATAAATATTTATTCGGAGGTGAAAAGACCGGACCTAATATAAACATTGTTAAATCAAAATAACAAGTTACTGATTTTTACCATTCTGCAAAATACAGGGTGTTCGATAAATAAACGTTAAAATGTATATCTAGATACTTATGTAATAGATAATAGAGTATTGTATAGGGCGTCAATAATTTATTTCATCAATGACACACCATGACGTCACTTTTATTTTACTCTCTAGGGAAGAAAAGTACGACTTTGCTCCCTACAATCAGGTCAGGAAAAGTATACTTTCGGTAGAAGTAGTTGGAAAAATATTTATCTTACCTTATACAAGACGTACCAATCTCTAAATTTCGCTCTAGAGTTTCCAATTCTTGTTAAAATAACCTTAAAGATAACACCGTTTATGAATTTATGGGTTCTAAAAAGCTCAGTATAATACTTACGTTGATGTCTCCGGAAATTTCTTGCAAATTCTCTCTTAAACTCTCTACAAAAAATCTGTTATTGGGTAGTAAAACAAAACTGATGAAGTCGAGTCTTTGATTGAGAAGATCGATGTTCTTTAGAGGATTTAGTAAAATATTCCTAAGAAAAAAATATTTATTGGCATAATTTGATTTACATCATCTCCAAATAAAAAGTAGATACGTAACCCACATAACAATGATGTTCGTATCATGTTCTAAGCATATACTACCAACATTCGTCAGAGTATATTCTTTTTAGTATATGCGTAGTACAAGCATAGCATGTACCTTAAAAAACATTCTAAATTTCATGTTCTTTGCACATACTTTAAAGTATATTCTCGTACCGAATATACTGAGTACATTCGTGTACGTAGTAACTCGGAATATTCGTAAAAGTTTATTCTTAGAATGTACCTTTACCGAATATTCTTAGCACATACTTATAAGTACATTCTTAACACATACTTATAAGTAGATACTATTCTCAGAATATACTTTTACCGAATATTCTTAGCACATACTTATAAGTACATACTTAACACATACTTATAAGTAGATACTTTTAAAATATCTTAAAAATAATATATATGTATGTATAGGAAGAATAATGTTAGCCTATAGATTATCAACTTCGTTAAGAATAATTAATGAAATTTAAAAATTTATGTATTTAGGTACTATTAATTAAACTACCGAATTCATTATTTAAAATTGTTTTAATTGTATGGTAAAAATGTTTAAGAATTAATTGTATTAACGAAAAAGGAGAAATTGTCGTTTCGCTTTCATAACTGAAATGCATTTACTATTTTGATTAAGTTTATTGAGTATTCTTATGAAGAATTTTATTTTTACATGGAATTGACATTCAGGTAAGCTGTGTGGCTGAGCCAAAACCCACAACCGGCACAAACAAAGCGGAAACGACCGCTGCATACCTGCATAGGGGTTAGCGGGTAGGGGGTTGGGAACAAAGGAAAAATACAAAATATGAAAATAGTTACTGAATAGGCATTTGACATTTGTGTCTACACTTAACACTAACAATGTCTATGCTGTGTTGTGAGGAAGACCAAGTATTTCAACCAGGAATAGGAACATGCATAATTAAACGTTTTATTTTGTTTGCTGTCAACTTACAAATAAAAAATTCATTTTGGTACTTCAATATTACTTAAATAGTAAGTATGTATATAGGTACATATAAGCAACATATAAATTTTAGTTATTTACATACATATGTTACATAATATTTATTTGGGTACGATAGGTATATGAATATGAATATATAAATTTATATATTCAGCATTTTTATTTTTATATGCACATAATAACTAAATATATATACCTACTTACCTATATAATATTGATATAACTAACTAAAATTTATATAATATTTTATATTTACTTTTTAAGTAATATTGTAGAATGTACTAACTACATTCTCATATGTAATATGTAAATTTAGTAGAAAGTAGAACCTAGGATGAGATTCGGTGATGCTGAAAACATGCTTCTGAGCAATATAGCACTTCCTTGTAATATTCTTCCCATATACTAAAAAGTACATTCTTCCTATATACTAAAAGATGTGAGGTAGTACATTCTAAGTATATAAATAGAAGGTTTATAGCACCTTCTTAGAATATCCTAAAAAGTATATTCTTGGTATATACTGAGAAGAAGTGCGGTAGTACATTCTAAGTATATACATAGAACGTTTAAGTACTGTAATGTAGTATATACTCAGTATGTGCTCTGCACATTCGCAATGGTAATTACGCATATTCTTAGTATATACTTTTTCTGAAAAGTATGTTCTATGAATCTACTAAGAACATGAAATTGTTATGTGGGAAGTACAATTGTAAATCTAAAAACAGCAATTAAGTCATCTGTGTTTAATTACCATGCCATAATACATTATGAATATAACAAAAATACATTATAAATGCCATAACGATTATCAAATCTTCATCATCAGCCAACCTCAAAAGTCCACTGTTGAACACAGTCCTCTTCCTCTTGTTTCCAACTCAGTCTATCTTGCGCCGCTCTAATCCAGATTTTATTTAGCCTTCTTAAATCGTCAACATACTTAAATAATACATGGAAGACTATATAAAAAAATAGAGGAAGATATAGATGACACCCAGTTTGGTTTCAGAGGAGGACTAGGAACGAGAGAGGCTCTGTTCGCTTTTAACGTTCTCTCGCAAAGACGACTAGATATGAACCAAGATCTCTATGTCTGCTTCATAGATTATCAAAAGGCTTTTGATAGAGTACGACATCAGAAACTCATAAAACTTTTAAAAGAGAAGAATGTGGACAGTCGAGATATACGGGTTACTGTCAATCTGTACTGGAATCAAAAAGCAACGGTTAAAATCGAAAATGTCGAAACAGAGACCATAAAAATCAAGAGAGGTGTTAGACAGGGTTGCGTGTTGTCTCCATTGTTATTCAATCTGTACAGCGAAGCTATTTTTAAGGAAGCAATATCAGAGGAAGAATAGGGTATATCAATAAACGGAAAAATCTTGAACAACATAAGATTCGCAGACGACACCGCTATTTTTGCAGACAGTCTAGATGCACTGCAACTATTAGTAAATAGATTACATCAAGTCAGTATGGGCTATGGACTACAAATAAACGTTAAGAAAACCAAGTTCATGATTATTTCTAGGCAACATACAGTACGAAGGTTGGATATCGAGGGAAAACAAGTAGAAAGAGTGAATAACTACAAATATCTGGGAACCTGGGTAAATGAAAACAATGACCAGGGTAGAGAAATCAGGACATGCATTGAAATTGCAAGACAAGCATTTATAAAAATGAAAAAGATGTTTGTTAATCGAGACCTTCCTCTGGAGCTGAGGATAAGAGCCTTAAGATGCTACGTGTTCTCGACTTTGTTGTATGGAGTGGAAAGCTGGACACTAAAAGTAGAGAATATAAAGAAGTTGGAAGCCTTTGAGATGTGGTGCCATAGAAGGATTTTGAAAATACCATGGATCCAACGAGTTACAAATGCAGAAGTGTTAAGAAGGCTGCAAAAGGATTGCGAGGTGATTAAGAACATCAAAACAAGAAAGCTGGAATATTTACGTATCTTATGTTATTGATACATTCTCCGTGAATTCGAATTCCGGTTTCAACATCATCTACTGCTTCTTGAAAAATTTCCTCAGAGTATATATGTTGACCGGCGGTGGTGATAGTATACATCCCTGTCAGATCCCCCCAGATTGTGATATCGTCGGATTCTCCTGCCTTTATGCATATATATATAATATATACATATATATATATATATATATATATATATATATATATATATATATATATATACATATATATATATATATATATATATATATATATATATATATATATATATATACAGGGTGTCCCAGACTAACTTAGCCACGCTGTATCTCTTAAACGAATAGAGATTTTTGAATGGGACAAAAAGTGGTCCATTCTACTTGTAATACACTTTAATCGGGCGTAGAAAAAAATCATCCCCTAAATCGTAATCCCTTAGTTACAACCCCTAACTTTAATTTTTTTAATAGCACCCTGTATATTTTTTTATAATTTTGGATGTGGTCTTCTATCATCTATTCAATACATTTTTTGAAAATAAAATTGGTTCGTAAATAACCAAGAAAATATCAGTTTAGTTTTGTTAATTATGTGTCCCAGACTAATTTATCCAGGCTATATTTCTTAAACGAATAGAGATTTTCGAATGGGACAAAAACTGATCTATTACAGTTGTAATGCACTTTAATATGGCGCAGAAAAAAAATATCCCCTAAATATTCATTCCTTAGTTACAACCCCTAACTTTATATTTTTAAATAGCACCATGTAAGTTAGGGATGAATATTTAGGGGATAAATTTTTCTCTGCGATATGAAAGTGTATTACAAGTCGAATAGATCAGTTTTTGTCCCATTCGAAAATCTCTATTCGTTTAAGAAATATAGCCTAGATAAATTAGTCTGGGACACACAATTAACAAAAATAAACTGATAGTTTCTTGGTTATTTACGAACCAATTTTATTTAAAAAAAAAATGTGTTGAATAGACGATAAAAGACCACATCCAAAACTATAAAAAATATACAGCGTGCTATTAAAAAAATTAAAGTTAGGGGTTGTAATTAAGGGATGAATATTTAGGGGATGATTTTTTTGTACGCCATATTAAAGTGTATTATAAGTAGAATATATAACTTTTCGTCCCATTCGAAAATTTCTATTCGTTTAAGAGATATAGCGTGGCTAAATTAGTCTGGGACACCCTGTATATATACAGCATGTCTACTTAAGTTGGAGACATATGGGAAAGTTTTTTATTATTGATTTTACGAAAAAAAGTTATCCTTTATAAAAAGTTCTGCATGCCCCAAAACCTAAAATTCAATCATCAGATATCAAATTTTCTCAATATTATACGAGGTATGTCAAAAAATATGAATTTCGGTCAAGGGTAAAGTACCTTTATTTCTCTCAATATCGAAAATTATTATGATAAAAAGTTGTTTGGAATTAAAAACTAAGATCAAATATGCAATTACATGCTTTTAATTGAAAAAAATTTTTTTTCGCAAATTTATGGATACCCAACATCGTTTTTAATTATTACAAATATGATAACTCGTTTATTATTCATTTTACGAAAAAAAGTTATTCTTCATAAAAAGCTTTGCATGGTCTAAAATCTAAGACACAACCATGATATATCAACTTTTATTAATTTTATACGAGGTGTGTCAAAAAATATGAAATTCGCTCAAGATTATAGTACCTTTATATTTCAATGAAAAGGATGTAATTGTATATTGAAACATAGTTTTTAATTCTAAACAACTTTTTTCATAACCGTTTTCAATATTGTGAAAAATAAACGTACTTCGCTCTTGAGTGAAATTCATATTTTTTGACACCCCTCGTATAAAATTAATAAAATGTGATATCTGATGATTGCATCCTTGGTCTTAGGGCATACAGAGCTTTTTATAAAGAATACCTTTTTTCCGTAAAAGTAATAATAAAAGAGTTATCGTATGTGTAATAAATAAAAACGAAGTTAGTATCAATAAATTTGAGAAAAATTTGGAAAATATTTTTTTCCAATTAGAAACATGTAATTGCATATTTAATCTTAGTTTTTATTTCCCAACAACTTTTCATAATAAGAATTTTCGATATTGAGAGAAATAAAGGTACTTTACTCTTGAACGAAGTTAATATTTTTTGACATACCTCGTATAATATTGACAAAATTTGATATATGATGATTAAATCTTAGGTTTTAGAGCATGCAGAACTTTTTATAAAGAATAACTTTTTTTCGTAAAATGAATAACAAAAAAGTTTCCCATATGTTTCCAACTTAAGTAGACACGCTGTATATATATATATATATATATATATATATATATATATATATATATATATATATATATATATATATGTATATATATATATATATATGAGCAATATTTCTACTTTTCGGTGAATTTTGTGGGGAGGGTCCTCGGATTTTCTTCAAATTTTAGTATGTTATTGGACTTATTGAGAAAACGTCATCCTGAGAGTTACAGCCCCCTAGGGGCCTTAGAGCCCTAGATAGGGCCCGTCAAAGACCCAAAAAAGGTCGTTTTTAGCCTATATTTGACAGGCTTGTATATCGACTCCCAGTTAACCGATTTTAACTCACCAAACGTTATTTTCCTTATAATTTTAAGTAGTTTTATCAGTGACAATTTCAAGTCTCTAATTAATAACCTTGATTTTTGGGACCATTTTAAGTAACGCTAAAAATTTCAAAAAATTGCTATTTTCAAAAATTTGTTAAAAATCTAATTTTAATCCGATTTTCTTTTTCTGGTCGGCGGTTTAAACGTAATAAAAAGGTCTTTAAAACAATATTTCAAGAGTTAAAATCCGTTCGGTAGAAGCGGATATACAACAGATTGAAAATGGATATTTTTGTAAAAATCGCGTTTTTATGGAATTTTAAAGTGCTGACACGTTTTGGGGTATATATTAAATTGTACCAAAATTTTTTTAGAAGTAGCTTTTTATATAAATAATAACTTCGTATTGGAGATTTTCTTGGCCCGGGCCTCTATCTACCTTATATGACCCTCTAAAAATGAGTATTTTGTTACTCAAATGAGGTGACTTAACAAACAACTTACGGCCTATTTATATCAATCAGAGAGCCAGAAGACTTTAACTATTACGGATTAGAAAAGTAGAGATCACAACCTTTTATTTGAGGGCTCACACAAACTTCTAGGTAGCCTAGAAGTACAGTTATGATATTTCAAAGTCCTAACTAAAATTAAAGTATCAATTCTGTGAACGCTACTTTTATAGACTAAGAGCCGCTATGGGTGAAATTTGTTAACTATTTTAGGCACGATAAGAGGCCATAACTTAAACAATAAAACCTAAAAGAAAACGTATGAACACTATACCGTCACTTTTTAGAAGCACATACCTCGACAGTGGCGCATCAAACTTTCCACTTATGAACGGGATAAATAAATTAAAAGGTACCCTTCCTTACACCCAGAATTCAATTTTGTTAATTTTTTAAAGTTCTACGTTATTAAGAAATAAAACTCAGTGTAATTTTAACACACCACCCCCATCCCCCTTCCCCCACCACCAAAAAATCCAAAAAACTGTTTTTTAGGGGATTTTTGGTGATTTTCCCTATTTTATAGACTTCAAAATAGATTAAATTAATGTTTTTTTATAGGTTATATGTTAATTGAAGTAACTGTGTCCTGTAGAATATTTAAAAATTGGATAAATACGTTGAAACCCCCAAAAACCCCCTCGAAAAACAATTTTTTGGATTTTTGAAGATGGAGAACCTTACGGAAACTTCTGAAATAAATTAGAAATATAGCATTTGATAAAATACACAAGATTAAAACAAAATAGTCCAACAGCCATCCCCAAAAAAAAGTTTTTTGTTTAAAAGTTTATAAAAATAAAAAAATAATTTTTTTTTAGGTTACGTCACTCAACCTACGTGTCTATAAAAAATAGGCATGTTTTGTAAAAGCCACAAGTATGCGTGTGAATTTTTTGAAATTTTAAAATTGATTACATCCCACCTAAAAAAAAATAAAAAACGAGAAATGAACTTTTTGATGGTGGGGGTAGGAACACAGGGGAGGCGGGTTGAAATTACACTGAGTCTTATTTTTGAATCACGTATAACTTTAAAAAATAAAAAAATAATAATTCTGGGAGTGAGGGAGGGTACCTTTTAATTTATTTATCCCCTCCATAAGTAGAATGTTTGATGCGCCACTGTCGAGGTGTGTGCCTCTAAAAAGTGACGGCAGAGTGTTCATAGCTTTTCTTTTAGGTTCTACTATTTAAGTTTTAGGCTTTTATCGTGCTTAAAATAATTATCAAATTTCATCTATAGCGGCTCTTAGTCTATAAAAGTAGCATTCACAGAATTGATACTTTGATTTTAGTTAAGACTTTGAAATATCATAACTGCACTTCTAGGCTACCTAGAAGTTTGTGTGACCCCTTAAATAAAAGGTTTTAATCTCTACTTTTATAATCTGTGATAGATAAAGTCTTCAGGCTATCTGATTGATAGAAATAAGCCGTAACTTGTTTGTTAAGTTGCCTCATTTGAGTAACAAAATACTCATTTTTAGAGGGTTATATAAGGTAGATAGAGGCTCGGGCCAAGAAAATCTATAATGAAACGTTATTATTTATATAAAAAACTGCCTGTAAAAAAATTTTTGTACAATTTAATATATACCCCAAAACGTGTCAGCACTTTGAAAATCCGTAAAAATCCCATTTTTACAAAAATGTCTATTTTCAATCTGTTTTATCTCCACTTCTACTAAACGGATTTTAACTCACAAAATATCATTTTAAAGCCCTTTTTAATACCTTTAAACTGTCGTCCAGAAAATGAAAATCGGATTAAAATTAGATTTTTGACAAATTTTTGAAAATAGTAATTTTTTGAAATTTTTAGCGTTACTTAAAACGGTCCCAAAAATCAGGGTTATTGACTAAAGCCTTGAAATAGTCACTGAAAAAACTACTTAAAATTACAAAGACAATGACGTTTGGTAAGTCAAAATCGGTTAAATGGGAGCCGATATACAGCCTGCCAAATATACGGCAAAAACGACCTTTTTTGGGTCTTTGACGGGCCCTATCTAGGGCTCTAAGGCCCCTAGGGGTCTGTAACTCTCAGGATAACGTTTTTTAAATAGGTCCAATAACATACTAAAATTTGAAGAAAATCCGAGGACCCTTCCCACAAAATTCACCGAAAAGTAGAAATATTGCTCATATATATATATAAAATAGAGAATGTGGAGAAATCCCCTTACGAATAATTCACACATCCACCATTTTGGGTTGGGAAAATTTTTTGAATATAATTAAAGATCCAAACACTAGTTCTTAGAACTGTGTTTCGCCCTCTTCAATTTCGTACGAGTGGTCGTTAAACCAATAACTTCTCATCTTATATATATATATATATATATATATATATATATATATATATATATATATATATATATATATATATATATATATATATATATATATATATATATATATGTTACACTTGAATTTTCCGCGGGAGCTATATGTGCTTTCTGTTGTTTTCCGGGTTTGACTCCGCGTTGAATAATTTTGGTTTTGAGAAAAACCATTATTTTGACGACGTTTCGGTAAGATCTCATTTGCCATTGTCAAGTCAGGTAGTTCCGCTTCTCGCTGCTGCTGGAAGTAGACTGAATTTTTATTCACGATACCGTAACTTATATAGTTGATCCTGATGCATTTGCTTGATCTGCGCGTCTCTTGGATCTTGTGATTGGTCCAGTATATGTTGGGGGGTCTGGAAGGGTGACACGCGTAGATGTCACTGCTTGATTTATTTTGGTCTTTTTCTTCAGTACCGTTTTCCATGTTGTAGGAAGCCGTTGCGCATGAACTCTTTGGTTTAGACCGTTGGGATTTCTTTCGATTTCTATCGATTCTCTGATTTCACGTTTTCTTTTTATTTCTATGTTAGCTAACATCGTTGTTTGGTTCAGGTTTATTGTATGTCCTGTATTTGCGACATGTTGTGCAAGGGATGACGTGGTTTCTCCCCTTTCGATGGCATTTCGGTGTTCTTTTCGTCTTACATGGATTCTTCGGTTGGTCTGTACAATGTACGACTTTCCACAATCCCCACACGGAATCTCGTATACTCCTTGACTTTCTAACGATATTTTGGTTTTTGGTGTTGGTAGAATAGTTGAGATCTTTCTGTCGGTGTTAAATATCGTTTCTATGTTATGTTTTCTCAGCACTCTCTCTATTTTCTCTGTTGTACCCTTCACATATGGCAGAATGGTTCTGCCGATCGGCTTTTCGTCTTCTGTTGGGTCCTTCATTCTTCTTCGAGCATTTTGAGCTTTTTCGATGGTGTATGTTGAGAAGCCGTTTTCTCTTAACGCTGTTTTCACATTATGCATTTTTTCATTTTGATGTTCTTGGTCTGTCAGTCTTTCGGATCTTGTAATCAAGGTTTTGATGACTGAATGTAATTGTGCAGGATGGTGGTGTGAAGCAGCATTTAGATATCTATCGGTATGTGTTGGTTTCCGATACACTGTATGGCCTATGTGTTCGTCTTGTTTCTTTATTATTAACACATCTAAGAATGGTATTTGATCGTTTTCTTCCAGTTCCATAGTAAACTGAATTTTATGGTGGATATTGTTGATATGTTCTAAAAATGCCTTTAGTTTTTCTTCTCCGTGGGTCCAGATGATAAAAGCGTCATCCACGTATCTAAGCCAAAGTTTAGGTTTGTATTCAGCTGTTTCTATTGCCCGTTGTTCTATTTCCTTCATTAACAAGTTCGCTATTACTGGTGACAGTGGGGAACCCATCGGTGCTCCCTCAACTTGTTTATACCTTTGTTCCTTATAGATGAAATATGTGTTATTTAAACAGTGTTTGGTTAGGTTTAGAGTATTCGGTAATATTGAATACTTTTTGCTTATAATGTCCAGTGATTCATCTATAGGAACATTCCTGAAAAGTCAGACTACATCGAAGCTGACTAGTAAATGTCCCGGCTCAAGAGTCACACCTTTTATACGCTCGATGAAGTGGCTCGCGTTCTTGACGTGAGAATCCGCTTCCTCCGCGTATGGTTGCAGCTGTTGAGCCAGAAATTTTGCCAGTGGCTGTAAGGGAGATCCGATGGAGCTCACAATTGGTCGCAGTGGTAATCCTGCCTTGTGTACCTTGGGTAGGCCGTAAAATTTTGGGCATCTTGATGACTTCTCTCTAGGTATGAGATGGACCTGTTGTTCTTTCTTGATATTTGAGGCTTTGATCTTGGCTTTTGTTATTTTCTCTAGATATGTTGTCGGGTCTGACGAGATGCTTTGATATGTTGTATCATTTAAGATGTCGTTTATTTTTTTTCGTAGTCTTGAATATTCATCACTACCGTAGCGTTGCCTTTGTCAGCTAGAGGTACGATGATTTCTTTGTTGTTCTTCAAATTATGTAAGGCTTCTTTCTCTTCCCGTGTTAAATTTCTTTTTGGTGGTTTAGCTGTTCTTAATATTTTGATACGTCTTGGCGTATGATCTCGGCTGTTTCTGTTGGGAGACTAGTAATTGTAGTCTCTACCTCAGTAATGATATTATCTACGGGAATGTGTGTAGGTGCAACAGCAAAATTAAAACCTTTTGCCAGAACACTATTCGTGGCTTCATCCAATGTCAGATTTGAAAAGTTATATACTAATTTGTTTGTTTCTATTTGTGATTTTTCTTTCTTTTATGCCCGCTGTTGTAGTAACAAATTTTCAAACTTTTTAATTTGTTTGGTCTTAGTCAGATCAGCATCTGTTTCTGCTCGAAAGTTTGTCAGTTGTTCAAAGAAATTCCATAATGTTGGATGGATTCTGTTACTTAGTTTAAGTGGCAGCTGTAATGATTCAAAATTCATTTTGTCGATGTCTCGTCTGGTATCATGGATCGCTTCTCTAATAAACGATCAGTTAGAAGCACGATGATTTCTTTGTTGTTCTTCAAATTATGTAAGGCTTCTTTCTCTTCTCGTGTTAAATTTCTTTTTGGTGGTTTAGCTGTTCTTAATATTTTTGATACGTCTTGGACAAAAAACCAACATGTCGCAAATACAGGACATACAATAAACCTGAACCAAACAACGATGTTAGCTAACATAGAAATAAAAAGAAAACGTGAAATCAGAGAATCGATAGAAATCGAAAGAAATCCCAACGGTCTAAACCAAAGAGTTGATGCGCAACGGCTTCCTACAACATGGAAAACGGTACTGAAGAAAAAGACCAAAATAAATCAAGCAGTGACATCTACGCGTGTCACCCTTCCAGACCCCCCAACATATACTGTACCAATCACAAGATCCAAGAGACGCGCAGGTCAAGCAAATGCATCAGGATAAACTATACAAGTTACGGTATCGTGAATAAAAATTCAGTCTACTTCCAGCAGCGGTGAGAAGCGGAACTACCTGACTTGACAATGGCAAGTGAGATCTTGCCGAAACGTCGTCAAAATAATGGTTTTCTCAAAACCAAAATTATTCAACGCGGAGCCAAACCCGGAAAACAACAGAAAGCACATATAGCTCCCGCGGAAACTTCAAGTGTAACATAATTAACCTCTACGGGGAGGAAATTCTACCAGACATCAGAAGATACGAAAAACTACGATCGAAACGAAGGACGTTGTTATGCAACCTTACGTTTTTAGAACGCTGCCGTGACGAAAGCATTATACCGACTTGTATGAAGCTCACTTTTCACAAAAACAACTATAGAAAAACATTTTAAGAAGGGCAAGCCTGGCGCTTATTAGAGAAGCGATTTATGATACCAGCCGAGACATCGACAAAATGAATTTTGAATCATTACAGCTGCCACTTAAACTAAGTAACAGAATCCATCCAACATTATGGAATTTCTTTGAACAACTGACAAACTTTCGAGCAGAAACAGATGCTGATCTCACTAAGACCAAACAAATTAAAAAGTTTGAAAATTTGTTACTACAACAGCGGCCAAAAAAGAAAGAAAAATCACAAATAGACACAAACAAATTAGTATATAACTTTTCAAATCTGACACTGGATGAAGCCACGAATAGTGTTCTGGCAAAAGATTTTAATTTTGTTGTTGCACCTACAAACAATCCCGTAGAGAATATCATTACTGAGGTAGAGACTACAATTACTAGTCTTCCAACAGAAACAGCCGAGATCATACGCCAAGACGTATCAAAAATATTAAGAACAGCTAAACCACCAAAAAGAAATTTAACACGGGAAGAGACAGAAGCCTTACATAATTTGAAGAACAACAAAGAAATCATCGTGCTTCCAGCTGACAAAGGCAACGCTACGGTAGTGATGAATATTCAAGACTACGAAACACAAATAAACGACATCTTAAATGATACAACATATCAAAGCATCTCGTCAGACCCGACAACATATCTAGAGAAAATAACAAAAGCCGAGATCAAAGCCTCAAATATCAAGAAAGAACAACAGGTTCATCTCATACTTAGAGAGAAGTCATCAAGATGCCCGAAATTTTACGGCCTACCCAAGGTACACAAGGCCGGATTACCACTGCGACCAATTGTGAGCTCCATCGGATCTCCCTTACAACCACTGGCAAAATTTCTGGCTCAACAGCTGCAACCATACCCGGAGGAAGCGGATTCTTACGTCAAGAACGCGAGCCACTTCATCGAGCGTATAAAAGGTGTGACTCTTGAGCCGGGACATTTACTAGTCAGCTTCGATGTAGTCTCACTTTTCACGAATGTTCCTATAGATGAATCACTGGACATTATAAGCAAAAAGTATTCAATATCACCGGATACTCTAAACCTAACCAAACACTGTTTAAATAACACATCTCTCATCTATAAGGAACAAAGATATACACAAGTTGAGGGAGCACCGATGGGTTCCCCACTGTCACCAGTAATAGCGAACTTGTTTATGAAGGAAATAGAATAGCGGGCAATAGAAACAGCTGAATACAAACCTAAACTTTGGCTTAGACACGTGGATGACACTTTTATCATGTGGACCAACGGAGAAGAAAAACTAAAGGCATTTTTAGAACACATCAACAATATCCACCATAAAATTCAGTTTACTATGGAACTGGAAGAAAACGATCAAATACCATTCTTAGATGTGTTAATAATAAAGAAACAAGACGGACACATAGGCCATACAGTGTATCGGAAACCAACACATACCGATAGATATCTAAATGCTGCTTCACACCACCATCCTGCACAATTACATTCAGTCATCAAAACCTTGATTACAAGATCCGAAAGACTGACAGACCAAGAACATAAAAATGAAGAAATGCATAATGTGAAAACAGCGTTAAGAGAAAACGGCTTCTCAACATACACCATCGAAAAAGCTCAAAATGCTCGAAGAAGAATGAAGGACCCAACAGAAGACGAAAAACCGATTGGCAAAACCATTCTGCCATATGTGAACGGTACAACAGAGAAAATAGGGAGAGCGCTGAGAAAACATAACATAGAAACGATATTTAACACCGACAGAAAGATGTCAACTATTCTACCAACACCAAAAACCAAAATATCGTTAGAAAATCAAGGAGTATACGAGATTCCGTGTGGGGATTGTGGAAAGTCGTACATTGGACAGACCAACCGAAGAATCCATGTAAGACGAGAAGAACACCGAAATGCCATCGAAAGGGGAGAAACCACGTCATCCCTTGCACAACATGTCGCAAATACAGGACATACAATAAACCTGAACCAAACAACGATGTTAGCTAACATAGAAATAAAAAGAAAACGTGAAATCAGAGAATCGAAAGAAATCCCAACGGTCTAAACCAAAGAGTTGATGCGCAACGGCTTCCTACAACATGGAAAACGGTACTGAAGAAAAATACCAAAATAAATCAAGCAGTGACATCTACGCGTGTCACCCTTCCAGACCCCCCAACATATACTGTACCAATCACAAGATCCAAGAGACGCGCAGGTCAAGCAAATGCATCAGGATCAACTATATAAGTTACGGTATCGTGCATAAAAATTCAGTCTACTTCCAGCAGCGGTGAGAAGCGGAACTACCTGACTTGACAATGGCAAGTGAGATCTTGCCGTAACGTCGTCAAAATAATGGTTTTTCTCAAAACCAAAATTATTCAACGCGGAGTCAAACCCGGAAAACAACAGAAAGCATATATACATACACACATATATATATATATATATATATATATATATATATATATATATATATATATATATATATATATATATATATATATATATATATATACATCCTACTATCAATTTGGCATCGATACATTATGCATTTACCATCGATTTGGCATCGTCTTGCAAAGTGGCATCTGTATATCGATGCCACTTTACACTACCTTAATAACTTTTTTCCTGCACTTGTTACCAGAAGTCTAATCAACTCGGTAGTTAGAGATTTGATTTCTTGATGTTACTTTAATATATCAGCTTTCTTTGTTTATCCCTTACTAAGTTATATAAGTTTATTCCATAAAATGTTTGAGTCCAAAATGATGGTACAGTGAAAATATTATATACATTTAGTTCAGTGTTTTACCGTTTTGTCGCTGCCGCTATATACATGAAAACGTATATCCCACTTTCATTATCAATCATTTTGGCATCAGAAATTTGGCATCACTGTTGAATACAATATTATCCACACCGAAAAATAGGCAATTTGAGAATGTATATATTATTTTCATCAACAAATCATTCTGGCATCATGTTGTTTTCACCCAATTTTGAAAAAATGTGAAAACTTTGTATTATCCACGTCCGTCTGTCCGTCCGTCTGTCTGTAATCACAACTCCTCCGTCAATATACCAGCTAGAATGACAAATGAGGTGTCAACGGAAAGCTGATATTACAAGGATGGTACTAAAGGTGAGATATTTGACCTTGGCGGTCTGTCCGACCTCGAATATACCTCCTCCATCATTATACCAGGTAGAATGACAAATGAGGTGTCAAATGAAAGCTTATAATCCAAGGATGGTACTAAAGGTGAGATATTTGACCTAGGCTGTCTTTCCGTCGGTCCGTACGACCGCGAATATAACTCCTCCGTTATTATACCAGGTAGAATGACAAATGAGGTGTCAAATGAAAGCTTATAATCCAAGGATGGTACTGAAGGTGAGATATTTGACCTAGGCTGTCTTTCCGTCGGTCCGTCCGACCGCGAATATAACTCCTCCATCATTATACCAGCTAGAATAATAAATGAGGCGTCAAATGAAAGCTTATGATCCAAGGATGGTACTAAAGGTGAGATATTTGACCTAGGCTGTCTTTCCGTCGGTCCGTACGACCGCGAGTATAACTTCTCCGTCATTATACCAGGTAGAATGACAAATGAGGTGTCAAATGAAAGCTTATGATTCAAGGATGGTACTAAAGGTGAGATATTTGACCTAGGCTGTCTTTCCGTCGGTCCGTCCGACCGCGAATATAACTCCTCCATCATTATACCAGCTAGAATAATAAATGAGGCGTCAAATGAAAGCTTATGATCCAAGGATGGTACTAAAGGTGAGATATTTGACCTAGGCTGTCTTTCCGTCGCGTCGGTCCGTACGACCGCGAATATAACTTCTCCGTCATTATACCAGGTAGAATGACAAATGAGGTGTCAAATGAAAGCTTATGATTCAAGGATGGTACTAAAGGTGAGATCTTTGACCTAGGCTGTCTTTCCGTCGGTCCGTACGACCGCGAATATAACTTCTCCGTCATTATACCAGGTAGAATGACAAATGAGGTGTCAAATGAAAGATTATAATCAAAGGATGGTACTAAAAATGAGATATTTGACCTAGGCTGTCTTTCCGTCGGTCCGTACGACCGCGAATATAACTCCTCCATCATTATACCAGCTTGAATGATAAATGAGGTGTCAAATGAAAGCTTATGATCCAATGATGGTACTAAAGGTGAGATATTTGACCTAGGCTGTCTTTCCGTCGGTCCGTACGACCGCGAATATAACTTCTCCGTCATTATACCAGGTAGAATGACGAAGGAGGTGTCAAATGAAAGCTGATAATCCAAGGATGGTAGTAAATGTGAGATATTTGACCTAGGCGGTCTGTCAGTCGGTCCGTCCGACCGCGAATATAACTCCTCCATCATTATACCAGCTAGAATGATAAATGAGGCGTCAAATGAAAGCTTATGATCCAAGGATGGTACTAAAGGTGAGATATTTGACCTAGGCTGTCTTTCCGTCGACCGCGAATATAACTTCTACGTCTTTATACCAGGTAGAATGACAAATGAGGTGTCAAATGAAAGCTTATAATCCAAGGATGGTACTAAAGGTGAGATATTTGACCTAGGCTGTCTTTCCGTCGGTCCGTACGACCGCGAATATAACTCCTCCATCATTATACCAGCTTGAATGATAAATGAGGTGTCAAATGAAAGCTTATGATCCAAGGATGGTACTAAAGGTGAGATATTTGACCTAGGCTGTCTTTCCGTCGGTCCGTACGACCGCGAATATAACTTCTCTGTCATTATACCAGGTAGAATGACAAATGAGGTGTCCAATGAAAGCTAAAAATCCAAGGATGGTACTAAATGTGAGATCTTTGACCTTGGCGGTCTGTCCGTTGGTCTGTCCGACCGCGAATATAACTCCTCCATCATTATACCAGGTAGAATGACAAATGAGGTCAAATGAAAGCTTATAATCCAAGGATGGTACTAAATGTGAGATATTTGACCTAGGCTGTCTTTCCGTCGGTCCGTACGATCGCGAATATAACTCCTCCATCATTATAACAGCTTGAATGATAAATGAGGTGTCAAATGAAAGCTTATGATCCAAGGATGGTACTAAAGGTGAGATATTTGACCTAGGCTGTCTTTCCGTCGGTCCGTACGACCGCGAATATAACTTCTCCGTCATTATACCAGGTAGAATGACAAATGAGGTGTCAAATGAAAGCTTACAATCCAAGGATGGTACTAAAGGTGAGATATTTGACCTAGGCAATCTTTCTGTCGGTCCGTACGACCGCCAATATAACTCCTCCGCCATTATACCGGGTAGAATTACAAATGAGGTGACAAATGTGAAAGTTTAGTAAAAGTGACCCAAAATTAGTAAATTCGTATATCAATCCACGCAAAGTTACACGTAAAATTCAAATATTGTCTTCCAGTTCTACTTTCGATTACTTTGGGTGAAAACCTAGGACTTACGAAGTCCAATTACTTGTTTTATTTAAAAATAAGGCATATCATAGACATGCCTTAGGCATCATAGAAGACAATGACACAGAAAAATCAAACACAGCAGCATGTCAAAAGGGCCTTAGTTATGTATCTTCGGTTCTGTTAGACCAAACGTGATATATAGCACCTCAAATGATAGGATTTGACAAACAGAATACAATGACATAGAAAAATCAAATACAACAGCATGTAAAAAGGGACTTAGTAGCGTATCTTCGGTCCTATTAATCCAATCGTGACGTACGGCATCTTAAGTAATAGGACTTGACCAATAGAATCAAATTTGACACAAACAAATCAAATACAGCAAGCAACAAGTCAAAAGGGCCTTTGTTATATATCTTCGGTCCTATTGGTCCAATCGTGACATACAGCACCTCAAATGATAGGGTTTAACGAACAGAATACAATGACACAGAATAATCAAATACAGCAACATGAAAAAAGGGCCTTATTTATGTATCTTCGCTCCTATTGGTCCAATCGTGGAGTACAGCACCTCAAATAACTGGATTTGTCAAATAAAATACAATAACATAGAAAAATCAAGTACAGCAGCATGTCAAAAGGGCCTTAGTCTTGTATCTACGGTCCTATTGGTCCAATCGTGATGTACAGCACCTCAAATAATAGTATTTGACAAATAATATAAAATGGCACAGAAAAATCAAATACAGCAACATGTTAAAAGGGCCTTAGTCATGTAGCTTCGCTACAATTGATCCAGTCGTGACGTACAGCGCCTCAAACAATGGGATTTAACGGGCAGAATGCGACTGTAGACAAATCAAAATGGCGGCATGTAATAGCACCTTAAAATTGTAGAAATAAAATGGATTAACGCACAGAGGTGTATGACATATTATGTGACAGTATTTAACAAAGTGAATACGATTACATACGTCCAGTTTTTGACAGGTGACTTCTCTACATGATAAACGCGAAAAGGCCCCCTTCGTTCACTGTTCGACATAGGCCTCCCGTTCACTGCATATATCCACTTTTTCCTGAAGCCGTGACATAAGAGGATAGAATTTAACGAATTAAACGACAAAGAAGACTAAACAAGGCAGCGTGCGGGAAAAACAGGATCATCCTTTGTATACTCCACAGGAAAGCATTATATATTCAACGTTAGAATTATGTTATAGTATAAGGGTACATATTTTTAAATGATAAATATATTTTTTTATTTAGTACATTCCGTACGTTTTTTAAACATGATCAGGAGAATTTGTTGCCTGAAGTCTATAAAAGAATTTCCTAACAATCCTTGCGTTATGGATTATTTTTGAGCATGTGTTTAAAAGGTAGCTTACAGGCTTATTGTTCAATGGTCTTATCACTTTTAAGCGCTTGTCTTTTTGTAGGGCTATTAATTGTGATTTGAACCATTCTTGCGGGACAATGCCTTTTCAGTAAATGAAGTGAATATTGTTATACATTTAATTTTTTTCACTCAATTAATTGGATGCCCCCTACTGGTGTTTGGTCTAAGCTTACAGCTTTTCCCCATTTAAGCTATTTTATAACTAATTATAATTAGGGGTACGGAATTTTCGCAAATAAAAAACATGAATTTCGCATTTACTTTTTTTATAATTACAAAATTTCGCATTTATTTTTAACTACGAGTAAAACAACAGAACACATTAATTAAAAGCTAACATCGTTGTAATTTCGACATTCGACTCTTTAAGAGCTGTTCTTCGATCTGTCACTGTCACTACAATATTATATGTGCTGAAGAATCGTTCTGCGTCTACGCTGTTCGTTGGACTCCAAATGCTTTGTAATGCTGCTTTAGCAAATGACGAAAAACTGCACTGTGTAGCAATTATGTCTTGTGTCACACAGATATAGGTCATCTGTTGAAAATTCTTTGACTCGATCACTCAAAATTGTTTTAGGGCGTCCCATTTTAGGGGATACTTTAAGTAACTTTATGTTACTATGAAAACTTTTTTGATAGACCATGTTCTTAGTAAAAATTGACGGAATGAGCACTGATTGTCCTGTTTGACTAATTTATATGTTTAGAAAATAAGAATTAGCCGACTTTTATTCCTACTTAGATTTTTACCAATACAAAAGACCGAAATGCAGATAACAACAGTCGGATTATTTATATTTCTCAAAGAATCAACATTGAAAAATATCAATTCCTTATCTTATCTTTATCTATTTAATGATGAACAATGAAAGTTCCTTCTGTTTCAACACGTGTTAGAAAAATAAACACCTTTTAAAAATTATGTACAATAGAAAAATTTCCGACTTCCGTAAAATCTTTCCATTCCTTATTTATTACGTGACTAAGTACCTACTTATTTACGGACGAGTTGAGCACCTGCAGGTACTTCGCGGAAATAAACAAAAACTCCATATTTCACATTTATCTCATTTTTGTTAAAAATTTCGCCGAAATTCGCATCTATTCCGTACCCCTAATTATAATAAAACAGTTGGTAAAGAATCATTATCTCGTTGACTTTTTCTTGTTTATCGTTGATAATTCTGCCGTTTGAACCTTCTGATAATCCATATATTTTCTCTATCTGCTCTTAAAGTGTGTTTATTATATTATTTTCTTTCTCATTTAATTTACACCGATCCAGACTAGTATAGCTCCATATAACAGTTCTAGTTCTGCAGTAACGAATCAATACTTTTATTTAGCACATTAATTTTTGTTTTTTTTTTGTCTTCGGGTCTTGCAGTGTTTCTCGCAATTTTTAATTATCCATTTATTACTCTACTTATCTTATTTTTTGAATATACGACTTGAATAAAGACTTTAAATGTTTTGCCAGTCGTTATTGTTTAGTAGACCGGAATATTGAGATATTAATTCTTTACATTACATATTTGTCTTTCGGTGATTTTCTATTATTAATATGAAGCTGGAAGTGTTAGGTTACACTGGTTTTTGATATTTGGTCCAGAGTTCCCTCTCAATTCTTTTGTCGAATTTCTCTTTATTATTATCGCAGCTGCATGTACTGGTACTAGGTTCTGAGTGCTCAGGTGACCTTTGAAGGACTCCCAATTACTCTATTTCGTCCACTTCTTCTGAGGTGGGTTCAGAAGTGGATATCAACTTCTGTTCCATATCTATTTATATGCCATCTAATGATTTTACTTTAAATTTAGCTGCTTGATCTTCATGAGTAATAAAATTTTTGTTATTTTTGCTATTTAGCAAACAGCATTAGAAAGTCTGTAAGCTTTTTTTATGAACTGCTGAAGTGCGTCCTATAAAAGTAGACATATTTTCATGAAAAACATGTTTTCATGAAAATTCCTTAATTTTATTCAATATGTTCAATACAGCGATTTTAACGGTTTTACAAATTTTTTATGTCGATGCCGTGCGCATAATACGATTCTGGAAGCTCTGAAAAATAGTTATTTTTTTCTTCAATTATCTCAGCTGATTTTTTTATTTACGAGTCATTTCTTCAGATTTGGGAACACTTAATAATCGGAGGGGGCCAAGTCAGGAGAGTAAGCCGTATGAGAAAGTAATTCGAACCCCAACACGAATTTCTGCTACTGTCACAACGCTCTTGTGAGTCGATGTATTGTCTTAGGTTTTGAGAACACTTTAAAGAACACTTTTTTCTTCTGCTTATGGAGTCGTTTTTCATTCATCACATACTGGAACTCACCACATAAATTTTGAAGACCCTGACATCAAAACTGTATTAAATTATATGTGATCTAAGTAAGTTATAGAAAAAGTCAGAATAGATAGAGTAGAACACTTATAAAAAAATTGTAACAAGCAATTGGACATCGTAAGTTCTAATTTTTCACCCAAAGTGACCGGAAGTTGAACCGGCAGTCGATATTTGAACTCTTCGTGTAACTTTTTGTCAGTTGATATGACGGATGAATTTTGTTCACCGACAGACATGGACGAACAGACAGGCATGAAACCGGAAGTATGTATTTGTTCTGGTCTTTCTTAGTCGCGTTGAATAATAGTTTGTACTATTTCGACGAATTTAAAACAGTACTTTCGGTTGCAACTCTGGAACAGGCAGTCCGAGGTCAAACTTCTCACATGTAATATCATATTTTGGTTATAGGCTTTCATTTGACACCTTATTTGTCATTCTTTCTGTCCTACTAACAGAGGAGTTGTGTTTATTGACGCACAGACATGGATAATTCTAGGTTTTCACATTTAATGATAAAAACAATAATTATATAATTCAGTTAACCTGACTATGTCATTGTGATAATGACTTCTTATCTAAAAGTGACAACGGCAATTATTCCATTCACTCACGGTAAAATATCGCAAAACCTCCAGATTTTAAAGAACCGCTTGGATTGACATGAAATTTGGCACACACGTAGCTAAAATGCCAAAGAAAAAAGTGAGATTATGCCGATATGTTCTCTTGTCCTGGATGTGAATTTCACCCCTTCTTGGGGGTGAAAAAACATACGTTCAAAATAAGTCCGGGAGTGGATAAACTAACTAATTTTAATTCTAAGCAAATTTTGTTCTATAAAAGTTTTAAACGGCTGAAAATGTTATAAGAATTTTTTGCTCTACATTGTGCTTTCTATCTATACCTTTAAGGAACGCACTATTTTCGGGGACACCCTGTATATGATCTGTAAGTTGCATTGGTTAAAAATGCTTATTTTTGAAAGGGGGTTTGTTGAAAGGGCTCGAACGAATCACTAGTCACGAGTATGTATATGCAAATTTTAAACAGCCATATCTTAACCAATTTTTGTCTTCCAGAAAATCAAAAAATCCCAAATATTTAAAAAAGCAAAACCTACATTTTTTACTCTTTAAGATATTTGGTATCACTAATAATTTTTAAGTTATTTTGAAAAAAGTCTTTTTTTTCAAAATTAAAGATTTAAAATTTACTTTAAAACCAAATTTTTTCACAAATAAGCACTTTGAACTGATGAAACTTACAAACACAAACAATACATAAAGTTACTTGTGAAGTGGTAACGATTAATTCCATTTGGGCTGTTAATTAGAGGGAGATTTTTACGATATTTTTAACCAAAAAAAAAGAAACAACTGTATTTTGAGCGTAACTTGCTTACTCTTGCTGCTAGAATCTTTTTAAAAAAATAAAAATAAACGTTTTCTTAAACACTTCAAAAAAGTTGTAATAAGTTTTCCTAGAAAAGTGTTTCATTTTTTTTATTTCACGTTAAAATATTCGATTTGGAATTTGACATATAAGAGGTTATTTTTAATTTAGGTTTTTAAACTAAGAGTAATTCAAATTTCCCGCTCCGTAAACCTTGTTTGTAATTGGTACAACCTCAGGCAATTTTACTCATATCAAATTTTGACAATAATGACATTTATAAAATTTTAACACTATTGGCATTTCATAGGTTAGTTTATTTATTTTATCAGCGATTTTTGTATTTTCTGCGTTATTCCTTTTAGTTTTAGATTTTTAGTCAATATTACCGTCAAAGGCCGATATGATCAACCAAAAAAGAAGATGTATCTGAAGATATTTCTAGTTACTTTCTTGGGTGTGAATCTGTCTTTTTAGTTTACCTACTCCTCTTGGTTTTAAAACAAAGCTTAGCAATAACTCTGCTTCTACTGGGTCTACAGACCTGACACATATACCATTTTTACACTTTTCTATAAGCTATATTTGCTATTTGCTAATTTTTTTTCAATAAAGTAGGTAGGTACCTACTTTTTGAGTTATTTGCGAAAAACCGTCTAAAAACGTGTTTTTTTTTTGTTGAAAAATGAACATATTCACTCGCAAATATCTCTAAAATTATTGACTTAGTGAAAAAACTCTATAAAATAGAAGTTGTTTAGAATTAGTCAGTTTATCCAATTCCGGACTTATTTGAACGTATTTGTTTTCATCCCCGATAACGTACGAAACTCACCTCCAGATCAAAAGCACATATCGGCACAATATCACTTTTTTTCTTTAACATATTAGCTATGCGTGTCCCAAATTTTATGTCAAACCAAGCGTTTCTTCAAAATTCTGAACAAAAACCGTAAGTAAATTAAACGAAAATGTAAAAGGTACATTCCATGTCAAATCACTTAGGCGAAAAAATTTGGATCTCCGATTTGTCTGAAAATTGGTATATAGCTTCTGCGGGACGTAAAAAGAAGATATTTAAGGTCTTCTTCTTCTTTTTTCTCAAAATGTTATTTTATGCGATTTTACAGTGATTTGGTGTTTATTTAAACAAATTTGCATTTTCTGTCGTAAAGTATCAATGAAAAACATAATATTTTAATAGAAATGACTCAAAAATGTCATTATATGGCATTATAACAAGTTATTTTGAATCAAAACAAGTTTTTGATCAAATTATATAGTGTAAAAAACGTTAATATACCGTTTTTTATATTTTCCTCCATTCCCAAAATACATCATCATCGATTTGGCTAAAAATTTGCCCGCAGATAGCTAAAAGATAGGACTTTAAGTGGTTAGAAGGATTTGAAATATATTATAATACCAAAAAAGTTACATGCAGTAATATCATACTCAAAAGTATATATTAGTCCAGTCGGGATAGCATTTGACCTTGAATGCCAAGCTGCACAAAAATTTATTTTTCTGATCTTTAGGGGAGTCAATAGTAGCCTAAATTTAAAATCGCGAATGAATTCCTCCGTTACGTTAGCGGCCATCTTGATTTTAAAGGAGAACCTGTTTTGCTCAATATCTCCGCCATTTTTAACTTTTCCACAAAAATGGAAGGAACTGAAATTGTTCCAAATAAATCGTATTTACAATTATTACAATTTATTTTTAACAATTTTTGTCGTGAGGTCGATATTTTCGAGTTAATTGTACTTACAGTAGACGCCTATATTTTTGACTATAATATTGCATATAACTTTTTGGGTATTGTAATATAATTCAAATCCTTATGACCACTTAAAGTCCTATGTTTTGTCTATCTGTGGGCAAATTTTCAGCCAAATCGATTATGATGCATTTTGGGAATGGAGAAAAATGTAAAAAAAAACGGTATTTTAACGTTTTCTATACTATAAAATTTGATCAAAAGCTTGTTTTGAATCAAAGTAACTTGTTATAATGCCATATAATGACATTTTTGAGTCCCTTCTATTAAAATATTATGTTTTCCATTGATACTTTACGAGAGAAAATGGAAATTTGTATAAATAAACACCAAATCACTGTAAAATCGAATAAAATAACATTTTGAGAAAAAAAGAAGAAGAAGATTTTTTGACCTTAAATATCTTATTTTTACGTCCCGCAGAAGCTATATACCAATTTTCAGACAAATCAGAGGTCCAAATTTTTTTTTGCTCCAAAATTGAGTGATTTGAAATGGAATGACCCAAAATTAATTTTTCAAACAAATATTTTAAGTCGTTATGAGAAAATTATAATTTAGCAGATGAAATAAAATAAACACAATTCAACTCGTAAAATATTTGGACCCTTACCAGCCGAACTAGCCGAACAGGTAAAGAACCCACCTTTTATATGGTTTATAATATACCTTTTCTACCTGGCCTCAAACGATTGATATTTTTAACTCGTGGCAACATCGATTGACGGCAAATACACCGCAAATACACATTTTTATGTGGTGGAAGTCAAAATGGCTGTGAAGTGTAAAAATTTTTGTATATAATTTAAATTTTTAAAATCAACATTTTAGAAAACTGAGAACGATACAGGGTATTAAAAAATGCGCTCAACAAACATACACGAATTAAAATTCGAAAATTATAGTATTTCTTAGTGATGCCAAATGACTGCAACATGAAAAGATGACATAATGATAGCGGGATGTATATATATATATATATATATATATATATATATATATATATATATATATATATATATATATATATATATACAGGGTGTCCCGAAAAGATTGGTCATAAATAATACCACAGATTCTGGGGTCAAAAATAAGTTGATTAAACCTCACTTACCTATATACAATAGTGCACACAAAAAAAGTTACAGCCCTTTGAAGTTACAAAATGAAAATCGATTTTTTTTAATATATCGAAAAATCCTAGAGGTTTTTTATTGAAAATGGACATGAGGAATCTTTATCGTAGCAACATCTTAAAAAAAAACTAAAGTGAAATTTGTGTACCCCACAAAAATTTTATGGGGTTTTTGTTTCCTTAAACCCCCCCAAACTTTTATGTACGTTCCATTTAAATTATTATTGTGGCACCATTAGTTAAACACAATATTTTTAAAACTTTTTTGCCTCTTAATACTTTTTTGATAAGCCAGTGTTTATCGAGATATTTTGAATATTTGTCGAATTCACCACCTATTTGTATATGGTTAAGTATGATTATAGAGACACCTGTTAATATTCTGAAAATTTATTTATAACTTAAATTTTTTGGTATATTTTGAAAAAGAAGCCACATCTCGATAAAAGTTGACTTATCAAAAAAAGACTAAGAGACAAAAAAGTTTTAAAAACACTGTGTTTAACTAATGGTACGACAGTAATAGTTTAATTGGAACGTACACAAACATTTGGGGGGTTTAAAGGAACAAAACCCCCATAAATTTTTTATGTAAATATAGTAAAAAAGTAGCCGCATCTCGATAAAAACTGGCTTATCCAAAAAATATTGAGAGGCAAAAAAGTTTTAAAAACGTTGTGTTCAACTAATGGTACCACAATAATGAATTAATTGGAACGTACACAAAAGTTTGGGGGGGTTCAAGGGAACAAAATCCCCATAAATTTTTTATGGGGGGGGGGGGACAAATTTCACTATAATTTGGTTTTAAAGTGGGTCTGTCATAAGAATGATACATGCCCGTTTTCAATAAAAAATCTTTGAGAGTTTTCGATATATTGAAAAAAATCGATTTTCATTTTGTAACTTCAAAGGGCTGTAACTTTTTTTATGAGCACATTTGTACTAAGGTAAGTTAAGTTCAACCGATCTATTTTTGACCCCAGAATGTGTGGTATAATTTATGACCATTCTTTTCGGGACACCCTGTATATTTAAAAACATAAGATATATATATATATATATATATATATATATATATATATATATATATATATATATATATATATATATATATAGGCAACGGCGATTGCATTTTATTTCACTTCGACCACCACCGATATTCTACACGACGTGTTTCGAGCTCATGTCAAGCTCTCGTCAGGAACATCTCGGTGCAATCGCCGTTTCCTTTCATATCACGGTTTTTCTCCGTTATTGACGAATGTGTAGCGAATAACGTGGCTTTTTAGACAAATCTGTGACACAAAGAGGTGTCTTTTGTCGTTCATCGTCTTTTATGAAGACTTTGAAATTTACATTTTCGCGTCCGCTACGGAAAAGATTTCTTCTGTATACCTACCAGAGAAATCTTTTCGTTTAATTCATATATATATATATATACAGACATACAGACACGGGACAGTTGAGCAATATCTACTGTAATATTCTTAGTATGTTAAAATAATTTTTCTGTTTACAATTATATTTTAAATCATCCTGTATATTTTTAATGTGTAATTTTATTGTGTTTTAATTGTTTCTTAGTTGTTTTTATGTTTGTTTTTTATATTTCATTACCAATGATCTAGTTGCTTTTAACTAATATTGTTAGTACTCTTTTGAACATATATTATGTACAAGAACCTTTTTAAATATTTTTAACTCTAAATCTGTAAGTAATTCATTGTTTCTTCTCATCTTATATTTATACAAAATTTTAATCATATATTAGTTGTCTCCTGATGAAGCTGACAAAAAATCAGCGAAATATAGAGAAATAAGAGAAAAAAGAGTTTTTTTCAAATAACAGACCGCATACCCGATACACCACTAAAATAAATTGTTATTTACGTTTCGGTCGATAATCCTAGCGGTTTTGTTTATATATATATATATATATATATATATATATATATATATATATATATATATACAGTATGTCCCTGTAAGTTGTATCCATATGGAAAACTTTTTTATTATTAATTTTACGAAAAAAAGTTATTCTTCATAAAAAGCTCTGCATGGTCCAAAACCTAATATTTAACCATCAAATATCAAATTTTTTAAATATTATACAGGGTATGTCAAAAAGTTTGAATTTCACTCAAGAGTAAAGTAGCTTTATTTCTCACAATATTGAAATTTGCTATTATGAAAAGTTGTTTGGAATTAAAAACTATATTCTAGTATGCAATTACATTCTTCTAATTGAAAAATTTTTTTTTGAAAAATTATGGATAACTAACATTATTTTCAGTTATTTCAATTCAGATAACTCTTTTATTATTAATTTTACGAAAAAAAGTAATTCTTAATAAAAAGTTCTGCATGGTCTAAACCATAAAATACAACCATCATATGTCAAATTTTATCAATTTTATACGAGGTATGTCAAAAAATATGAATTTCGCTCAAGAGTAAAATACGTTTATTTTTCACAATATCGAAAATTGTTATTATAAAAAGTTATTTAGAATTAAAAACTATATTTCAGCATGTAATTACATCCTTCTAATTGAAATATTCTGAACTATAAAGGTACTTTACTTTTGATCTAAATTTATTTTTTTGACATACCTCGTATAAAATTGATATAAGATGGTTGTATTTTAGGTTTTAGACTATCCAGAAGTTTTTATTAAGAATCACTTTTTTTGTCAAATTAATAATAAAAGAGTTATCAGAATTGAAATAACTGAAAATAATGTAATTTTTCAAAAAAATTGTTTTTTTCAATTAGAAGCATGTAATTGCATATTAGAATATAATTTTTAATTCCAAACAACTTTTCATAATAGCAATTTTCAATATTGTGAAAAATAAAGCTACTTTACTCTTGAGTGAAATTTAAATTTTTTGACATACCTCGTATAACATTCATAAAATTTTATATCTGATGGTTGAATCTTAGGTTTTGGACCATGCAGAGCTTTTTATGAAGAATAACTTTTTTTCGTAAAATTAATAATAAAAAAGTTTTCCATATGGATACAACTTACAGGGACATACTGTATATATATATATATATATATATATATTTGTACAAATATTATCGACCGTACTGTGTTAAATAGTAATGTTTGAATAACGGCAATTCGGTCAGTTGAAAGAAAACTCTATTTGTTTTAAGTCTCAATATTTCGTCACTATTTGGTGACTTCTTCAGGAGAAAACTGCAAATTTATTAATATTAGACATGGACAAACTTAAATATTTCGATACTTACAACTATAAGAGTAAAAATTTTAAAGAAATTTAAATTTTTACTCTTATAGTTGTAAGTATCGAAATATTTAAGTTTGTCCATGTCTAATATTAATAAATTTGCAGTTTTCTCCTGAAGAAGTCACCAAATAGTGACGAAATATTGAGACTTAAAACAAATAGAGTTTTCTTTCAACTGACCGAATTGCCGTTATTCAAACATTAATATATATATCTATATATATATATATATATATATATATATATATATATATATATATTTAAAAACATAAGATGTAGATCTTTGAAACACACTCAGTGAACCAAAGATCCAAGGTTATTGGTTTAACGACCACTCGTACGAAATCAAATAGATGAAATAGAGAATGTGGAAAAATCCCCTTACGAACAATTCACACATCGACCATTTCGGGCTGGGAAAAATTTTTCGAATAGAATCAAAGATCCAAACACCAGTTCTTAGAAATGTGTTTCGCCCTCTTCAACCTCTCTGGGCTCGTCGGTAAAGACAAGAGGTTGAATATCTTTAGACACATTCTAATCAAAAAACAACATTCGAGACCTAGACATAGAAGGTGCGTAAGTCTACGGCAAATCCGACAATGACAGTCTCAAGTTTTAATTCCCTAATTACTTAAAGTAAGTAAAATATATGTTTAAAAACATAAGATGTAGATCTTTGAAACACACTCAGTGAACCAAAGATCCAAGGTTATTGGTTTAACGACCACTCGTAATATTTTGGTTTAACGACCACTTTTCCCAGCCCGAAATGGTGGATGTGTGAATTGTTCGTAAGGGGATTTTTCCACATTCTCTATTTCATCTATTTGATTTCGTACGAGTAGTCGTTAAACCAATAACCTTGGATCTTTGGTTCACTGAGTGTGTTTCAAAGATCTACATCTTATGTTTTTAAACATATATTTTACTTACTTTAAGTAATTAGGGAATTAAAACTTGAGACTGTCATTGTCGGATTTGCCGTAGACTTACGCACCTTCTATGTCTAGGTCTCGAATGTTGTTTTTTGATTAGAATGTGTCTAAAGATATTCAACCTCTTGTCTTTACCGACGAGCCCAGAGAGGTTGAAGAGGGCGAAACACATTTCTAAGAACTGGTGTTTGGATCTTTGATTCTATTCGAAAAATTTTTCCCAGCCCGAAATGGTGGATGTGTGAATTGTTCGTAAGGGGATTTTTCCACATTCTCTATTTCATCTATTTGATTTATATATATATATATATATATATATATATATATATATATATATTATATATATATATATATATATATATGTCAGCTGTTATCTTAAAAAAAAAAAAAAAAATATATATATATATATATATATATATATATATATATATATATATATATATATATATATAGAGAATGTGGAAAAATCCCCTTACGAACAATTCACACATCCACCACTTCGGGTTGGGAAAAATTTTTTTGAATAGAATCAAAGATCCAAACACCAGTTCTTAGAAATGTGTTTCGCCCTCTTCAACCTCTCTGGGCTTATCAATAAAGATGAGAGGTTGAATATCTTTAGACACATTCCAATCAAAAAACAACATTCGAGACCTAGACATAGAAGGTGCGTAAATCTACGGCAAGTCCGACAATGACAGTCTCAAGTTTTAATTCCCTAATTACTTAAAGTAAGTAAAATATATGTTTAAAAACATGAGATGTAGATCCTTGAAACACACTCAGTGATCAAAAGATCCAAGGTTAATGGTTTGACGACCACTCGTACGAAATCAAACAGATGAAATAGAGAATGTGGAAAAATCCCCTTACGAACAATTCACACATCCACCACTTCGGGTTTGGAAAAATTTTTTTTGAATAGAATCAAAGATCCAAACACCAGTTCTTAGAAATGTGTTTCGCCCTCTTCAACCTCTCTGGGCTTATCAATAAAGATGAGAGGTTGAATATCTTTAGACACATTCCAATCAAAAAACAACATTCGAGACCTAGACATAGAAGGTGCGTAAATCTACGGCAAGTCCGACAATGACAGTCTCAAGTTTTAATTCCCTAATTACTTAAAGTAAGTAAAATATATGTTTAAAAACATGAGATGTAGATCCTTGAAACACACTCAGTGATCAAAAGATCCAAGGTTAATGGTTTGACGACCACTCGTACGAAATCAAACAGATGAAATAGAGAATGTGGAAAAATCCCCTTACGAACAATTCACACATCCACCACTTCGGGTTGGGAAAAATTTTTTTGAATAGAATCAAAGATCCAAACACCAGTTCTTAGAAATGTGTTTCGCCCTCTTCAACCTCTCTGGGCTTATCAATAAAGATGAGAGGTTGAATATCTTTAGACACATTCCAATCAAAAAACAACATTCGAGACCTAGACATAGAAGGTGCGTAAATCTACGGCAAGTCCGACAATGACAGTCTCAAGTGTTTATTTTTTTTTTTTTTTAAATTTTTCCCAACCCGAAGTGGTGGATGTGTGAATTGTTCGTAAGGGGATTTTTCCACATTCTCTATTTCATCTGTTTGATTTCGTACGAGTGGTCGTCAAACCATTAACCTTGGATCTTTTGATCACTGAGTGTGTTTCAAGGATCTACATCTCATGTTTTTAAACATATATTTTACTTACTTTAAGTAATTAGGGAATTAAAACTTGAGACTGTCATTGTCGGACTTGCCGTAGATTTACGCACCTTCTATGTCTAGGTCTCGAATGTTGTTTTTTGATTGGAATGTGTCTAAAGATATTCAACCTCTCATCTTTATTGATAAGCCCAGAGAGGTTGAAGAGGGCGAAACACATTTCTAAGAACTGGTGTTTGGATCTTTGATTCTATTCAAAAAAATTTTTCCCAACCCGAAGTGGTGGATGTGTGAATTGTTCGTAAGGGGATTTTTCCACATTCTCTATTTCATCTGTTTGATTTCGTACGAGTGGTCGTCAAACCATTAACCTTGGATCTTTTGATCACTGAGTGTGTTTCAAGGATCTACATCTCATGTTTTTAAACATATATTTTACTTACTTTAAGTAATTAGGGAATTAAAACTTGAGACTGTCATTGTCGGACTTGCCGTAGATTTACGCACCTTCTATGTCTAGGTCTCGAATGTTGTTTTTTGATTGGAATGTGTCTAAAGATATTCAACCTCTCATCTTTATTGATAAGCCCAGAGAGGTTGAAGAGGGCGAAACACATTTCTAAGAACTGGTGTTTGGATCTTTGATTCTATTCAAAAAAATTTTTCCCAACCCGAAGTGGTGGATGTGTGAATTGTTCGTAAGGGGATTTTTCCACATTCTCTATTTCATCTGTTTGATTTCGTACGAGTGGTCGTCAAACCATTAACCTTGGATCTTTTGATCACTGAGTGTGTTTCAAGGATCTACATCTCATATATATATATATATATATATATATATATATATATATATATATATATATATATATATATATATATATATATGCTTAAAGATAGAACAAGCAATTCTTACCGAAATAGGTGCACTAGTGCTCAGTGAAAATAAGGATACATCTTTTACCTTGCCTTTTTTGTGTATACATAAGTAATACAGATATTTTTGTTGTTATTACTTAGCTAATAATAATAAATTATTCTTACCGAAATAGGTGCACTAGTGCTCAGTGAAAATAAGGATACATCTTTTACCTTGCCTTTTTTGTGTATACATAAGTAATACAGATATTTTTGTTGTTATTACTTAGCTAATAATAATAAATTATTAGCTAAGTAATAACAACAAAAATATCTGTATTACTTATGTATACACAAAAAAGGCAAGGTAAAAGATGTATCCTTATTTTCACTGAGCACTAGTGCACCTATTTCGGTAAGAATTGCTTGTTCTATCTTTAAGCATATTTATAAAGAATGTTCTTCTTTGTAGCAAGTCCTGAAGAAGCCTAAAAACAATAGGCGAAAGCTTGACCAAAATAAAAGGCACTCACTTTGAAGCACCAGTCTTTCATTGCTTCCTCAGTACCAGGGTTTTCCCAGCTGTTATCTCAGTACTTTTTTCTTTACTAGTAACCCAATTACTCCTTGGACGTTTATATATATATATATATATATATATATATATATATATATATATATATATATATATATATATATATGTTTAAAAACATAAGATGTAGATCTTTTATATATATATTTTATTCTTTATATATATATATATTTTTAAGGGGATTTTTCCACATTCTCTATTTCATCTATATATATATATATATATATATATATATATATATATATATGAAAATTACTAAGTTCTCGGGAAGAACCGCGTTGAGAATTTAAAACTCGACGTTTCGGCACCCTTTTGGAGCCATTATCAAGAGGGGTATGGCTCCGTTCGAGTTCGGGGTCTCAATCTGCCTACTCCCCTCACTGGTGACGTACCAGTAGTGTCTTGTTCTCTAGGAGAACGGTCAAGCGACACTGAGGTCTCAATCTGCCTACTCCTCAGTGTCGAGTGACGACCTGTCTTCGTCTGTGTAGCTCCTTTTATTAACTATTTTTCATTTTTAACTGTATGCGCGGGAGAGGCCTGAGTGGGATCGATTGGCACGGGGAGTCACTGAAGCAGTGAAAAAGTCTACTTCAAGCAACAACGAGAAGCGGAACTACCTGACTTGACAATGGCAAGTGAGATCTTGCCGAAACGTCGTGAAAATAATGGTTTTTCTCAAAACCAAAATTATTCAACGCGGAGTCAAACCCGGAAAACAACAGAAAGCACATATAGCTCCCGCGGAAACTTCAAGTGTAACATATATACAGCGTGTCTACTTGAGTTGGAAACATATGGAAAACTTTTTTATTATTAATTTTACGAAAAAAAGTTATTCTTTATAAAAAGTTCTGCATGCCCCAAAACCTAAGATTCAATTATCAGATATTAAATTTTCTCAATATTATACGAGGTATGTCAAAAAATATGAATTTCGGCTAAGGGTAAAGTACCTTTATTTCTCTCAATATCGAAAATTCTTATTATGAAAAGTTGTTTGGAAATAAAAACCAAGCTCAAATATGTAATTACATGCTTCTAATTGGAAAAAAAATATTTTCCAAATTTTTCTCAAATTTATTGATACTAACTTCGTTTTTATTCATTACACATACGATAACTCTTTTATTATTACTTTTACGAAAAAAAGGTATTCTTTATAAAAATCTCTGTATGTCCTAAGACCGAAGATTCAACCAACAGATATGACATTTTATTAATTTTATACGAGTTATGTCAAAAAATATGAATTTCACTCAAGAGTAAAGTACCTTTATTTTTCACAATATTGAAAACGGTTATTAAAAAAGTTGTTTAGAATTAAAAACTATGTGTCAATATGCAATTACATCCTTCTAATTGAAATACTGTGAAATATAAAGGTGCTATAATATTGAGCGAATTTCATATTTTTTGACACACCTCGTATAAAATTAATAAAAGTTGATATATCATGGTTGTGTCTTAGATTTTAGACCATGCAAAGTTTTTTATGAAGAATAACTTTTTTTCGTAAAATGAATAATAAACGAGTTATGATATTTGTAATAATTAAAAACGATGTTGGGTACATGATATGTACATATATACAGCGTGTCACTCAAGTAGACACGCTGTATATATGTACATATATATATATATATATATATATATATATATATATATATATATATATATATATATATATATATATATATTGTTTTAATTCTACTTATTGATATCTACTGGGATTGGGCTAGCTCAAATTAATAAATTTATCTCAGGGTTTTACATCATCCAATCGCAGAAAATGCAAAACCAATACTCAGAAAAAACTCATGGAAAAATAAAAATAAAAAAAAAAATTAAAATATAACAGTATATTAAAGAAAAATTAATTATGCCAAAGAATTAAAACACAAATTTTTAATAATAGAATAAACAAAAAAAAAACATACAATCTATGAAATGCTTGTGCAAAATAATGAAAACAATTCTGAAAAATACCGCAAATTATTTTGAAATCGTAATTACCCAGTATGAATACAAATTGAATTATAACTAGTAAACAAAAGTCAATTTAAAAATCACGAAAAGGTTTATGTGAAAGTTTATGTACTATTTCACTGGAGTCTTTACGTATAGGTCGATGCAACCAAAGAAAACCAAAAGCGTGGCAAACAGAGACTATTTACGGAGAGAAAATGTATATGTTTGGATACCTTGGTACAGCTGTTTTCACTTGACATTGAATTTACTTTTGACTTTTAAAAATAACATTTTACTTTGTACTTTTTATATACGGGTGCCTATAAGGCTTTTTTATTAACGAAGACCGACATTCTTGTTACTTATTCTTCAACAGTACCTTCTATTTCAGCTCTCTAAAACACACCCTGACTCTCGTTCTTTTCTTGTCAAAAAAAAATTAAAATTTCTGACATCCTTCAAACTATATCCTCCCTTCAGTTCCATTCGTCCAAACAAATATCCTTACTACGTCATATATCAAGGCCTCCAAACGCTTTTGCCGCTAATTGTTCTTCGAAACACTCTCTATTGAATGTAACCGCACTGTTAACATGATAAACGCATTTGTCCAAAATTCATAGAATTATTTTAACATTATGAAAAAAAAAAAGATATCTTACAACACAATACTGGGTAATTGAAATCGGTATCTATTTTACAGGGTGAATAAAAAAATTAAATATTAAAAAAACTATTTTAACGTAATAGAAATTATCATACAATTAGATAATTAGATTTTCTTCTTTTTCCTCTCTGCTTTTCTTTATCTATTACAATATATATATATATATATATATATATATATATATATATATATATATATATATATATTGTTAAGATATGTAAAATTTGAATTAATATGGTTTCGATCTTAATATTTTAGAAAAGTTAAAACATATAATAAAAATATACCAAAATTCATTTCGAAGAAATGAAAGTCAATTATCTTTGGATGGCCGTAGGTAAACAAAATTTAAATAGGGATTAAGTATTTTCTTTGTACAGTTAGTATGATAAGAAAGTGGTTATGTGTTTGGACAATGAGACCGGGTTTCCCAAATGGACTTTTGCGGCGAGGGAACAATTGTATTTAGAAATTTAAATGAATGTAATCTTTGTTTAGATATTAAGAAAGGAAAAAAAAAAAACCGATTGGCATGTAATTAGTTTTAGGAAATTTCTAATGGTTGGGAAAATTGGTGTTTGTTATCTGAAAGGTAGATGGGGATAAAATTGAGGAACTCGGATTGGTGAAGAAGGAAAAAGGAGGGGCTAGGTATGAAGAATGGGAGTTTAGCGAAATGTTAGAGGGTGGAAGAAGAGTCAGTTGTTAAATGATCGTTAAGTCGACTAGTGGTGATCTCTAAGAGTCTCCTGAAGTAGTAAGGCAGATAAGTGAATAGTTGTGAGTTTGTTGAAATAAGTGTCCTGACGGAAGCTCATCACGTAAAGCATTGTAAGTTATATTGTTCTACTTATATTCCAAGAGTCACCGTTGCATGCCGGAACGAGAAATAGATTCAGTTTATCGAGAGGAGAAAAGGCTAGCATTGTTTTTTGAAAGATACGTGCATCTGTAGGGGGTCATTAATGACAATAGGCTTGCAATAATTTGTTGCGAGATTGCTGACTACATAGGGGGCTGCTAAGAGTAAATTGTAGGCGACCAGAGACAAGAATTTGGACAACTCATCATCCGAGAGACAGTTTTATTTTTTTTGTAGAATTATTCATAACGCAAATTTCAATAAGTACTTTAGATAGTGGTAGGGTTATTTCAATAATCAGAATAGGAGATATTATTTTTAGAGGATATTTTGAGGGTGAATTTATTTCAATAGATGCTTTTGTACCATATATGTGTTTTATTCCGTTAATCTTTGACCTTATTTATCATATGTAAAGCAAAGGAGATATTGAAGCACGAGAATATAAAACCCTGAGATTAGAGCATTAAATAGTGTGATTAAATCATAAGTGCATCATTAAAATTAAATTTAATTAATTAGTTAATTATCTAATCAATTGCTTTGAGCACACCGATCTTTGAATATCACATTAACTGGAGCCCAGAACGTGGTGGCTTAAAAATATCGCAGCTTTGCATTTGATGGTAGGGAAAGAGATAAAGAATAACTACAGGTGATCCAGAGATAATTTGACAATTTTTCCAGGTGTAAAAATAATTTTGATTTATGGATTGATCGTAGGTATTTGATATTTACTGCCATTGAATTATTTGATTTTTTTTTACCAATCGTACATTTGATATTTATTTTGAAATTTACTGATTGCATATTTGATATTTGTGGAGAAAATTTATTAAATTTGGGGAGAAATATTTGTCGTGTTCTGCAACTTATAGAGTGTTGTAAAATTTCACATTTGGCGGGGACAAAGAAAACAGTAACGAAAAGAAACAACATGTCGACCACAAGGAGGCAAAGCAAAATGCAAGAAAACAGAGAAGAGGAAAAAATTGTTGAAGAAGGATTGGATAATGAAGGAGATACAACGATTATGGAGAGAAAAGAACAGGAATTAACAGGAATAGAGAAACTATTGCAACTGATGCAACTCCAGTCACAACAAATGGATAGAAATCAACAGGAAACAAAAAGGACAATGCAAGAAAATCAACAGGAATCAAAACGAGCCATGGAAGAAACACAAAGAGAAATATCACAGAGAATAGAACAGAAATTGGAAGAGAATGATGGCAAATTGGAAAAGCTTTTGGAAAAATATGAAAATGAAATGAAAGCCTGTTTAGAAAAAGTTAGAGAAGAAACAGAAAGGAAACTGGAGATGCAACGAGAAGAAATAGAAACTAAAATGAAGGATATTAAGAATGTGCAGAAGATGGAATTAGAACAGTTAGAAAGCAAATTTGAAAATGCAATACAAGAAGACAGGCGAGAAATAGAAGAAAAATTTAAGCAAAACGAAAAACAAATTGCGGAACTCAAGAATCAACAGAATTGTGGAGAAAGAAGGGAAATGATTATCCATGGTACAAGCGACGCGAAAATACAATTTGGCGGGGATATTAGAAAAACACACCCAGTACCATTTGTTAAAAATTTGAGAACCAAATTGCAACATATTAGATATTTTGACGACTGCAAAGAAACAATTAGAAACCATCTGAAAGAAGGAGCAGCGTTATGGTATGAAAGTAAAGAAGATGAGTTTGAAAATTGGACAGATTTCGAAAATAAATTTCTCAACTATTTCTGGGGGAAAGTTAAACAGAGGGAAATCAACCAAGAGCTACAGAATGGAAGATATCACGAGAAAATGGGAATATCGGAGGAAAGATATGCTTTGCAGATATATAACAATTCCAAATATCTAGACTACAAATACTCTACCGAACAACTGGTAGAAATGATAAGCAGACATTTCGAAGAAACGCTGGAGGACCACGTGATTTTGAGAAACTATCAAGATATTGATAGTTTGTGCCAATTCCTTCAAGTAAGGGAAGCAAAACGAAGAGAAATGCGAAACAGAAGACAACATGAACAATATAATGGACCGGCAAGAAGGTATCAATCAAATTATGACCAGAGAAACCGACATGCCCAATCAACAAACGAAGATAGGCCGAGAGAATACCAAAATTACAATAGACAACAAAATTATGATAACAGGAATCACGCAAAAAATAGAACATATGAAAATCACAACAGAAACAGAGATGCACAAAATCCTCCGACTAGGAATACGAACGAACAAAGGGACGGTAGAAACAATCAGAATTTCCAACGACAAAATAGAAGGGAGATGAATCATGTAACAATAGAAAACGAGGAAGAAGATATATGCAATGAATCCAGACAGGATTTTCAATAAAGCATCCACTGAACAAACATAAACAACTCTCCGGTATATTTTGTCATCCGAGAGAGTTTATACAGTTGGCGGGAAATGAAAGACAAAGTTCTAATTCCAATTTAATATTCTTAGATGCATTTATAAAACATAAAGCGATTAAAATTTTGATTGATTCTGGATCGGAGATATCGTTAATCAATAAGAAACTAGTAAAAGAATTAAATTTGGACAGATTTGTGTATAAAATTCCTAGGGTTGCTTTAGTGGGTGCAAACAACAAAAAATTGACGACAGTAAATGAAGGTTTGGGAGTGCGGATCAGAGTGGGAGACAAATACTATATTATGCAATGTGTGGTGATCGAAGATTTAAACCATGATATGATAGCGGGAATTGATGAATTGAGTGAAAAACATATCACCATAAATTTTTCGGAGAATAAACTGGAAATCAGAGCAGAACCAGACAACATAGAAGAAGAAACGGAAATAGAGAGGAAAATAATTGTTGAAAAGATAAATGAACAGGAAAAACATAAAGAAATCAATATGACTGTAGAGGAAAAACCGAAAGTACAAGAAAAAAATCAACCAGAAAAAAAAAGAAGGAAGAAAAAGAAGAAGAGTTCAAAAAGAAAGAAGGAAAACACGGTGGATACAAGAGAAAGACAGGAAATCGAAGATACGGAAGAATTGTCGGCAATCGACGATAAAACAGAAAGGAAGCAGGAAGAAAAGGAAGTTCTCATAAGAGAAATGAAAGCAGTAGAAACATGGTGCTCGGGATACCAAATGGAAATTGAAGATAAAAAAAACAGAAGAAGAAATAAAGGATGAGGACAGAGAAGAAATGGCAATAATGGACGAGAATCCAGAATTTTATGAAGAAATATTATGGACAGTGAACACATGCGAACAAAATGAGGATGAAAGAAAATTAAAATGTGGAGAAAATATGGAAAAGGAAGTAGAGAAGATTCTAGAAAGTTATGGAGATTTGATTAATGAAGAAAGCCGAGTGGCTAAAAATTATGAACATTCTTTTAAAGTTAAAAACTTAGAAAATTTTAAATCCAAGACATATCCAATCCCGTATAAATACAGGCAAAGCGTCGGACAGGAAATTGAAAAAATGATCAAAGACAAGGTGATAGAAAGATGTGACTCTCCATATATCAACCCGATAGTATGCGTTAAAAAATCGAGTGGTGATTTGCGATTATGTTTAGATGCAAGAAACATTAATTCACACACAATCGCGCAATACGAAGCGCCTTTGAACATCGAAGCCATATTTGGACGAATCACAGGGTCACACATTTTTTCCAAAATCGATTTGAAACATAGTTTTTGGTTAATACCTTTGGCAGAGAAATGTCGAAATTATACCGCTTTTTCGATCGACGGAGTGGTATACCGATTTAGGGTGGTACCATTTGGCCTACAGAGTGCATGCGCTGCTTTGGTTCGCGCATTGAACACAATCTTAAATAGGCATGAAGAATTTGTTGTACATTACATAGATGATTTATTAATTTTCTCACCAGATATAACAAGCCATCTACGACATATTCACACTGTGCTAGAAGAACTGGATCAAGCGGGATTGAAATTAAATATTCAAAAGTGTCAGTTTTTCCAAAAGGAAATACTGTATTTAGGATTCAAATTAGACACAAAAGGGATTAGTCTTGCAGAAGATAGAATCGAAATTATAAATAACTACGCTAGGCCAACCAATTTAAAAACATTGCGGGGATTTTTGGGAATGGTAAACTATTTCAAAAAACTAATACCAGACATCAGCACAAAAGAAATACCGTTGATAGCATTACTTAAGAAAAATGTTAGGTGGAAATGGGGAACGGAACAAGAAATGGCTTTCAAAAATTTAAAAGGAGCTTTCTCCACAGCTGTAAGAGTACACCACCCAAGATATGATCAACCTTTCATTCTCCGGACCGATGCTTCCATAACAAAATTCGCAGGGGTGTTATCACAGATCCAGGACGATGTAGAGGTGCCAATCTGTTTTGTCTCCCGTGTAACCAAAACATATGAGAGAAAGTACAGCGTCACTGAATTAGAGTTCGCCAGTGTGTTATTTTGTGTAAATAAATTACGGTTTTACCTACTAGGGGCAAAATTCACCGTTGAAACAGACCATGCAGCTTTGGTACATATAATGAAAAATAGGCTGGTAAATAATAGAATTCATAGGGGCATTCTTTTACTTCAAGAGTATGATTTTGAATTTAAATATATCAAAGGAACTGACAATATCTTGGCTGATGCGTTGACGAGAGATGAACAATTCCGCAAAGAGGACCACAAAACTCTCCACGTTGGCATGAACATAATGAGAGAAGAAGCAGGCTTATTTTCTTTGGCTCAGATCAGGGAAAATCAGGAACAACTGGATGAAAGAGAAAAGCAAAGGGCCGAACAAGAAGATAACTTATATTTTAAGAGGGTCGATGGTAAAGAACTATATGTAATCACGGAACAGATGGCAAAAGAAGTTTTAGCAAAATTACACTGTGACAACGGACACATTGGAAGCAGGAAGGTGTGGCTTATGTTCAGGGAGAACTACATTTGTCGACAGGACTATACAATAGCCAAAGAGATGACTCGAAATTGCGAGACATGCCAAAAGTGTAAAAGTAAGAATTTCAAAAACGAAAACATCACAAAAAACGTCATAGCTCGGAAGAAACTGGATATTGTCGCCATTGATATGTTGAGCGATTTAATAACGACAACACAGAGGAATAAACACATATTAGTTATGGTGGATGTTTTCTCAAAGTATTTAAAACTGTACCCATGTAGAACCACGAAAGGAGCTGAAATACTTCGGAAGATAGACGATTTTATCGAAACAGTGGGAAGACCAGACAATATTTTGTTGGACAATGCGACATACTTTAGGAATGACCGTTTTAAAGGGGAATTAAGAGAGAGAGGCATAAATACAAAATTTGTAAGCATCCGACATCCACAGAGCAACCCATCAGAGCGTTTTATACAAGAAGTCACAAAATTTCTAAGAATTGCTGCGGAAGAACATCATCGACATTGGGACAGAAAAGTGTTTGAAATAGAGACGTATTTGAACTGTGCACCAAATACGGTTACCAAGGAGACGCCTTTATATGTAATGAAAGGAACAATGCCTACGAGACCGTGGGAAGACACCGCCCCCAGACAATACGAAGAAGTGATCGAGGTGGTTCAACGAAGATTGAGACGAAGTGGAGAGAAATATCTCCAAAGGCAAGAGAGGACCCGAAGAAGGCCGGTTACATTCCAGAAAGGGGATAAAGTTTTAGTGAGGGCACTGAGGGTGTCCAATTTACAAAATGGTATTTGTGCTAAATTGATGCCGGTATTTGAAGGTCCATATAGGGTCAATACGGAAAATGGGGTAAATAGTTATGAATTAGCGCATATAGAGACAGGCAAGATACGGGGTATTTTTAACATTCACGACATTTATAAGTATCATGAGTAGAGTTTGGTAACATAATGGAATAATTTGATCCTAAAAAAAACTTGTGTCATTTAAATAAATAACAGAATTTTTTCGGCAAATCAAATGGCGGGGAGTTGTTAAGATATGTAAAATTTGAATTAATATGGTTTCGATCTTAATATTTTAGAAAAGTTAAAACATATAATAAAAATATACCAAAATTCATTTCGAAGAAATGAAAGTCAATTATCTTTGGATCATCATCATCATCATACAACCTCTTCTGTCCACTGCTGGACATAGGTCTCTCCCATTCTTCGCCACTCTTCACGGTTCTGTGCTTCTTGTTGCCATTTCTTGGATATTCGTTTAATGTCGTCCATCCAGCGTGTTGGTGGTCGTCCTCTGCTGCGTTTGTCTTCTCTTGGGCGCCAGTCAATTAGTTTTCTGGTCCATCGTGAGTCTTTCAGTCGCGCTATGTGACCTGCCCAATTCCATTTCAGCTTGGCTATACGTTCAACGACATCAGTGATACCTGTTCTTTTCCTTAAGTCTTGGTTCCTTATTTTGTCTTTTTTTGTCACGCCGAGAATCGATCTTTCCATGCGCCTTTGTGCCACTCGCATTTTTAGTGCTGTTGTTTTTGTGAGCGTGAGAGTTTCTGCTCCGTATGTCATAATAGGAAGAACGCATTGGTCAAATGTCTTCCGTTTCATAGCTGTCGGGATGTTGCTCTTAAAGATGTCTCTTAGTGATCCATACGCCGCCCAAGCAAGTGTTATTCGTCGTTGAAATTCGCAGGTCTGATTGTCCTTGCCTATTCTGACTTCATGACCGAGATATATGTACTTTTCTGTCAATTCTACCACTTGATTTTGGATGGTTAGGTGTTCGCTGGGAACTAAATTTGTCATAAATTTGGTCTTACTGATGTTCATTTTTAGACCTATTGTTGAAGACACGTTTTCTAATTCTAGTAGCATTTGTTGTGCTTCACCCAGATCTTCGGTAATAAGTACTATATCGTCGGCAAAACGCAGATGATTGAGCATTTCTCCATCTATCTTTATTCCTCTATTTTCCCACTTTAGCATTTTAAAGGCGTATTCGAGGACCGCTATAAATAATTTAGGTGAGAGAGTGTCGCCCTGTCTCACACCTCGCTTGATATGAATTTCTCTGGTAGTATCATGTAGTTTTACACGCATTGTGGCGTTTTGGTATAATGTTTGCACTAACTTTGTAAACCGGTAATCTATTCTACTATTGTTCAGAGCAGTTATAATGCTGTCTAATTCCACAGTGTCGAAGGCTTTGTGAAAGTCTACGAAGATAAGTACCAGTGGTTTGTTATATTCTATCGACTTTTCTATTAAGGTTTTTACTGTTTGTAGGTGATCGTTCGTTCCGAATTTTGAGCGGAATCCAGCTTGTTCTCGGGGTTGGTAGAAATCTAACTTTTTTTCTAGTCTTGTCGTAATTATTCGGGTAAACATTTTATAGATGTGGTTCAATAAGCTGATTGGTCTATAGTTTTCTAGGTGCGCCTTGTCTCCTTTCTTGTGTAGTAAAATTGTTACTGCATTGTTCCATGTTTCCGGTATGCAACAATCTGTTAGACAAAGGTTAAACAAAATTTTTATTTGGTTGAGAAGGACACGTCCACCCATCTTTATAGCTTCTATTACGACTCCATCTTCTCCTGGCGCTTTGTTGTTTTTCATCCTTTTCATTGCGTCCTGGATTTCGCTTAGTGTGATCTCTGGCATGAGCTCTGAACCCTGGTTGATAACTTTGCGTGATGCAGCGGCTTCTAAATTCTTTTGGTCTTCTCTTTGGCTTGTATATAGTTCTTGATAGAAGTCTTCAACTATGTGTAGTAGTTCTTCTCTATTTGATGTGGGGACTCCTTCTTTGTTCTTTAGTTTGTGTATTTCGCATTTTCCATTGTTTAGCCGCCTTCTCAGGACTTTCAGACTTTTATTCTCTTCTATAGTCCGCTGGACTTTTTCATTCTTAAATTTCCTTAAATCTTTCCTTATAGCTTTTGATACTTCTTTGTTTATTTTTCGCAGTTCTTCTTCGTCAGTGCTTTCGTTTTCTTTGATTTTTCTTCTAGTTTCCATTAGTTGCTTTGTTTCAATGGTTATTTTTTCGTCTTGGCTTCTTTTAGGACAGCATTTTACTTGAGCCTCTCGAATAGCTTCTACGATATTTTCGTTTAGGGCATCTACATTATTCATGCATTCAGTTTGTTGTAGGATTTTATTGATATTGCCTTGGTATTCATTTAAATTCGTTGGGTCAATCCATATTGGGTTGGCTTTCTTCCTAATCATTTTGGATCTTTCTGTTATTAAGTCTAATTTTAGTTTGGCTCTTACCATTCTATGATCGCTGCCTGTGGTAAAGCTATTAAGGACTGTGACATCGTTGAATATATATTTTTTGTCACTGATTATGTAGTCTATCTCGTTTCTGGTCTTACCATCTGGGCTTTTCCACGTCCATCTTCTGTGATCTTTTTTAGAGAAGAAACTATTCATCTGGTAAAGATTTTGTTGTAATAGAAATTCTAGTAGTGTTTGGCCACGCTCGTTTCTGCCTTTGGATCCAAATTTACCTAGTGCTGTTTCCTGTTCATCCTGCTTTAGACCGATCTTTGCGTTAAAGTCGCCGCATATAATCGTGTAATGTGTTGGTGTTTCTTTCAGTGCCGTTGAGATGTCATCGTAGAAGTCTTCAATCTCCTCATCCGGATGGTTCGTTGTTGGTGCGTATACCTGAATAATCTTTATTTTATACCTTCGGTTTAGCTTTACGATTAAATAGGCTACTCTTGTGGATATACTTCTTGTAATCACTATGTCATTTGCAAGTCTTTTGTGTATAAAGAATCCAACTCCCCCGACTGATTCGGTTTCACTACCTATACTATAAAATATATGCCCTGATTTTTCATGTCCAGGTTTTCTCCATGTCGTCTTACTTCACTGACTCCAATGATATCCCATTTTACTTTTGACATCTCGATTTCCATTTCAGTGACTTTTTCTTCAGATAATAATGTTCTGGCATTGTAGGTACAGATAAAGAGTGTTAGAGGTTTTTTCGTCTTTCGCGTCGTCAGTTTTTTGTCCCCCCCAGAATCCTTGGGACAGACTGATAAATCAGTGTGAGAGTTTCGATTTCTCGCTATACTCATCTTTGGATGGCCGTAGGTAAACAAAATTTAAATAGGGATTAAGTATTTTCTTTGTACAGTTAGTATGATAAGAAAGTGGTTATGTGTTTGGACAATGAGACCGGGTTTCCCAAATGGACTTTTGCGGCGAGGGAACAATTGTATTTAGAAATTTAAATGAATGTAATCTTTGTTTAGATATTAAGAAAGGAAAAAAAAACCGATTGGCATGTAATTAGTTTTAGGAAATTTCTAATGGTTGGGAAAATTGGTGTTTGTTATCTGAAAGGTAGATGGGGATAAAATTGAGGAACTCGGATTGGTGAAGAAGGAAAAAGGAGGGGCTAGGTATGAAGAATGGGAGTTTAGCGAAATGTTAGAGGGTGGAAGAAGAGTCAGTTGTTAAATGATCGTTAAGTCGACTAGTGGTGATCTCTAAGAGTCTCCTGAAGTAGTAAGGCAGATAAGTGAATAGTTGTGAGTTTGTTGAAATAAGTGTCCTGACGGAAGCTCATCACGTAAAGCATTGTAAGTTATATTGTTCTACTTATATTCCAAGAGTCACCGTTGCATGCCGGAACGAGAAATAGATTCAGTTTATCGAGAGGAGAAAAGGCTAGCATTGTTTTTTGAAAGATACGTGCATCTGTAGGGGGTCATTAATGACAATAGGCTTGCAATAATTTGTTGCGAGATTGCTGACTACATAGGGGGCTGCTAAGAGTAAATTGTAGGCGACCAGAGACAAGAATTTGGACAACTCATCATCCGAGAGACAGTTTTATTTTTTTTGTAGAATTATTCATAACGCAAATTTCAATAAGTACTTTAGATAGTGGTAGGGTTATTTCAATAATCAGAATAGGAGATATTATTTTTAGAGGATATTTTGAGGGTGAATTTATTTCAATAGATGCTTTTGTACCATATATGTGTTTTATTCCGTTAATCTTTGACCTTATTTATCATATGTAAAGCAAAGGAGATATTGAAGCACGAGAATATAAAACCCTGAGATTAGAGCATTAAATAGTGTGATTAAATCATAAGTGCATCATTAAAATTAAATTTAATTAATTAGTTAATTATCTAATCAATTGCTTTGAGCACACCGATCTTTGAATATCACATTAATATATATATATATATATATATATATATATATATATATATATATATATATATATATATATATATATATATATATATATATATATATGCTTTCTGTTGTTTTCCGGGTTTGACTCCGCGTTGAATAATTTTGGTTTTGAGAAAAACCATTATTTTGACGACGTTTCGGCAAGATCTCACTTGCCATTGTCAAGTCAGGTAGTTCCGCTTCTCGCTGCTGCTTGAAGTAAACTGAATTCTTACTCACGATACCGTCACTTATGTAGTTGATCCTGATGCCGCTGCTGCTTGTCCTGCGCGAACCCTGGCTCTTGTTATTGGTCCGGGGTAGGTTGCAGTCGTCGGAGGGATGTTACGCGTGGATGTTGCGGCCTGATTTATTTTGGTCTTTTTCTTCAGTACCGTTTTCCATGTTGTAGGAAGCCGTTGCGCATCATCTCTTTGGTTTAAGCCGTTGGGATTTCTTTCAATTTCTATCGATTCTCTGATTTCCCGTTTTCTTTTTACTTCGATGTTAGCTAACATCGTTGTTTGGTTCAGGTTTATTGTGTGTCCTGTATTTGCGACATGTTGAGCCAGGGATGACGTGGTTTCTCCCCTTTCGATAGCATTTCGGTGTTCTTCTCGTCTTACCTGGATTCTTCGATTGGTCTGTCCAATGTACGACTTTCCACAATCCCCACACGGAATCTCGTATACACCTTGACCTTCTAACGATATTTTGGTTTTTGATGTTGGTAAAATAGTTGAGATCTTTCTGTCCGTATTAAATATCGTTTCTATGTTGTGTTTTCTCAGCACTCTCCCTATTTTCTCTGTCGTACCCTTCACATATGGCAGAATGGTTTTGCCGATCGGTTTATTGTCTTCTGTAGGGTCCTTATCTCTTCTTCGAGCATTTTGAGCTTTTTCGATGTTGTATGTTTAGAAGACGTTTTTTCTTAACGCTTTTTTCACGTTATGCATTTCTTCATTTTGATGTTCTTGGTCTGTCAGTCTTTCGGATCTTGTAATCAAGGTTTTGATGACTGAATGCAATTGTGCAGGATGGTGGTGTGAAGCAGCATTTAGATATCTATCGGTATGTGTCGGTTTCCGATACACTGTATGGCCTATGTGTCCGTCTTGTTTCTTTATTATTAACACATCTAAGAATGGAATTTGATCGTTGGTAAACTGAATTTTATGGTGGATATTGTTGATGTGTTCCAAAAAAGCCTTTAGTTTTTCTTCTCCGTGGGTCCGAATGATAAACGTGTCATCCACGTATCTAAGCCACAGTTTGGGTTTGTATTCAGCTGTTTCTATTGCCCGCTGTTCTATTTCCTTCATAAACAAGTTCGCTATTACTGGTGACAGTGGGGAACCCATCGGTGCTCCCTCAACTTGTTTATATCTTTGTTCCTTATAGATGAAATAAGTGTTATTTAAACAGTGTTTGGTTAGGTTTAGTGTATCCGGTGATATTGGATACTTTTTGCTTATGATGTCCAGTGATTCATCTATAGGAACATTCGTGAAAATTGAGACTACATCGAAGCTGACTAGCAAATGTCCCGGCTCAAGAGTCACACCTTTTATACGCTCGATGAAGTGGCTCGCGTTCTTGACGTAAGAATCCGCTTCTTCCGCGTATGGTTGCAGCTGTTGGGCCAGAAATTTTGCCAGCGGTTGTAAGGGAGATCCGATGGAGCTCACAATTGGTCGCAGTGGTAATCCTGCCTTGTGTACCTTGGGTAGGCCGTAAAATTTTGGGCATCTTGATGACTTCTCTCTAGGTATGAGATGGACCTGTTGTTCTTTGTTGATATTTGAGGCTTTGATCTTGGCTTTTGTTATTTTCTCTAGATAGGTTGTCGGGTCTGACGAGATGCTTTGATATGTCGTATCATTTAAGATGTCGTTTATTTTTGTTTCGTAGTCTTGAATATTCATCACTACCGTAGCAGCAAAACCATTCTGCCATATGTGAAGGGTACGACAGAGAAAATAGGAAGAGTGCTGAGAAAACACAACATAGAAACGATATTTAATACGGACAGAAAGATCTCAACTATTTTACCAACACCAAAAACCAAAATATCGTTAGAAGGTCAAGGTGTATACGAGATTCCGTGTGGGGATTGTGGAAAGTCGTACATTGGACAGACCAACCGAAGAATCCAGGTAAGACGAGAAGAACACCGAAATGCTATCGAAAGGGGAGAAACCACGTCATCCCTGGCTCAACATGTCGCGAATACAGGACACACAATAAACCTGAACCAAACAACGATGTTAGCTAACATCGAGGCAAAAAGAAAACGGGAAATCAGAGAATCGATAGAAATTGAAAGAAATCCCAACGGCTTAAACCAAAGAGATGATGCGCAACGGCTTCCTACAACATGGAAAACGGTACTGAAGAAAAAGACCAAAATAAATCAGGCCGCAACATCCACGCGTAACATCCCTCCGACGACTGCAACCTACACCGGACCAATAACAAGAGCCAGGGTTCCCGCAGGGCAAGCAGCAGCGGCATCAGGATCAACTACATAAGTGACGGTATCGTGAGTAAGAATTCAGTTTACTTCAAGCAGCAGCGAGAAGCGGAACTACCTGACTTGACAATGGCAGGTGAGATCTTGCCGAAACGTCGTCAAAATAATGGTTTTTTTCAAAACCAAAATTATTCAACGCGGAGTCAAACCCGAAAAACAACAGAAAGCACATATAGCTCCCGCGGAAACTTCAAGTGTAACATATATATATATATATATATATATATATATATATATATATATATATATATTGATGTGATCTTGATTATTGATATGAGATAATATTCTTATATGTCATTTAATTTAATCCATGCATTAATCATAATCTAATTAATTTACCAGATCACATATCAATATGTTTTCAATCTCAGGGCGAATTATAAAATTAATTACTTACTCTCGTGGCTTCTAAGTATTTCTTAATGGTTCCTAATCGGGATAGGAAAGAAAAGAGTAAAATAATAACACATATGGGTTACAATTGTAATCAAAATATTGTTTATTTTATTTAAATGGCAATCACTGCTTAATATTTGCTATATCTTATTATTCTTAAACATAACATTTACACATGGGAATCTTATTTCCTTTTGGTTTCCAATTGAAAGTGTTTATTAACGTTTAACTATTATGATTTATTAGCAACAATTCTATTTAAGTTTGATGAAGCTTTTCTGATATTATTGATTATGTTTCTTCAATTTTAAATGTGGTATTTAATACGAAAAACCCATACATTCATGTCCAAACAAATGAGACTGACCTTTTTCTGGTGAACTGAGAATGTCTTCACACAAAACCCGTTTCCTGCTATCCTTGGCTGCAATCAAAAACTCGTCATGGCTTCCAGTAATGTTCTCCTCTGAAACTAGCTCGTATAGCTCTCGTTTCCTGCTTCTGTCGTGATGCTGTGTTCTACCTTTTTCGAAACTGCAATCAGCTACCGGGAACTCTTGGCTCAAGGAGGTTCTTTTACTCTCAACCTGGCCTACCTCTCGTTCCACGATAGATACTCCACACTCACGGAACTACACCGGCTTTCTCACTCTCCGTACACTACCGTCTACCACTGGACTTCACTTCTCGACAGCTCAAAACATTCTGATCTCTATTTGTCATTCATTCCCCTACTTTCTAAATATCCCTTCCAGATTCACAAATCAAACTTCCACCACCAACTCTCATTCGCAGTATTCCTCAAAACCAATTTTTAAACTTTCTAAATATGCTTAATGGATTTCAAAAGAAAAATAGTTAATTCCCATTCTAAAATTACTTTCTACTAATTACAAAATTTTAATGACCTATTCTCTATTTCTACTAAGTCTTATTTAGCATCGGCTAATGATCGAAACCTTCCGCGAAAAACGATAATGAACTATCATCTATTTCACTGAGTTTTATTTAGCATAGGCTAATGATCGACCTTCCGAGAAGAACGATAATGGTACGCGTCATTCACTTTGTTTATCTAAGCACATTGTTCCGAGTTTCGTACGCTTATTCTAATCACTTCTTAAAATTAAATATAACAATTTGTTGTATACAGGCTGTTCTAAATTTATATGCCCGAGGTTGAGAAAATTAAAAATATTTTATATTAAAGTGAATTTTGTTTATAATTATCAAATTTTAATTTTTATATCAAATAGAAATATAACAAATCCCCGCCTTGTATTCGATAAAATTTATCTGCATTTTTAAATAAATTTTCTCGAGGCAAAACCAACTCCCTGTATATTTCCTTACTTTAATCTACGTCTTATACCCCTTCTTCTTGTATTACTCTAATTAGTCCCACCTGTAGAGTAATTGTTTCCTTATTTTCAGTGTCCTCATCCTGTGTTAGAGTGTCGGCTATTATGTTGTCTTTCCCTTTTTCCCATATTAATCTTCTGTCTTTTTCCTCAGATTTTTCACATACTTTTATCGTGTATTCTGCATCCTCGTTTTCATATGCCTCCTCTTCAAATGCCACTGTTTCGATCATATCTTTTTCGCTTTCATTTTTTTGCTTTATTTCTTCTTCTCCTGAGCTCGTCTCTTCTTTTGAGGAATCCCAGGTTTCCTTTGTTTCTGATACTCTCAAATTTTCTTCTTCTGGGCTCAACTCTTCTTTTGAGGAGCCACAGGTTTCATTTTCTTTTGTCTTTTTCTGACTTTTTCTCCCTTTTCTTCTTTGTCCTTGCTTCGTTGCCAAATTCATTTCCACTGTTTGTTCTTTACCTGATTCGTCCGTATTTTGTTTCTCCTGTTCCTTGTCCTGTTCTTCTTCTTTTTCTTCTGTTAGATTCATCGTATTATTTTTAAAATCTATCACTACATGTTTTTCTGCCAATTCGTCCACTCCTACTATCATGTCATGTGACATGTTTGGCATTATTACACATTGTAGTGCATACATCTTCTTACCCAGTCGTACCATTACTCGTATGCCTTCATTTATAGTTGCCAATGTCCGTTTGTTTGCGCCCACTAAATTTACCCTAGGTATTTTGTAAATTAAATTTGTTAAGTTAACTTCTTCTATTAGTTTTCTGTTGACCAATGTTATTTCAGATCCAGTGTCTATCATAATTTTAATTGGTTTCTCGTTGATAAATCCATCCACAAATTTTAAATTAATTCCATTTTTCTTTTCGTTGTTTCCTGCCAATTTAATAAACTCCTTGGGGTGACAAAAGATTCCTGTTTGCTTTTTGGTTTTTAGTGAGCGCCGTCGTGAAAAGACGCCGGTTGCTCATCGTTGTTTATATTTTCGTCATAATGTCTCTCTCCGTCATATTCATCTGTCTGGGTATTATTTACTTCTCTTCTATTTTCTCTTGGTCTGTCGGATCTGTTTCGGTTTTCTCGATATACCTGTTCATTTTGTCTACCATTATTTCTGTTTTCTTGATTTGAGCGTGTGGTGTTTCTATTCTGGTATTCTCGATTTCTGTCCTCATTCCATTGCCTATTTCTTTGTTCATAATTTCCTCTTCCGTTGTCTCTATTTTCGTTTTCCCTTCTGGGATTAAAATCTCGTCTTGTATAGTCCCTCCTATTTTGATTTCTATCTCTGTAATCTTGTGTTTCTCGGGGCCTGTAATCTTCTCGCGACCTTCTTGATTTTCTTTCTCTTAGACGTGATTCTCTTATTTGTAGGAATTGGCATAAACTATCTATGTCTTTGTAATTTTGCAATGTGATATGGTCTTCCAGCGTTTCCTCGAAATGTCTTGCAATCAGTTCGACTAATTGTTCCGATGAGTAATTATATTGTAAATGTTTTGCATTATTGTAAATTTGCAAAGCATATGTCCTTTCTGATACACCCATCCTATCATTGTATTTCCCATTTTGCAATTCCTTGTTAATTTCCAATTGTTGGACCTTTCCCCAGAAATAATTCAAAAATTTTTGTTCAAATTGTTGCCAATTGCCGAATTCTTCTTCTTTACTATCGAACCATAGGCTTGCTTCATATTTGAGATGGTTTCTGATAGTTTCTTTTGCTGTATCGAAATTTCCGATGTGTTGTATTTTCTTTTTCAGGCTATTTATGAACGGCACTGGGTGTAATCTTCTTACATCCCCGCCAAACCTTATCTTCACGTCATCTGTGCTATGTATAACCATTTCTCTTCTTTCTCCGACATTTTGTTGCGTCCGGTTTTCGGTGACTTGTTTTTCTATTTCTGTGATTCTTTTTTCCACTTCTTCTCTGTCTACTTGAATAGCATTTTCCAACTTATTTTCCAAATTTTCTAGTTCCTTTTTCTGGCCATTCGTTAACTCCTTTATTTTATCTTGAATTTCATTTCATACTTTTCTATGCGTTCCTCCATTTTCTTGTTGTTCTCTTCTATGGCTTGTTTTGTTTCCTTCTGATTTTCTTGCATTATTCTTTTTGTTTCATCCATTTTTTGATCCAATTTTTGTTGTGTTTCATCCATTTTTCGTTGTGTTTCTTCCTGATTTTTATCCATTGTCCTTTTTTCTTCATCCATTGCTTGTTTTGTTTCTCTTTGATTGTCATCCAGTTTTTGTGACTGGAGTTGCATCAGTTGTAATAGTTTATCTATTCCTGATAATTCTTGCTGTTCTGATGCCATGATTGTCGTGTCTAAAATATCTTCTTGGTCTGAATGTTCTTTTTGTTTTTTGTTGTCCTTGCTTTGGCTTCTTGTCACAGACATTTGTTTTCAAGAAGTATTATCCCCGCCAAATATGAAATTTTACTAGTATGTTACCAAAACGATTTTTTTTCACCCAAATATTATAAATTGTCAATAAATATATCAAATGTAAATATCGTAAAAGTAAATTATTAAATCAGTTATGTAAAATTTGTACCTAAAGAGATCTAAAATTTTATGTTATCAAATGTAAGTATCTCACTTTTTACCACAGGCATATAAATCTTCAAATACCGGCTTTACTCTTTCTATCCTTCAAATTTGCCACTAGAAATACTTTTCAATGCCCTCCACGTTGGACGACAGTTGATGTGATCTTGATTATTGATATGAGATAATATTCTTATATGTCATTTAATTTAATCCATGCATTAATCATAATCTAATTAATTTACCAGATCACATATCAATATGTTTTCAATCTCAGGGCGAATTATAAAATTAATTACTTACTCTCGTGGCTTCTAAGTATTTCTTAATGGTTCCTAATCGGGATAGGAAAGAAAAGAGTAAAATAATAACACATATGGGTTACAATTGTAATCAAAATATTGTTTATTTTATTTAAATGGCAATCACTGCTTAATATTTGCTATATCTTATTATTCTTAAACATAACATTTACACATGGGAATCTTATTTCCTTTTGGTTTCCAATTGAAAGTTTTTATTAACGTTTAACTATTATGATTTATTAGCAACAATTCTATTTAAGTTTGATGAAGCTTTTCTGATATTATTGATTATGTTTCTTCAATTTTAAATGTGGTATTTAATACGAAAAACCCATACATTCATGTCCAAACAAATGAGACTGACCTTTTTCTGGTGAACTGAGAATGTCTTCACACAAAACCCGTTTCCTGCTATCCTTGGCTGCAATCAAAAACTCGTCATGGCTTCCAGTAATGTTCTCCTCTGAAACTAGCTCGTATAGCTCTCGTTTCCTGCTTCTGTCGTGATGCTGTGTTCTACCTTTTTCGAAACTGCAATCAGCTACCGGGAACTCTTGGCTCAAGGAGGTTCTTTTACTCTCAACCTGGCCTACCTCTCGTTCCACGATAGATACTCCACACTCACGGAACTACACCGGCTTTCTCACTCTCCGTACACTACCGTCTACCACTGGACTTCACTTCTCGACAGCTCAAAACATTCTGATCTCTATTTGTCATTCATTCCCCTACTTTCTAAATATCCCTTCCAGATTCACAAATCAAACTTCCACCACCAACTCTCATTCGCAGTATTCCTCAAAACCAATTTTTAAACTTTCTAAATATGCTTAATGGATTTCAAAAGAAAAATAGTTAATTCCCATTCTAAAATTACTTTCTACTTATTTAGCATCGGCTAATGATCGAAACCTTCCGCGAAAAACGATAATGAACTATCATCTATTTCACTGAGTTTTATTTAGCATAGGCTAATGATCGACCTTCCGAGAAGAACGATAATGGTACGCGTCATTCACTTTGTTTATCTAAGCACATTGTTCCGAGTTTCGTACGCTTATTCTAATCACTTCTTAAAATTAAATATAACAATTTGTTGTATACAGGTTGTTCTAAATTTATATGCCCGAGGTTGAGAAAATTAAAAATATTTTATATTAAAGTGAATTTTGTTTATAATTATCAAATTTTAATTTTTATATCAAATAGAAATATAACAATATATATATATATATATATATATATATATATATATATATATATATATATATATATATATATATATATATATATATACAGTTATTGGTTATTGGGTTATGCAGCAATTGATAAGTGTACTCTTTTAAGTCTTTATTCCGAGCTTTCGTTCATGATTATGAACATCGTCAGGGTGCTACAATTATATTATATAAGTGAGACAATATGAAAATATGTATATAAAATTATATGTACTTAAAACTTATTGAGGATATTTCAAATAGGTGGTCATTTAAATGAGATTTGTACTTATTAAAATGGTCATGTAATGTCTCGATATAACAAAATTATTCAAATAAAAATTTTATAATTTAGTTAAACTTCAAAATCGACGAAATAATATAAAATGACACTTGGACACTCATGACATGGAATTATTTGAAATATCTAACAAATTTTTTTTAAAAATGATCAATTTAGTAAACGACCAATAGGGTCAATGATAAGTAAGAAAGTATTTTTTAAATTTTATAAATTACTGTTGAAATTATAAATTAAGGTAAAATTTAAAAAAATTAGTAAGATTTATTGATCAAGTTTAATTAAAAGTTTTAAATTATTTATACAAAAGTAATTTATAAAGTTGTTGACAAAAATTAATTTATACAAAAGCAATTTATAATGTTGTTGAAAAGTCAGAGTATCTAGAAGAGGAGTTAGGAGATAACTCACGATTATCTAAAAATAGTAGATAAGAAAACATTTCATTTAGGTGGCCTATATCAGTACGATGATTCATCGAATTTGGATTTTTATTTATGTGAACCATTTCTAAAAAAAGCCGCTTTGAAGTATTTGACTCACGGTCCAATATTTTAGCGTTATTGTAATCAATTCGATGATTATTATTGGAAACATGTTCACCCAATGCACTTCTGTCAGGGTACAATCTGCAGTCTGACTTATGTGAAGTTATTCTGTCTTTTAATTTTCTTGATGTTTGACCAATATATATTTGATTACAATCAAAACAAGGTAGACTGTACCAGTTTTAGAAAGCATTGGAGTTTTGTCTTTGACGTTCGAAAAAACCTTATTGACTGTGAGAGTCGTCTTAAATGCAAGTTTGATGTTTTCGAAAGGCTTAAAAAGTCTAGTAAACTTCGGTGCAATATCGCTAATATATGGTAAGGTCATATAAGTTACGTTAGTAACGGGAGTCGCGATGGTTTGCGAGTTGTCTGCATCAAAATTGTTATTAACATTTGTTGGTTGAATGTTAATTGTATTAAACAGTAATTTCTTCAACAAAGACTCTGGATAACCGTTTTCCAAAAAAAGTTGATACAATATTTTTAAATTTTTTGAGTGAAAAGAAACATCGCTGATTTTTAAAACGCGGTTTTTCATGGATTTAATTAAATTGATTTTCATAACGTGTTTATGGTATGAACTATAGTATCATACAGGCAGATATCTCCTCTTCTAGATACTCTGACTTGTCAACAATATTATAAATTACTTTTGTATAAATTAATTTTTGTCAACAACTTTATAAATTACTTTTGTATAAATAATTTAAAACTTTTAATTAAACTTGATCAATAAATCTTACTATTTTTTTTTAATTTTACCTTAATTTATAATTTCAACAGTAATTTATAAAATTTAAAAAATACTTTCTTACTTATCATTGACCCTATTGGTCGTTTACTAAATTGATCATTTTTAAAAAAAATTTGTTAGATATTTCAAATAATTCCATGTCATGAATGTCCAAGTGTCATTTTATATTTCGTCGATTTTGAAGTTTAACTAAATTATAATATTTTTATTTGAATATTTTTTTTTATATCGAGACATTACATGACCATTTTAATAAGTACAAATCTCATTTTAATGACCACCTATTTGAAATATCCTCAATAAGTTGTAAGTACATATAATTTTATATACATACTTTCATATTGTCTCACATATATAATATAATTGTAGCACCCTGACGATGTTCATAATCATGAACGAAAGCTCGGAATAAAGACTTAAAAGAGTACACTTATCAATTGCTGCATAACCCAATAACCAAAAACTGTACATTTACTGTCAGCAAAGACTCATTGTCTTCTTAATATATATATATATATATATATATATATATATATATATATATATATATATATATATATATATATAACAATTTATTGTAGTGGTGTATCGGGTATGCGGTCTGTTATTTGAAAAAAACTCTTTTTTCTTTTATTTCTCTATATTTCGCTGATTTTTTGTCAGCTTCATCAGGAGACAACTAAAATATGATTAAAATTTTGTATAAATATAAGATGAGAATAAACAATGAATTACTTACAGATTTAGAGTTAAAAATATTTAAAAAAGTTCTTGTATATAATATGTTCAAAACAGTACTAACAATATTAGTTAAAAGCAACTAGATCATTAGTAATGAAATATAAAAAGCAAACATAAAAACAACTAAGAAAAAATTAAAACACAATAAAATTACACATTAAAAATATACAGGATGATTTAAAATATAATTGTAAACAGAAAAATTATTTTAACATACTAAGAATATTACAGTAGATATTGCTGAACTGTCCCGTGTCTGCCTTGTAATTTACTGCATATTTTTCTCTATTAATATGACGCATTTCTAAAATCAATCTTTTCTTGTAATTATTCTCTTGCTGTAGAACCCTGACATTTGAGTAGTCAAATTGATGCCCAGCCTTTAAGTAATGGTCAACTGCTGCACATGTATTCTTCTTTTTTGTACAGTCACTTTTGTAGTGTGTAACCCTTTGTTTTAGCCATTGAGAAGTTTGGCCAACATAACAGCTCTGGCAATCCAAACAAGGCAGTTTGTAGATAACACTAGTTTTATTCACGGTTGGTGTCCTGTCTTTTACTTTAGAAAACAGTTTTTCGGTTTTCTAACAAATTATATTGAACAATTTTGATGTTGGTAAATTGTTTAAATAAACTAGTCACAGAAGGGGTTATATGTTTTATTAATGGTAGTTTTTTATATCGGATTGTCTGTACTGCACCGATATCAGAGGGACCGTCAAAAATGTCTGAGTTAAATATCAATTTTTTAAGGATATGTTTCGGGTATCCATTATTTTCAAAGATGTTTAACAGCAAATTTAAGTTTCTGTTTATGAATTTATCATCACTAATATGCCTTACCCTATTCTTCATTGCAATCACCTGTATTAAACTTTTGATGAGTAGGATGATTTGAAAAAAAGTTTAAATATCTTCCAGAGTGTGTTGGCTTTTGATACCAATCTATCAAGATTTTGTTTTGTTCAGTTCTTATTAATTTTGTGTCCAGAAATGATATCGAACAATCATTGTCAATCTCTAAAGTAAATTGGATATGTTTGTTAAAGTTATTGAAAATGTTCAAGGTATTTTGAATTTGTGAAGTAGCAACAGAACAAATAAGATCGTCTACACATTTTTTAATGAAGGGTAAAGGGAAAGGTAATTGTGGAATAATGTCATCCAGCAAATGGTCCAAAATGATGGTTGCTATTATGGGGCTCAGTGGACTACCCATAGGTGCTCCAAATATTTGTCGATAGAATTTATCATTAACCATTTATTATTTTTATTTTGGATTTATATTTTTATTTATTATTTTGGACCATTTGCTGGATGATATTATTTCACAATTACCTTTCCCTTTACCCTGTCATTAAAAAATTTATAGACGATCTTATTTGTTCTGTTCCTACTTCACAAATTCAAAATACCTTGAACATTTTCAATAACTCTAACAAACATATCCAATTTACTTTAGAGAATGAAAATGATTGTTCGATATCATTTCTGGACACAAAATTAATAAGAACTGAACAAAACAAAATCTTGATAGATTGGTATCAAAAGCCAACACACTCTGGAAGATATTTAAACTTTTTTTCAAATCATCCTACTCATCAAAAGTTTAATACAGTGATAGCAATGAAGAATAGGGTAAGGCATATTAGTGATGATAAATTCATAAACAAAAACTTACATTTGCTGTTAAACATCTTTGAAAATAATGGATATCCGAAACATATCCTTAAAAAATTGATATTTAACACAGACATTTTTGACGGTCCCTCTGATATCGGTGCAGTACAGACAATCCGATATAAAAAACTACCATTAATAAAACATTTAACCCCTTCTGTGACTAGTTTATTTAAACAATTTACCAACATCAAACTTGTCCAATATAATTTGTTAGAAAACCGACAACTGTTTTTTAAAGTAAAAGACAGGACACCAACCGTGAATAAAACTAATGTTATCTACAAACTGCCTTGTTTGGATTGCCAGAGCTGTTATGTTGGCCAAACTTCTCAATGGCTAAAACAAAGGGTTACACAGCACAAAAGTGACTGTACAAAAAAGAGGAATACATGTGCAGCAGTTGACCATTACTTAAAGACTGGGCATCAATTTGACTACTCAAATGTCAGGGTTCTACAGCAAGAGAATAATTACAAGAAAATATTGTTTTTAGAAATGTGTCATATTAATAGAGAAAAATATGCAGTAAATTACAAGGCAGACACGGGACAGTTGAGCAATATCTACTGTAATATTCTTAGTATGTTAAAATAATTTTTCTGTTTACAATTATATTTTAAATCATCCTGTATATTTTTAATGTGTAATTTTATTGTGTTTTAATTTTTTCTTAGTTGTTTTTATGTTTGCTTTTTATATTTCATTACTAATGATCTAGTTGCTTTTAACTAATATTGTTAGTACTGTTTTGAACATATTATGTACAAGAACTTTTTTAAATATTTTTAACTCTAAATCTGTAAGTAATTCATTGTTTATTCTCATCTTATATTTATACAAAATTTTAATCATATTTTAGTTGTCTCCTGATGAAGCTGACAAAAGATCAGCGAAATATAGAGAAATAAAAGAAAAAAGAGTTTTTTTCAAATAACAGACCGCATACCCGATACACCACTACAATAAATTGTTATTTACGTTTCGGTCGATAATGCTACCAGTTTTGTTATATATATATATATATATATATATATATATATCAATTTACAAATTATTGGGTTAACAGCTGAAATGGAAGACTCAGTGTACTCTTTTCTACGATTCCAATATTTCGTTAACAGTCGTTAACATCATCAGGGACGCTGAAATAATATTAAAGGTATAATCATAATATATAATATCATCAGCGTCTCTGATGATGTTAACGACTGTTAACGAAATATTGGAATCGTAGAAAAGAGTACACTGAGTCTTCCATTTCAGCTGTTAACCCAATAATTTGTAAATTGATAATTACTAATCAGCTGTGATCATTTCTAGTTTATATATATATATATATATATATATATATATATATATATATATATATATATATATATATATATATATATATATATATATATATATATATAAAGTACTGAGATAACAGCTGGGAATTCCCAGCTGTTATCATTGTCATCGAGTTGTTCTGCTTCAGCGCCAATTGAGAGGTATTTTGTCTTTTCTAAATTGATATTTAATTCCCATTTCTGATATTCTTCAATTATTAGTTTTCTAAGCAAATATTCCATGTCGTCTTTGTCATTTGAGATCACCCCCCTGATCATCTGCAAACTGTAAAGTATATAATAATGCAATCCTTATCGTTCAATTGTATACCCATTCCTTTGACTTTCTTTTTCCATTGCTTCAGAGCTGCAGAGATATAAATCTTAAACAGAGTCGGAGAGATGCAACATCCCTGTCTGAGACCCTTAGTAACTGTAAATTTTTCAGCTAAGAGGTTTCCAAGTTTCATTTGTGAGTTTGAACCATAATATAGATCTTTGAGAGCACTAACCAATGTTTGATGTATGTTTGATGTGCCCAGGACTTCCCATAGTTTATTTATGAAGACTGTCATATGCCTTCTCAAGATCTATAAAAGTCATACATACGTAACTCTCTATTCTGTCAAAACTTTTTTCTGTAGTTTGTTTAAGACGGTTCTCCTGCCTTTATCCGGATATTAATTAATATAATAGGTCTCTGCACTTGTAATATTCATATTTATTATAAATACATTAAATATATTGTAAATAAACAACTATTCGACGATTTTTTCTGATAATGTCGCAAAACCTCCGATTTCATGCACAATGCATTTTAAATGGATGTTTACTCTTTGCACTAACTCGTTCAACTGAAGTCCCCTCTCCTTGATTTGCTACCTATGTGACCTTCGCGGTTTCAGATATTTCTGTACAACTGTACCTATCATGAGATTCGTGTATCATTGGGCATAGCCATGAGCCAAATACAAACAATTTTGCATGTATAAACTGTTCTTTACACGAGTATTGCACGTTAAAATTACAATCTAATACAAATTGTACGTTACTTACCTTAACGTAACTAGACCAACTGTTGATTTGCAATTGACTGAAAACAATTTATATACACTCAGCCCCTCTCTATCGCTAGAATGCAAGCCTCTTTTGAATCCTGATTCGTGCCCACGCTTTGAAAATATTTGTAGTGCTTCAAAAGTTGAGTTGTCTATGAGTACTTGATCTTTTCTATAAAAATTATAAAATAAAATCATCAAAATCGATAAATAAACAAAATATAAAGGCATAATCCTAATAGTGCAGTCAATGAGGGTATTTGGGAATAGCTCAAGAAACAAAGTCTACCCTATGCCAAAATACGCTTTTATCTTGGGGGTGGTTCTCACCCCTTCTCGGGGGTAGAAACATTTTTTTCTAATTCTAAGCAAAAATTGTTCTATAATTTTTGTTGAAAATTCAATATTTTTGAGTTATTCGTGGTTGAAAATTTGCCATTTTCATTGAAAAATGACACCTTTTCGCACGGTTTTATGCGAATAACAAAACTATACATCTAACGAAAGAAACTGTAAGAAACATTTTTGTAACATAAAAAAAACAAAGAGATTCGTTTTTCATAAATCTTATAGTTATAATACATAGGTACAAAGAGAGATATGGTACCTGTGTGAAAGGAGATTTTTTGTGCATGCTCGAATCAGTGCATTCAACTTGAATCAACAGAAAGATTGTCGATTTTTCGGGTATAATGCCACGAACACATTATTTTATAGTACTATAAAAGACCTTTAAAATGAGTAGGGGAAGCCGGGGGGATTCCGCGCGCGGGGAAATTCCGAGCATCAGTATCTTGGTAACACAACACGGCATAAGCAAAGAATACTCCATCCAAAAGCATCGACTATTTCACGATCCAAATTTCTTTGCGCATGTACCATCCGCCAAGTTTTTTCATTCATTTTCAAACATTTAGATGATTCCATATACGTACCTATGTATTAAAATTATTTATTCCCAGATTTTTAATAAAGAATAAAAACAATTTAAACATAGCTATTTAGAGTTTTATATTTAATTTGCAATAGTTTTTTTTATTTCCAGTAAACAAATATTTGTTTAATTTTGTTCAGATCATTAAGTATTTGTCTTAGCACCCTATTCAAAATGTGTTTTCGTTATCGTACATTTGAAATCTAACAAAATGTGTACGGTTCTAGAAATAAAAGTTATTTTGAATTTGTGCAAGGCAGGTCCACAACATCAATTTTTATTTTATGACAGCCGAGGGAAAAGCTTATGAGTGGAAGAGAAAGACTTGCTTCTTCTTCTTTAAGTACCGTGCCCAAATTTTTAGGCGTGGGTAGCTTCCATAACAATTTGCCGATATCGTTCTCGATCTTGTGCGGCATGTAACAATTGATCTGCCGATAAGCCAGTCCATTGACGAAGGTTTCGGAGCCATGAATATTTCTTTCGACCAATTCCTCTTTTTCCGTCGGATCTTTCCATTGAGTATTAACTGCAGCATCCTGTATCTGCTACCTCTCATTATATGCCCCAGATATTCAAGTTTTCTCTTTTTTATCATCTTCATTAAGTCACCTTCGCCTTGACCTACTCTGTTTAAGACTTCTCTGTTAGAAATGCGTTGAACCCAAGATATTCTGAGCATTCTACGATATGACCACATCTCAAAGGCTTCTAATTTGTTCATCATGTTAACCTTCATGATCCAGGTTTCACATCCATATAGTAATACAGGATACACATAACATTTTAGGAACTTGATTCTTAGTTGTAAGTTCAGCTGAGAGTTGCTCAGAATAGATCTAAGTTTCATAAAGACTTGCACATAGTGTTTATTAATCTTGAGAAGATATATAGCAAAGTTACCAGAAACCTATTGGTACTAAGTAGGAAATGAGTGCCGGCTGAATATGTGAGAGTGGTACAAGAGATGTATCAGACGGTAACAATTAGAGAGAGAGCGAATGCAGCTGAAACTGAAAAATTTTATGTGAAAGCAGAGCTTCATTGGGGTTAGGTTAAGTCCCGTATTAAACCCGTAGTTATTAATAACTAGAACTAGCGAATAACTAGAAAAGATAATGTTAGGAATGAGTATATACGAAAACATTGGGTGTGAATCCTATTGGAAACAAAATAAGAAACAGGTTAAGGTGGCTAGATGCTAGATCTGATGTCTTCTTTCTTTTATATAGGCAGTACTGCCTGTTTTTATTCAACGGTGCATTTCATTCTGTCCCTAAATTGTCATTCCAGCTTTTCCTTGGGGACCCTATACTTATTCTGCCTAACGGTGACTTGTCCCTGGCTATTCTTACTATCCTTGAAATAAAAATCCTGCCTATATGTTGATTCCACTCTTCTTTTCTGTTCTTTACCCAGGTATTTATATTGTCTACCCCACATATGCGTCTGATTTCCTCACTTCTTACCCTGTCCTGTAGTCATTTTCCAGCAATCCTTCTTAAGATCTTCATTTCGTTGGTCTCCAGATAATTTTGTGTTTTGCTTATATCTGGTCTTATTTCGGCCGTATAAGTCATAACTGGTCTAATAACTGACTTATATATTAGGGCCTTTGTTTGCACTCTTACGTGTTTGTTTTTCCAAATTGTGTCGTTTAGGCATCCGGGCGTTCTACTAGCTTTAATTATTAAATTTGTTCTTTTACCTCTTCTTCGATATTGTTGTCAGCTGATATATTAATTCCCAGGTATTAGATGCTAGATGTGATGGGATAATTGTTATATGTATATCCAGATGAATTGAATTTGGTACAGTACAACCAGAGTTTCCAGAAACCTCAAATGCACAGAAAGAAATCGAAGGTGAATAAATTCATTCTAGCCTCAGCCGCAGAGTTTCCTCATGCAGCGAGAATATGGTGGTGTTGGAGGTCAATAGACATTCAAAGAAATTTCTCAAAAGGAAACAAAAAAAGTCATGTTGTTCTGAAGCTATTTCCTTGTGGCATTTTTATGATTAATTATTTATATGGGAAATAAGCCACAATTAAAATGATTTTATATTTAATAATCATTTTAATTGTGGCTTATTTCCCATATAAATAATTAATCAAAAAAAGTCATCAACCTAAGACAAAGTTAATAGAAAATTTGAAAGTATAATTCTGTAGTAAGTAAAAAGGTCTTGGGTCAAAAATATCTATTTTGACCAGTTTTTTAGTACGAAAAAAAGGTAATAGAAATCGATAGAAATTTTCATCTCTATTTTAAAATTAACTATTAAGTTCGACTAAGCATTAAAAATCCATCACGTTTACATAGTTTAAAAAACTTAGTCAAAATCGATATTTTTAACTTAAAACCTTTTTACTTATCAGTACAAAATTTATATATGGGTTATATTAAATTTTACAGAAAAAAATACAATTCATATTAAATATATTAACTTAAAAACACCATAGTTTCAATTATTACTTTGTTTCTCAGTGTAACTCAAATTTCCTACTGTTTTTAACGAATTCCTCATTACTTTTCTTAGTGTAGTGTGAAGTATTACCACTACCATTCTCCGACCGATATTTCTGTCCCCAGAACATCAAAGGGTTTGGATTGGATGACAAAGGGAATAAAAATAGATGGAGAATACCTAAACAACTTACGCTTCGCCGATGATATAGTTATAGTCATAGTAGCTGAGGATCTAGGTATGGCAAGAGAGATTGTACAAGATCTCGTTGTGGCTACAGAAAATGTAGGTTTAAATATATAAACATCTCGAAAACAAAAATAATGACAAATTTGGTACCCAACCAGAACATCAGTATTGTTGGGAAGGAAATAGAACTCGTAGATAGATATAAATACCTGGGGCATGAAATTACGATTGGCAGGAATAACCAAACTCATGAACTGAAGAGAAGAATAGGTCTTGGGTGGGCAGCATTTGGAAAACTGAGAGAAACTTTTAAAAGTGAATTGCCCACATGCCTAAAGAGAAAGGTATTTGATCAGTGTGTCCTCCCAGTCTTGACGTAAGGATCAGAAACACTTACCTTAACTAAAGCCTCGGCTACCAAACTAAGAGTCACGCAGAGAAGAATGGAGCGGTCAATGTTAGGAATAACTCTGCGAGACAAAATCAGAAACGAAGAAATCAGGAGAAGAACAAAGGTGACTGACGTCATCGAGAGGATAGCCAAGTTGAAGTGGAGATCGGCAGGATACATAGCCAGAATGACAGATGGGCGATGGACGAAGAGGTTATTGGAATGGAGGCCAAGAGAAGACAAGAGAAGCGTCGGTCGACCGCCTACAAGATGGACTGACGACTTAAAAAAGGTAAATAAAAATTGGATGAGAGAGGCGCAGGATAGATGGAGTTGGAAACGAGGGGAGGAGGCCTATGTTCAGCAGTGGACTTTTGAGGCTGGATGATGAACATCAAAGGAGCCGACAGGTGCTTTCGCTTCTTGTTGGATGGAGTATTCTTTGACATAATAAGTAATAACGTAATAAGTATTGCAACATTCAACACATGTCTCGTATTTGCTAGCCGACCACATGTTTGTAATTTGACTGCATTCGTAGTATTGGTTTAGACAAGGTCACCTATTGTTTGTTTTTCAAGACGTTGACGTTGATGTAATTTTCGACTCATCTTTAAAAAGTGGTAGGTAAGTGCTTTTGCTATTAATTTTCATTAAAACAATTCAATGATTATTTTGCTTTATATGTATAGATAATTTCACGTACAAAAACAATGCATTGTATTTAGTCATTAACGAACACTGATAAGTTGTAATGTTAGTCACTTAGGGGGAATAACGCTCAGCTGTGTCGGGGTAATTTCGAGCTGCGCGATATTACCCCGTGTAAGAATTTTTGCTGATATACTGTTTGTATTGCAGTTTAGATTCCAAAATGCCTCGTGCTTACGTTCGGAAAAGCGAAAGATCAAAATGGACAGAAGATGAACTAAAAGCTGCTATCCATGCTATACGATCTGGGCGAAAAATACGAGGAGTAGGTCGATCGTTCAATATTCTAGAATCCACTCTACGTGAAAAACTAAAGTATAATAGCCATAAAAAATAAAACTTGGTAGGAAACCAATTTTTAATGATGAACAGGAATCCACCATAGCCAACCATGTTAAAAAGTTGGCGAATTTTTTGGAATTACACCAGCAGAACTAAGGCGTTTAGCATAAGAGTTTGCTGAAGAGAATAAAACAAAACACCGTTTCGACTTGATAAAGAAAATCGCTGGTAAAGATTGGTTAGAACTATTGTTAAAGCATCATCCAGACATTAGGTAGTGTTAGAAAACCCGGAGGTACCAGTCAAAACCGCAGTTCTGCATTCAATAAAGATGAGGTTGAACGATTTTTTAACAATCTACTCACAGTTATGGAAAAGTTCAAATTTCCTGAGAGTCGAATTTTTAATGTAGGTGAAAAGGGCATTTCTACGGTCCAGAAACCATCAAAAAGTTTGGCACCAAAAGGTCAAAAGCAAGTAGAATCCGCAATATCTTGGGAAAGAGGGAAAAATGTTAGCATAGTATGCGCTGTAAATGTTTCAGGACAGTTTGTCCCTTCTATGTTCATATTCCATCGAATACGTATGAATCCACAATTGAGAGGAGGCCCAATTGGAGCCATATGCAGATATTCAACAAACGGTTGGATAAGTGAAGAGTTATTTTTCGACTAGATAAAACATTTTGTCAGCATATAAAGGCTTCGAAAGAAGATCCATTACTTCTCATATTGGATAACCATGAGAGTCGTATTTTTTTGGAGATTTATACTTACTGCAGCAGATCGCACGGAATTGTTATGGTTTCACTTCCCCCTCATACCTCACACAGGTTTCAACCTCTTGACCTAACTTTTTTTGGGCCCCTAAAGAATGCTTTCAATCGTGAGTGCGACTTGTATCTGAGAACTCATACTCATGAAAAGATCACACATTTTGAACTTGCTTCCATTTTTAACAAGCATATCTGAGAGTTGCCACGATGGACAAAGGAATATCCGGGTTATGTTCTGCTGGAATATAGCCCATAGATCTTAATAAATTCTCTGAAGATGATTTCAGCTTAGTAGATCACACTGAAGTTTCAGATATGCACATTGTAATGGACTTAAATGAAACCGACGATACCAATGATGACAGTGCCCTTAAGCAGTCGAAATGTGACGAAAGTCTGCAGAGAACTCCACCCAGAAATATCGAACCAAAACCGGGATAATCGAGATGTGATGAAACTATGCAGAGAACTCCACCTAGAAATACTGAACCTTAACCGGGATCATCGGGATGTGATGAAACTATGCAGATAACTCAACCTAGAAATACCGAACCTCAACCGGGATAATCGAGATGTGATGAAACTATACACATGACTATATCGTATAATGCCAAATTGAAATCAAACCACCGAACTGAACCCCAGCCTGGACCGTCAGGAAATATTAAAACTCAGTCTAGCGTACCTATTGAAAAGCTAGCGCCTCTTCCTGCCAAAATTATAAAGAAAAGTTCCAAATTACGTGCAAAACAAAGTTTTTACTTCCACGCCACTAAAAGCGCAATTAGAAATAAAACAAGAGAAGAGAAATCTTAAGAAAAAACCTGAAGAGATCAAAAAAACTGAAACCAGGAAAAGAACGACAGGAACCGTAGGAAAACTGGCTACTAAAGCAAAGAAACGACCTGTAAGCAAGAAAGTTGGGAGTTAGAAACTTACATTTTGATGATTCTGAGTCTGAAAGTTATGATGATGATGATGAATTACATGATGTAGATCTAACATTAGAAAATGAGGAAAATGTTTTTGGTGTGCGGTGAATTCGGAAGAGACAAAGAAATTTGGTACCGTTGTGTAATGTGTTCGAATTGGGCTCATTCAGAATGTAGTGGTTGGGATTCAGCAGTTAATTATACGTGCGATATGTGTCGCAAGGTCGAACCAAAAACATCAGAAAGTAAAATTATCTCTTTAATGTGTTTTTTTAATTTTGTGTTTAAGAAATTTGTTTTGTTTACAATATAGGTATGCTTTATTACAATATTTTTTTTTCGAATACAGATTTATTTAATTCTGCGCAGAATTACCCCGTACTCTTCGCGGAATTACCCCGTACTTTGGGGAATACCGCGCAATGACAGTTTTTTAAAGTAAATTTTTTTCTTCCAAATCCGTAAAACTTTAATCCCTTTTTTATGGGAATAACGTTCCCAAGAGATATAAGTTTCAGTAGTTAATTAAATTATGGAAGTGTGTCTGCATATAGGAAACTTTTTGTAAGTATTTTACCTTAGGTGCGCAGAATTCCCCCGGTTTTACCTACTGTTAAATGTCAATTACACTAAAACTAAGCGATATATTATGATGCAAAAAGATTGATGACCCATATATTTTAAGAAAAAATGATAAGTATATTAATTTAATTGTTTTCCTTTTAAAATCCTTTTTCTACAACCGTGTTACAAATGCAATGTTTAGCACTCCATAGGAGCGTTAAAAATGCTACTTTAAAGCACTAGTGCTTTAAAAATTTTAAGGCACTGCAGTTAAAAGTGAATTGTCAAATTGTGAAACGTCTTATATTTCATTTATTAACATTAATATTAATAGTACAACTTGTGCAATTTGAAAAAGGTGGTTTAAAAGGTTTTTTTACATTTAATTTAAACTGTATTATTGCATTTTTGTAGAAACACGAAACACGTTTGTAGAAAAAAACAAAAAAACTATTAAAATTTGTTAGAATATACAACAATAAAAGTAAGATGTTATTCTATAGTTGTTATGATTTACGTATTGACAGTATAGGCAGTTTTGATGTAATGTCAAGAAAACTATAAAAATGGAATGTCAGTCAAGTTCAAGTAAAAGTTTTTGTAGATATTGTCCTTTAATTGAGAATGAATAAATTATAATTGTTGATACATAAGACGTTTGTAGAAAAAATATTGGATGATATACGTGTTAAAAAGTACATTTTTAAGGCACTCATGTGAATTGCAGAATTCGCTTCGCTCATTCTGCAAACTTTCACATGCGTGCCTTAAAATTGTACTTTTAACACTTATATCATAAATAACTATTTATTCTAGTGTAATTTCTATGTTCTAAAAGTTGGACTGGTATATTTATTATATTATTTTATTTTTGTATTACAAAATTGATTTTAAATTTATAAAATATTTGTTGTTTCATTGTATTTATCTCTTGAAATACCTACACAATAAAAATAAATGATAACTCTTAATAAAATACGTCAATGTGTACAGCTCCCGGAACGAACCATGGCCGATGAGAAACGCTGTCGACGGTCCTACGCCTACCTTCTACAGTCTCTACACAGACAGGATTTATCTCACCCGCCATGGTTCGCTCCGGGAGCTGTATAAATAATGTACCATCCCGACGGGAATTTGTATGAAGGGATTCATTTCGGAATTAAAACATAAAAAATATAGTTTATTTCAGCGTTCTTAGAATTTAGAAAGATTACCTAGTAACTTGGTTGATGTGAATGTAACTCAACTCGTCCTTGTCAGTTATTCCAAAAAACGACCAGTTTTTGTCTAAAAATTTGACCAGAGTGCCGATAGCTTGCAAGGGCAATCTGTTATCGAAATTAATCAAAGAATGTATATACACTTCGCGTTTCGTTGTTGAGGGTTCCTCTTCGATGGCCGCCAGACTTAACTGCGAAATTATTGCTTTGCAAATTTCGTATGCTGAAAATACGAAAATAGTAGTTATGTATAACGTATTTCTTAATGTGTGACAGCACGGTGCCCGTACTGTAAGACATTAAGGATGCTCGTCTTTTCTCTTGAAATGAGCCTGGAAGGAGATCTCAATGATTAAGCTGTAAGAAATAGTCTTGGTCTTGTTTTATCAAATTATAGTATGGGAGGCTACTGGATACTATTAATACATAGATCTTCTATATATTACTCATAGACCACTAATAATAGGGGAATAATAGGGGCCATAGACCCCTAATAACACGCTCTGAGGTATTAAAAGCGATACAATCATCAAAAAATGGCAAAGCGACAGGTCTTAATAAAATTCCAACTGAAATATACAAGATTATAAACGATAGCAATGTTTTAGAGGGTAAAACTTCGTTTTTCAATATTATTTATACCAGCGAACACCTACATAAGAAGACAACAGCAAAACCTGTGCTGATTAACTGATTATAGAACCATCAGTTTATTAAACCATTTATTGAAAATTTTTCTGAAGGTAATACATGTCAGTACCCATCTATAATAAATGCGAGGAATACCAAGTCACACACAGTTTGACTTCCGTAACGGATTTGGAACGAGAGAGGCATTGTTTGGGATGAATGTACTTGCCGTGATATATCTGTAGGTAAACATATACTGTTGTTTTGTTAGCTCCCAAAAGGCATTTGATCGTGTTAAGCACTCAATATTAATCAAAGTTCTAAAAGACATTGGCTTGGATGACAGAGACGTTCGCATAATTGCAAATTTGTATTGGAATCAAACAACATTAGTTTTAGTAGACGGTTTTTGGAATCACAGGCTCTTAATATTAAAAGAAGAGTACGGCATGATGCCTCTTGTTGCCCATGCTTTTCAACGTTTATTCCGAAATAATTTTCAGAAATGCATTTTTTGAAAAATAAGAAGTAGTACCTAATAATTGTGAACGGTGAAGTCATCAATAATTTGGAATACGCGGACGACACAATTCTCCTAGCTCTACTCCAGAAGATCTGTAAACGTTACTTGATAGATACTGTCGTTGTGTGTTATAAAGCAGGCCGCACATCAAAGAAACATGAAACGTGAAACATTAAACGTGAAACATGAAACAAATAAATTGTAAAAAAAGTAACCGTTTCATGTGATATGCTAATCGATGAAACAAAAATGAAATATAGTCGGCAATGGATAGTGACATAGTCGTTGCTGTCGGCGCAGCTCTTTAATTGCTTTTTAATATTAAAGAAACTTGAAACATAAAACGTGAAACATGAAACAAATAAATTGTGAAGAACGAAACCGTTTCATGTTATATAGTGTACGAAACAACAGAGGTTGAACTTCGCAAACTCGACACAAGTCCGGTTTTTTTTTCAGTATATCAAGAGGTGCTTTTAAAGAGACTAACTTTTTCTTAAAAGATTTCGCCCAGGAACACCCATTTTCATCCCTTTAAAGGGATGAAAATGGGTGTTTGTGGTTTTTTGAAAAAGGGTTTGTGGTTTTTGCGAAACATAACCCTTCCTGTACGTTATTGCAAAAAATTCCTTAATAGAAATATGAAGAGGACTATATTTCCTACAATTTATTCCGCGACAGAATATATCTATCACACACCGTTTAGCGGAGGTGGCGCCCCAAATTTGACAAGTTTTTAAAAAAGATGTTTTAAAAAAATTATTTTTCCCTAACCGTAATGGGAATCAAGAAGCAACCCAGCTTACAAATAAATGTCTGATTTTTTTGGTATACGTTTCATTTAAGGGCATTGTCCATTTTTTAAGGGCATTGTCCTTTTTATATCATCTTAATTATGCTAGCGTAAAAAAACTTTCAGCGATTACCCATGTACAAGTGTTATTTACAAATTTGTATAATTCACCCCCATATTTTCCCCGAAACCACCCAAAAAAAGGAAAATGAATAAAGAAAATATGCAAAAATTGACTCTGGGCCACCGCCGGGCAGGAGGGTGCAAATAAAGTAAAATATAATATATAGGTCATAATATGTAGCAGACAGTATGTTCTTTTATTTGTCATAAGTATGTTATTAATAAAATAAATAGGTGACGAAAAAAAACAAAAACTGGAGCCCGCCAAAGCATTTCTGAGGTTTGCGGCGCCACTGTGACGTAACGGTTGCATACACGAAAAAAATGCATAAGACCTTATTTGTAGAGCAAATAGTGGTCATTAATTTTGTATAAGCGTTGTTTCAAAAAAAGGGTAGTTTCCGCAGGGATGTTGCAATAACCATAATATATATATTTATAAAAAACCTTACTGATGGAGTAGGATTTTTCCCTACCCCCTTAAAAGAAATGAAAATGGGTGTTCTGGGGCAAATCTTCTAAGAAAATGTTAGTCTCATAATAAGCACCCCTTGATATACCAGAAAAAAAGTAAAACCGGACTTGTGTCGAGTTTGCGAAGTTTAACCTCTGGTGCTTACACTAATATACTAATCAAAGAAAAAAAAATAAAATTTGTATAGTAAATAATAGAAAGTGATGATGACGAGGTCGTTGCTGTTGTGGAAACTCTTATTACTGTCCAAAAATCATAACCATAGTACATAATATTTGGTTGCAAACAAATTAAATAATCATCCACAAGGAAGAAATTCCTGTAGTTGGCTGTATACCATTAATTACAAGTGAAATTTAATAAAAAATTTTCTTCTTGGTAAAAGGTATATTAGTTTAAAAAGCCCTAAAGGGCAACTGCAGGGGTTGCCTGCCACCACTCATAACATAATGACCTAGTTACCTTTTGACCCACTTACCACGTGTGGGAGTCATATGTTGCCCTAGGGCCGTATCCTTAGGAATTTTATCCATCCTTTGGATTTTTCGATGTATTTATTTATACTAGACTTTTGTCTGTTTTTTTAAAGGCTTTGACCTTGTATTTTTTGGTTGGCTCACCATGTTCTTGTAACACTAATGATGCTCTTGTTACAGAGCGAAAACGTTTTGTTCATATGTTTGTAGCCCTTTAGGGCTTTTTAAACTAATATACCTTTTACCAAGAAGAAAATTTTTTATTAAATTTCAATTAAATAATCATCTTGCTAAATTTCAATAATTTTATAGAATGAGTATTCAAACATTTACATTATTTTATTGTGGGTCCTGGTGTAAAAAAACGATATTTCTTGTTATTGTCTATTCGAGTACCACTCCAGGTTATAATTGTGCAACTCTTTATTCTGGTCCACCACAAAAACCAATGTAATATTAAATTCTTGGTCGGCATTTGTTTTACGCACGTAATTAATTAGGTATTCAAAACAATGAAACTGATATCGAAAAATAGAACACGTCCTATTTCATAAAACAGGTTTCAAGAAGATAAAAATGTTTCATAGGCATGAATCACACTCGTATCATACATATTATGCGGACGTCTATTTGTTTAGCAGTGTTTTATTTCCATGAACTGTGTTTCACGTTTCATGTTTCTTTGGTGTGCGCCTTCGGAAGATAAAAATGTTTCACAGGCATGAATCACACTCGTTTCATTGGTATGCGGACTTCTATTTGTTTAGCATTGTTTTATTTTCATGAAACGTGTTTCACGTTTTATGTTTCATGTTTTACGTTTCATGTATCTTTGATATGCGGCCTGCTTAAGGAAGCATGTCTGGATCTAAACATACGGAAAACCAAAATACTCGTAATAAGTAAACAACAGAATATAAAATTGTATATATGTAAATGATACCAAACTTGGAAAAGTTGATCAAATTGTTTACCTTGGATGTCAATTAAATTGTAACGCAGAGACTCACGGCGAAATTAGATCTAGGACAGATCAGGCTAGAGGCGCTTTTAGAAGGATGTCCAAGGTATTATGTAACAGAGACCTACAATTGGCATTGACTATCCGCCTACTTGTTCTAGGTCTAACTTTATGGTGCCGAGTCCTGGACCTGGACTGCGAATAAAAGCACCATAAGAAGAGAAAGCTGGAGTATTTCGGACATGTAATGAGAAGTCCCAAAGCTAGGTTGCTACAAAATATTATGCAAGGGAAAATAGCAGGCAAACGCAGTACCAGGACGAAGAAGAACCTCATGGTTGAAGCAGTTGCGAGATTGGTATGGGGATGATACAGCATGCTAGTTAGGGTGGCAGTGAATAAAATTAAGATACCTATGATAGTAACCAACATTCTGAAAGGATATGGTACATAAAGAAGAAGATAGATCTTCTATATTTAAATACACATTACTTCTCAGCGAGGACGAGCACCAGAATAACATGTGTCTAAAGGCATGTATCCACAATGTTCACGAACCTCTTGCGCTCCTGTAACTGCTCCATTGGATACGGCATGCGCTCCTCTACATATACGAGTAAGTTGCCACAGACTGCAGAGCTGAATTAGAGCGCTCACCGTTGCACGCTCTGAGAGCGCGAACGTATCCACTATATTACTCTTACAAAACTTAAATCTTAATCTACTCTATGAGAATATATCATACTCACAATATGACATTATAGTGCTAAATGAAACATGGTTGACTAGTGACATTAACAATTCTGAACTACAAATGTTTGACTACAACATCCACCGAAAGGATAGATCTTTATCAACAAGCATTTTTTCTCGTAAAGGTTGGGTGCTTATAGCTGTCCGTAAAACAATATCTAGCACAGTTTTGTTAGCAAGTAACAGTGTTGAACATTTGTTTGTTAAAATTGAAGTTGGAAGCAATAAGATCATCATTGCTACTGCTTATTGTCCACCACGAACTGAACCAGAGAAATATTGGGAGTTTACGGAGAATGTGGAGAAACTATCGGATGAAAATCGAGGATCACAAGCTTTGTATCCTTGGGGACTTTAATCTTCCTTACTGTAACTGATCCAAGGATGGAATGTCTTCAGTGGGTACCCCTCTGACAGAAACTTCACCTCGTTAAGTTGAATCCATACAGATTCTTTCAGCTTCATGCTCATACCATAACCTTTATCAAGTCAACTCCGTTAAAAATGCACACAACAATTTGCTGGATCTGATTTTCATGGACGATGGCGAAGCTAAGATATCAACAGCAGAGATAGTCCTACTTCCTTTGGATATTCATTATCCACCTACATCTTTTGAATTTAATTGTGAATCATGTGTTAACAACCCTGGACTGACTGGTGACGCTTTTATAGAGATTTCCATGCGATGAACGTCCTAGATGTTACAAGTTTTCTTTCTCAATTTAATTGAGATAATTTGTTTAAAAATAAGTCTCTTGATGACATGATCAGTATTTTTTACGATATTGCATACTTAACAATGGATTTTTATGTTCCCGTTAAAAAGTATTCAGCAAAGAAATTTCCGGTGTGGTTTTCTCCAGATCTCAAAGTTACAATTATTCAGGAAAAGAAAGTTCACAAAGAATATCTGAGAACTAAATCCCCCACTCTCTTTAATAAATTTTCTGCATTAAGGGCTCAATGTAAACACTTAAAACAACAATGTTGTCGTTATTTCATTGCATTAACTGAATCATCTCTCAGGGATAATATTAGGAATTTTTGGAAATTTGTTAGTAATAAAAATAGCAAACCTAACATACCATCAGTTGTACACTATAATAATATCACTGGTCCTAGAGGTAGGTGGATTGTGTTTTGCAGGATAATATTTTAGATTCTGGTGACATCAACTTATCACAATTTACTATATCTCAATTTGGCATTTTTATTTCGTCTATATATGAAAAACTTTCCATTTTGAATAGCAACAAGGGGCCAGGTCCATATGATCTTCTACCTTCTGTTCTTAAACACTTAAGCTTTTTTACTTTCTAGACCTCTTTTTCACATTTTTAACCTGTCATTAAAGACCGGGATGTTCCCAGCCTAATGGAAAACTAGCTTTCTTACCCCAATACTAAAATCTCAAGTGAACAATTATCGTCCGATTAGCATTATGAGTTGTATTCTCAAAGTTTTTGAGAGTCTTGTTTGTGACTATTTGTCAGCAAGTTTGAAATGCTGTTTTACGAACCAGCAATTTGGATTTCTCTCTAGCCGCTCCACTGAACTTAATTTATTGACATTTACCGACTTCCTTGTGGAATCTCTTGAAGGTGGCTTCCAGGTTCATGCTGTATACACAGACTTTACAAAGGCGTTTGACCGGGTAAATCACAAGATTTTAATCAATAAGTTGAGAGGTCTGGGTATGCAGGGTGAATTTTTAGAATGGTTGTTATCTATTATTTTATTTTATTATCTATTATTTAGGTTATTATCCTACCTATCTGAAAGAATACAAATAGTACGTGTTCAGGGTTTTAAATCGTTTGAAATTAAGGTACTTTCAGGAGTGCCACAAGGATCACATCTTGGACTCCTTCTATTCAATATCTATGTTAATGATATTGTCTCCTGTTTCCACTTTGCTTTTTTCGTAATGTTTGCTGACGATTTAAAATTATATTTGAAAATCGTGAATGATGGTGACTATCAAAAATTACAATCTGACTTGGATCGGTTGAGCTATTGGTGTGATAGCAACGGAATGGAACTTAATGTTAAAAAGTGTCACTTAATGGTTTTTGGTCGAAATAGAACTCCTACAAATCATATCTAAACTATTAAGGATTGTCCTTTAGACTCTGTATCTCAGATAAAAGACCTAGGTGTTGTGCTCGATTCCAGCTTATCCTACATCCCCCATATCTCATCTATTGTCTTAAAATCACTTAAACTTTTAGGGTTTATCAAACGTTGTGCAAAAGACTTTCTAAATATCCTATCCATAAAAGTATTGTATTGTTCACTTGTGAGACCTTACCTAGATTAGTGTTTATGTGTTTGGTCTCCACACTATAACACCCATATTCTAGCTATTGAGAAAATTCAGCACAAGTTCTTAAGATTTGTTGCATTTAAACAAAAACAGAGGGTTGATGAAATTAACTATTCTAATATAGAAAAGTCTCTCAACATAACCTCTCTCCAAATCCGACGCATGCATAAGGATCTCACAATATTTTATAATATACTACACTAAAATAATTTTGGTCCTCAACTATTGGAGAAAATTAGTCTCCATGTTCCCAGAACAAACGAGGCTTAATCAATATTTTTACACTAGACCCCATCGCACTAACTACGGACACAACTCCTTCATGTCCAGAACACCTAGGTTTGCTAACCAATATTCGGAAGGTTTAGATTGTTACAGTTTTAATAAAATACAGTAAAAATAAAATAAAATAAAATATTGAGCAAGAGCGCGGAGCGTAAGATGAGCGCGAACATAGTGAATACATGCCTTTAGAAAAAACTTTTGTCCACTGTTTGATAATTGAATGGTGGGCTACAACAATGTTGTAAGCGACATATTGGGTCAAAGTGAGGTTTTAATGCAATATTATTGTATATCCAAAGACCAATGCGATCATCTTTCAATCTGGCTAAAAATATTTTGCCTTCCCGGAGTTTTTCGTACCGCAATGTTGCTATCCGTATGTTCATAAATGGCTTGTCAATGTGTTTTTTTCATCTCCTGCATAATCTCGATTCTGTCGCTTACAACATTGTTGTAGCACACCATTCAATTACATAATATTAAGTACTTACTGTATTCTTTTGCGGTTGCTATGAACAAATTTGGAGGCAGCGACTGAACAGTGTCCGAAGTTGTCGTCGAATTCTGATAACTATCACCATAATTGATGATATCAATGAGTACTTTTGTGAATTCTTCGTTCCTTCCTCCCATTGTCAAAACATATTTGGGTTTAATTTCACGAAAAATACCCACTGTTACAAGATACTGGGGTTTTTCGTCGACCATTTCGTCATATACATACAGCTACAATGAATATACATGACAAATAAAGGAATAAATGGAAAAATTTATGTTCTAAAATTATTTGAATGATGGATTCTGGTATTTTTTTAAACATCTTTTATCCAGTGGCGGATCCAGATATTTGCCTTGGGAGAGGAAATTTGCCTTAAAGGGCAACTTCCAATGAAACACTAACCAAAAGACATAAAAAATATAAACCCAAACTACATACATAAAAGATATAAATAATAACTTATAGTCATTAAGTTCCCTTAATTTTCCAAATACATATAACTAGTGTGTTTATTGGGTCGAATCTAAATATAAGGCGGATAGACCATGCAATTCGGTTGAGCAATGTGGATGATTCAATACATTGTTCAGTAAAATTGAATAGCATACATACATACAGGTACTTCTTCTTCTTGATGTGCCTATCCGTGACGAATGTTGGCGATCATCATGGCAATCTTCACTTTATCTGCAGCAACGCGGAAAAGCTGCACATATCTTGTGTTGAACCAGGTTCTGAGGTTTTTTAACCAGGATGTTCTTCTTCATACTGGACCTCGCTTTCCAAATATTTTTCCTTGCAGGATGGCTTATAGGAGGACATATCTGGATTCATTTTGCATAATGTGTCCAAGGTATTCCAACTTTCGAGATTTGATGGTGGTTAGTACTTCTCGGTTCTTCTCCATTCTTCTAAGGACCTCCTTATTTTTGACCCGATCAGTCCATAGGATTTTAAGAATTCTCCGATATAGCCACATCTAAAATACTTTCATTTTCGGCACATATCTTCGTTCAAGGTACATGATTCAACACTATAAAAAAAGGACAGAGAAGACGCAGCATCTCAGCATTCTTACTTTTATACCAAGAGAAATGTTATGGCTCTTGAAAAAGGCCCCCATACGGTTGAAAATTTATCTAGCTTTTTCGATGCGTGTCCTTATCTCTTGGTTGTTGGTCCATTCTTCATTTATTATGGTGCCGAGGTAGTTGTAGTGCTTCACTCTTTCTACAGGGGTTTGGTTGATGTAGAGTTGACCTTCTGTTATCTTTTTCTTGCTGACGATCATAAGCTTTGTCTTCCTTACGTTTATATTGAGTCCATATTGTTGACTGTAATACGTGATTTTGTTCATGAGAACTTGTAGGTCTTCTAGGTTGTCCGCAAATACTATGGTGTCATCTGCATCTATCTATCTAATCAGCCCTAAACATCCATCCTTGGATATAGGTCTCCTCGTTCTGCTTCCATGCCTCTCTATCTTAGGCAATTTGCATCCATTTTGACCCTGTGTTTCTTTAGGTCATCTGACCATCGCATCTGTGGCCTTCCCCTTTTTCGTTTGTGGTTCCACGGTCTCCAATGTATAATCATCTTAGTCCATCTTTCATCCTTCTGCCGTAGGGTGTATCCGGCGAACTTCCATTTAAGCTTTGCTACTTGGGTAGAGACATCATTCACTTTTGTTTTATTACGGATCCATTCGTTTCTTTTCCTGTCTGATAGTTTAATGTTTAGCATTTGTCTTTCCATGGATCTTTCTGTCTTTGCTATTTTTTCCATATTTTCTCTTGTAAACGTCCATGTCTGAGAGCCATATATTAGAGCCGGTATCCATTCAGTAGAATACCTTTTTCAGTTTCGTGCAAAGCTTCGATAAATATTCTTTCAGAGTAAAGATTGAAAATTGGGGGGGGGGGGGGGGGCAAAATGCAGCCTTGACTCATGATTTTCACATATTTGGTGTGTTCACCGTCAACCCTGAGGTTTGCAGTCTGATTCCAGTAAAGGTTTCTAATTATTTTCAGATCTTGGTTGTTAATTCCTGCTTCTTTTAGTATTTGCATCATCTTGGCGTGTTGTACTCGATCAAACGCTTTCTTGTAATCAACCAGACATGCGTGTACGTCGCAATTAACGTCTCTGCATCTCTGGAATAAGACTTGTATTGAAAACAAAGCCTCTCTCGTACCAACAGCATTTTTGAACCCGAACTGGTTGGGTAAAATTCGACTTTCACATAGCTTGTAAATTCTCGTATGGATTATCTTTAGGAACAATTTTAGGAGATGACTCATCAGGCTTATCGTACGGTATTCATCGCATTTTTTGGCTTCTGTTTTTTTGGAAGTGCAATAAACTCAGACTCCAGCCATTCTGTTGGTATTTCTCCAAAGTTGTATAATATGTTCGTTGAATATCTTCGTTGTCCATCAGTTTGAGAAATTCTGCTTGTATATTATCGGGACCTGCTGCTTTGCCATCCTTTAGCCGTTCAAGTATAACGTAACGCAGGTTGGGGGGGGGGGGGTCAAAAATCTTCAAAAATCGCGTTACGTAATACTTGAACGCTCCCTTAGCTGTGTTATGTCAGAATAAACTTCCTGCTGTATTGGTCCATCATTTACCTCTTCTTCTAGCTCAAAGGTGTTATCTCTTTGGTCTTCAAATAGTTTTTCTAGATATCTATTCTTTCCACGTTCTAATTTTACTGTTTGTCTAAGATGATGTTTCCATCAGAATCAGTTAAATTTCATTTCTGTCTCCGCCTTGGTCCACCTGTGAGTTCTTTAACTTTCCTATGTAGGTACATTTTGACTATGTATTTTGACTGTAGAGTCTCAATTTCTTGGCATCTCTCCATTGCTTCTTTTTCGTTCGCTTCTCTAATTTTCCTTCTTATTGATATATTCATTGTTTTATATGTGTTGGGGCCATTTTTGGCATTTCTTCTTTCGTCCATTGGTCTCAGGATCTCATCTGTCATCCATGATTTCTTCTTGGTTAATTTATCTGCCTTTAAGTGTTTATCCTTTAGATTTTGAACTATTTCGGTCATCTGTTTGATCATTTGTTCTTCGTTCGATTCGTCTCTAATTGCAGTCACTTGTTCGTTTAAAGTGGCTTAAACCCTCATTTTCGTGTCAGGGTCTTTTAGCATATGTAGGTCGTATGATTGTGATTTCTTTTTCTGCACTATTTTGAGTTTGACGCGAAATATTGCCACCAGTGGAACGTGGTTCGTCTCTAAGTCTGCTCCAGGATAAGTCTTAACAGATGTAAAGCTGTTTCGGAATCTTTTGTTTGCTAAAATGTAATCTATTTGATTTTTAATAATTCTCCCGGGTTTGTCTTGAGGGGATTTCCACGTGTACAGTTTTCGAGGTGGTAACTGAAAAAATGTATTGGTGACAACGAGTTCTGAGTCTTCTTCGAATTTTTCTAGGAGGTCTCCTCTGTCGTTTCTGACTCCAGGTCCATGTGCGTCGATGTACTGCCGATGTATGTACATATAGGTACACGTCTCAATTATTTTCTATTAAATTCGGTTGAACAATGTGGATGATTCAACTCGTGATTTTTATATAAGTCGAGAAATATCTGAGTCTTTTCGTCTATCCATCTATGCACCATTATTAAGAGGATGGGTCTTAAATGCTATTTAAATTAGATTTATTTTTTCGAATCCTGAGAAAACTAATAAGTATATTTGAAAAATTTAAACGCAGAATGAAAGAATACGTTATTACCGAGGGCCGAAAGTCCCTGAAAACTTCTATAATGTTTATTTTAATAAGTTACAGGGGTGAAAAACTAACAGAAAATTTAGTTTTTTTTTTTAATTTCAAATATCTCATTCAAAAGAAACGTTTTATTCATTCTAAGGGACTTTCGGCCTTCGGTAATAAAGTAATATTTTATTCTGCGTTTAAATTTTTCAAAAATAATACTTATTAGTTTATTCAGGATTCGAAAAAAATGATTACATTTAAAATACATTGAAAATTTTGACAGGCGTCAAAATGTTGCATTTTGTTCCTTTCCCCTTAAATGGAATTATTATGTATTTCTTTAAATAAAATACGAAACTCACACATTACAAGTCAAAATGAAATAAACGGTTGAATCGAAGACAATCGACAAAACTTGTATAGGTATACATATACGCGTCAATGTGGATGAATCATCAAAGTTGTTCAACGAAGTTGAACAAAAGCAGAAATTGTCTCAACTTTTTTCAACATTTATTTGAATAGGGCTTTTCATCGATTGTCATTTGTTTCGAGCTTCTGTCATATTGTTGCATAATCTGTGTATAATATTAATATACACGGATTATACGACACATTACAGAAGCTTGAACAAATGACTGAATGAAAAGCCCTATTGCAAAATACATGGTTCATTTTGGTTGAATCATCCACATTGTTCAACCGAATTCTTCTTATTCTTCTTCTTTTTGTATAGACATTGTTTTGGCCTCATTAAATTTATTTCATTCGAAGTACCTGGCTTATTTTCTTGCCCAGATATTGTACTAAATTTTTTGTTTTCTCTTTAATTACCTTTCGTTAGTACTAACTAGTCGTGGCTCTTAGTAAGTAAGAACAAATTGAATTGTTAAGTCGTTTCGTATAGTAACAAGTGCCGCCATAAAAAACGCCGGTTTCAGTTATAGTAAAAAATAAATTAACCATTTCTCCCTCCTTCCTTCACCTTACTAATAACTGAAGACTTCTCGACCTACCAGTTAAAATAAGGTAAGAATTTTTTGTTAATATTTCCCTACAGTCCGCTTTAAATTTGATTGCGTAATAAACCAGCATCGCCTAATCGCTACCCCATAAGTTTGGCCTTCTAGCCGGATCCTCTTGAATCAATTTCGTTGTTGTTTTGCCGGTTCAAGATCTATTGTATTTTTCGCATTGGATTAATTTATTTAAAATTATAATTGCAATCGGTATATTATATTTTGTCGTGTTAAAATCTAATTAAATCGTAGTGTACCCTTTTTTTGTCGTGTATCGAAAAACCTTGTTCTTCGGTCGACTATAGCTAGGACATTGAATTCGTGTTTTTGCTTCTGAACCCATCGCTTAGTGAAATCGATTTTGATTAAGTAAATATATTTGATTTGGATATTTTGCAAACCTAAAAATAATTTGTTTGGATTTAGTTTAATAAAATTTTAGTAATTGTTGAAAAAATATACACCTAACTACTATTCTTGACATATTTTGGTTTTTGTTCCATTTTATTTCTTCATCATTGATAATTTTTTGAAAGAATTTCAATATTTATTATTAAACATGCCTAAAAGTCAAAACGAACTAAAATTGGAGCGATTATGCTCTAAACGTGAAACTATCTTTCGTAGGGCTCAATTATGTTACGATGCCGGGTCGGCCTTAGAAAAAGATCCAGAAAATGCCTCAAAAATGCGTAACTTTGCAGTTAGATATAGTACTTTCGAAAAAACTCTATCAGAATATGAGGAAATTGTTCAAGATATCGTTATATTAAAACAAGAGATGGAGCCAGATGCTGGCGTTGCTTACCATACGCATTTAGATGCATTTTATGATCTCTATTCCAATATTGAATATTTAGCTTCATTATTAATAAATAAACCTGCTGTTTTGAGTAATAATCCCAATAGTACTAATAATTCTAATATTAAAATGCCCAAATTTGAATTAGTTAAGTTTGATGGTGAAGATATATCTCTGTGGCCTGTTTTCTATGAAAATTTCAAACAATTTGTTCATAACAAAATAGAATATCCCAAGTCCGATAAGCTACAGTATTTGTTGAGTTGTATTTCCGGGAAAGCCTTGAAAAGCTGTAGCTCAATAGAACCCATTCCTAATAATTATAATATTATTTGGAATATGCTTGTTGAAAGATATAATGATAAAAAATATTTGTTTAATCTCTATATGGATCGAATTGTTAATTTTCGCGGTTTGCAATCTAATAATCCATCCTATTTGGAAATATTTTTGGAAAAGTTTGATACTAATGTTTCTGTACTAAAACGATTAAATCTCGATAATTTAGTTGATCATATTTTAACTTATTTAGCTATGTTAAAATTACCACAAGATACCATAGATTCATTTGATTTAATAAGAAATAATAATGATTTACCCGCTTACGATGATTTATTGAAATTTTTACGCCAACGTAGTAAATCTCTTATTAAAAATGATAGATCAAGGAATTCCAAAAATAATTTTTTGTTTCAAAAACCGAACAAATCGTTTCATTTGCAAGAACAGAATAAGTATTCCTCTATAGATTGTGTTGTTTGTAAAAAAGGCCCACATTTAATCAAAGACTGTAAGCACTTTTTAGGGCTACCATTTGAATCCAGATTTAAATTAGTGAAGGAAAATAATTTATGTTTAAATTGTTTTTCTTCAAAGCATCGAGTATCCAATTGTCCGTCAAAATTTTCTTGTGTTGTGTGCAAAGCTAGGCACCATTCCAAGTTGCATAAGCCAAATACTACTCGGCCTAATGAAAATGTTCCATTTCCCTCCACTAGTACTGAGCCTACCTCTGGTTCTTCTGATAATCCTTCTAGTTTACATGTCCGCCATTCTAAAAATATCCCAAATGAATCAGAATCGAGTTCTGTTAGTCTGTTTGGGACATTAATGGTTAAAGTTGTTGATAAATGGGGTAGTGCTCACAAGGTTAGATTTTTGTTAGATAGTGGTTCTTCTGCTAATTTTCTTACTTTTGATTGTTCCCGAAAATTAGGCCTAAGTTATTCGAAATTAAATTTGACAGTCTCTGGTATAGGAGGATCAACCACCCCGATAGTAGGTAAAACCAACATTGTTATCTTTTCCCATTTTGATAAAAAAATACAATATCCTATAGAAGTGTTGCTTATAGACACAATCTCTAATAAGTTGCCAGATCAACCAGTTGATAAAGACTGTATTAACAGTATAGAACACTTGAACTTAGCTGACCCGCATTTCTTTTTTCCTGGAAAGATAGATGGTATTTTAGGCTTATCTGTCTTCTCAAATATCATTGGTTGTAATAGAGTGTCGTGCGAAGGTTCTCTATCAGCTATTGAAACTAGTTTAGGTTATGTAGTCATGGGCTCAGCTGCACCAAATTTTGAAAAAATCCACACATATTTGTCTTTCGTCTGTAACCCTTTGTTGAATTTAGATTCCTTGGTCGAAAGAATGTATGAATTAGAGGATTTGCCCACTATTACTAATAGTTCATCAGAAGATGAAATTTGTGAAAATTTATTTTTAGAAAATGTATGTAGAGATGCAGATGGTAGATACACAGTTTCGTTGCCGTTCCAAAATGATCCTAATGTACTGGGTGATTCTTTTGTTCTTGCTAAAAATAGATTGTTGTCCTTAGAAAATCGCCTCGCGCCAAACCCAGAACTTAGAAAACTTTACTGTGATATTTTTCAAGACTATTTAGACCAAAAGCACATGAGTTTAGTTCCCATTCAAACCATTGATTCGTTGTCGTATTATATTCCCCATCATTGTGTTTTTAAACCAGATAGCCCTTCCACTCCTTGTAGAATAGTCTTTGATGCCTCTATGAAAACTAGTAAAGCACCGTCATTAAATGAAATTCTTTATAAAGGTCCAAAATTACAAAATAATCCTACCACAATATTGTTGAATTTTCGTCTTTTTCCAATCGCAATTGTCGCTGATTTGAAACAAATGTATAGGCAGATAAAAGTGGTTGAATCTCATTGTTCGTTTCAAAGAGTTTTGTGGAGATTTGATACCAATGATCCTATTTCTATTTTCCAATTAAATACTTTAACTTTTGGAGTAAAATCCTCACCATATCTTAGTCTCAGGGTAATAAAACAATTATGTAATGAAGAATCTAAAAATTTTCCTGATGCTATCATCCCAATTTTAAGGGATATGTATGTAGACGATTTTATTAGCAGCTTTCCAAATGTTTCTGAAGCTATAGTTACACACACTCAGTTAGTAAATTTATTTCAAAAAGGTGGTTTTAAATTAACCAAATGGATGTCGAACTCGAACGATCTACTAGCGACAATTCCTGAACCCCTTCAATTGGTCAAAACCAAACAATTTGATAAATCAGTCTCCAAGGTGTTAGGATTGCAATGGGCAGAAAAATGTGACAATTTTAGTTTTGGGTTAGAAATACCCTCATCGACCCATTGTACAAAAAGAAACATGCTCTCACTTGTTGCTCGTATGTTTGATCCCTTGGGATTCCTATCTCCTATAACCCTCTTGCTTAAAATTTGGATAAAGAAACTTTGGACTCTAAAGGTAGATTGGGATAGCACCGTACCAAAAGAAATCGAAATAGCATGGGAAAAGTTTCAAAATGAATTTCATGTCCTATACAAAATACAAATTCCACGCCATATAGCAGTTACACCTAATTCGTCGTTGTCTTTTGTAGGATTTTCAGACGCAAGTGCTGCTGGATATGCAGCCATTGTTTATTCCAGGGTTGTTAATTGTACAGGTCAAGTTAAAGTTACTTTACTGTACTCTCAATCTAAAGTATCTCCAATGTCTAAAATAACTCTTCCTCGATTAGAGCTTTGTGGAGCGTTTCTTCTCTCGAAGCTTCTTTCACATGCTATTGAAACTTATTCTCCTAGACATAATATTGATACAATTTTTGCCTTAAGTGATTCCATGATTGTATTAAATTGGATAAAGTCCTCAGAGAAAAATCTCAAAATATTTGTTCAAAATAGAGTTGTTACAATTCATAAGATGGTTCCGTCAGAGTATTGGTTTTTTGTTCCTGGAAAGGAAAATGTTGTTGATTGCGCCTATCGAGGTTTGTTTCCTTCTTCGTTAGTCAACCATCCCACATGGTTTACTGGTCCAAATTGGTTACTGTTGGAGCCAGAATATTGGCCTATTCAGTCTGTCAACGGACAGGAAATTATGATTTGTGATTCTGAATATAGATCACAAACCTTCTTTGGTAATGTCACTCGTGTAATTTCTCCGCTATATACTCTTATTGAATATTTTTCCAGTTGGTCGAAACTTTTAAATTCCACAGTATACGTATTGAGATTTCTTAGAAAATTGCCTTTAAATAAACGGATATCTCTATTTGATTTAAAAATTGCAGAAATTGAATTAATTCGAGCTGTCCAGCAAAAACATTTTTCTGAAGAATATAAAGCCCTTTCTCAAAATCTCGTTGTAAAATCTTCCATACGTCGTTTGAATCCATTTATTGAAAATGGAATAATTAGAGTAGGTGGACGTTTGTCCAACTCCCAATGTAGTTTTGAACAAAAACATCCGATTTTGTTGCCCAAAGCCGATCCTTTAACCATTTTGTTAATAGATTATTTCCATAAATTGCATTTACATGCTGGAGCGTATTTGTTGCAAAATCTTCTGAGAACAAATTATTGGATACTATCTAATCGTCAGGCCATCAGAAATAGAATTTGGAGATGTAATCGTTGTTTTCGTCTTAATCCTAAACCTACCTATCCTATGATGGCTGACTTACCCGCCGTAAGAGTCAATCAGGCAAAAGCCTTTTTACACACTGGTGTAGATTATACTGGTGCGTTTTCCATTACTATAGGAAAATATCGTGGCGTAAAAACTCAAAAGGCTTACGTATGTTTGTTTGTTTGTCTAAGTACGAAAGCCATACTTCTTGAGTTAGCCTCCTCGCTCTCTACAGATTGTTTCTTAGCCGCTTTCAAAAGATTTTTATCTCGCCGTGGAAATTGTAAGGTTTTATATTCAGATAATGGCACAAATTTTGTTGGTGCCAAAAGAGTCCTCGATGAAATATATCAATTAACTACTTCAAAAACTTATAAAGATGCATTCCAACAGGAACTTAATAATACCAAAATTTCTTGGAAAATGAACGTACCTTATGGCAGTCACTTCGGTGGTATTTGGGAAAGCAATATAAAAAGTGTAAAACTTCATTTAAGTAGAGTTGTGGGGAATCAGATCCTTACTTACGAAGAATTTTTAACTGTTCTGACACAAATCGAGTGTCTTTTGAATTCGCGTCCTCTTTGTGTTCAAAGTAATGACCCTGAAGATCCAGTCGCGCTGACTCCATCGCATTTTTTATGTACAGAACCTTTAGTGTCATTACCCTCGATGGATATTGATCTTGATAAAAATATGAGTACTTTGAAAAGATATAAATTACTAGATTGCATTGTTCAACATTATTGGAAAAAATGGCATTCAGAATATTTGTCTTCTATGCAGTCTCGTTTAAAATGGAACACTAACTCGAATCCTCCCAAAGAGGGAATGGTAGTTATAATAAAAAATGAAACTATCCCACCTTTACAGTGGCCTCTGGCAGTCATAGAGACTTTGTATCCTGGAAAAGATGGGATTGTTCGAATCGTAAAAGTGCGAACCAAGCACGGTAGTTACATGCGCCCAGTCGTTAAACTGTGTCCTCTACCCAGTCAATAAACTGGAGAGGATTTTTTTATTTTATTTGACAGTTAAAATTTTACTTTAGGGTGATGGGTTCATGTGCAGACTTAGCATATTAAAATTAAATTAGTTTTCGTTGATTTTTCGTTATTTTTCTTTTATTTTAAAAATAAACTCGGGGGGCAGGATGTTTTGGCCTCATTAAATTTATTTCATTCGAAGTACCTGGCTTATTTTCTTGTCCAGATATTGTACTAAATTTTTTGTTTTCTCTTTAATTACCTTTCGTTAGTACTAACTAGTCGTGGCTCTCAGTAAGTAAGAACAAATTGAATTGTTAAGTCGTTTCGTATAGTAACAAGTGCCGCCATAAAAAAACGCCGGTTTCAGTTATAGTAAAAAATAAATTAACCCTTTCTCCCTCCTTCCTTCACCTTACTAATAACTGAAGACTTCTCGACCTACCAGTTAAAATAAGGTAAGACTTTTTTGTTAATATATTTGATTGCGTAATAAACCAGCATCGCCTAATCGCCACCCCAGACATGATTCTGTCTGTTTTTTCAATGTGCCTCTAGTAAGTTGTCGTTCCATCGTTTTCGTGGTTTTCCCACTGATCGTCTTCCTATTGGGGAACCGTCTCTCGCTGTCCTGACTACCCTATTTGTTGTCATTCGGCTTATTTGGTCATTCCATTCTATTCTTCTGTTTCTTACCCAGTTATTATCCACCTTTCATCTCCGTCGTATATCTGTACTTTTAGCCAGGAGCGTCATTTGAAATTTTGATTGGGAGGGGGGGCAAGCATTATATATACAATACATTATATATGATGTAATGATGAAAATTGATGTATTTTTTGTAAATTTCAGTCATTTTCAGGGTCGGGGGGGGGGGCAAATGCCCCCTGACCCTATCAAATAGAGCCCCTGCTTCTAGCTCTGTCACATAGAGTCTTACCATCGATTTTTTTTCATCTCCGCTGTTTCGAGCAATCTTTTTGTACTCTGTGTGTCGGGTTGTGTTTTTGCCGCGTATATCATTATTGGTCTGATGACTGTTTTGTAAATTCTGCCTTTCATTTATTTTCCGATAATTTTATTTCTCCATATTGTGTCATTCAGGCAACCTACGGCTCTGTTTGCTCTATTCACTTGATCTTCCACTTCTGTTTAGAGTCTTCCGTAGCTAGATAGTGTGATGCCTAGGTATTTAAACTCCATCACTTGTTCTATTATCTGACCTTCCAGCTCGAATTTACATCTTATTGGATCTGCTGTTATAACCATGCATTTTGTCTTTTTTGAGGAAATTAACATGTTAAATTTTTTTGGCGATTATGTTGAATTGGTGCAGCATACGTTGTAAATCATCTTCACTTTGAGAGATTAGTATTGCATAGTCCGCATAGCAGATTATTTTAAGTTGTTTTTCTCCTATTTGGTATCCTTTTTTAGTTCTTACTTTTTTTATCATTTCGTCTATGATCAGGTTGAACCGAATTAAATGGTGTATTTCCTCTTTTATATCCAAACATGACAGTAGATATTGGGACCGTGCAAGTTCGGCAAAGCGACACCTATTTCTACGCTCTGCAACTTTATTCGCACTTTTAATGATATTGGCCAATTATATTAATCCTGGTTACTGGATAATTGTCAAGGCCATAGTCCAAAAAAATAATAAGAAGAAAAAATAAGATTCAGGTTATGTTATTAAAACGTAAACAATTGTATGTAGTAAATAAAATTAGTTATTAAAATGCAGTAGTGCAAGCAAAATACAATTAACTAAATTTACCTTTATATAATAATTGCATATCATATCATGTGGAGCAACATATAATTTTTCTTCTTCAATGACATTAGATATGAAATGTACGTCAATTTGACAATTTCAATTGACAATATGAATTATTTAAGAAAGTTGCAATATTTCTCCGCTATTCGCGCACGATCGTTTCTCAATTAGGGAATCCAACGAGCTGTCAAACTATTCCAATATGTCTGGCGGCTGGCATGAATACATTGAAGGCATATGATAGTATAGTGTTATTTTAGTACTTTAAAGTAATTTTCTTATTTTATGTCCGTGTAAATATTGCTAAATACTTCTGTGACATAGTAAAAAATATTGCTTACGTCAATAAACTTTAATAAGTAGTTAAAAAGTTTTAATTAAGTAATTTGGAAGATTGAAGAAAGCTAGGTTAACAAATTTTATGTTTTATAAGTTTAATAAAAAATAATATTGAGCATCCCTAAAATTAGATTTTAGGTAAAATCATCGGGGTAATATATATTTTATTATTTTAGGTACCTAGTAATACCACATTGTATCTTAAATTTGAAATTTTAATTTAAATAAAGTATCCAATAAAATCGCTTGTGTGCAGTGTTGCCAGAGAAATTTTTGTAAATGCACCGGAATGACTAGAATAGTGACACAAAGTACTAAACCAACACATTTTGTACAAAAACTTAAAAAAACGTCGTTTAATATTATTTGAAGCAAATTTCTTATGTCACAAAATTTTAGGTTTTTACTTTAGGAGACTTTAGTATCGAAAGTTTGGTTGTTAATTGTATCAAATTGGTACAATTGTAACAACTCTGGCAACGCTGAATTGCCTGCCAGTCGTCCTGTCATTAAAAATCAGGTGGTTTGGATTGCCTAATTCCCTTCCAAGTCCTTGCACACCGCGAATAGGCGAGCAGCACACCCGTAATTTGAAGCTTAGAAATCGAAAAAGCGACCATGATAGATGAATGGCAAATTTTGGTTATTCTTTACATTTTCGAGGTCGGTGAATCCGAATATGAAGTTTATTTTTATCTAGAGTTGGTGGAACATGTTCAAAAATCTAATTTTATGAAAAAATTCAAAAAATCAATTTTGATGATTTTTCATATTTACCTCGCTGTATCTTTGGACACTGTAAATATTTCCTTTTGAAAATTTTACTGTATCATCTTTCAAGTATTTAGATGACAACAAATTTTGTCCAAAATGTTTAAACACATTAAAAGAGGGGTTGTTAATTTTTAAACATTTTGACGTCAGATTTCGTTAGTTTCATGTTTATTTAAAAAAGTTGAGTGACAAACTTTTTAGTTTATAACTTTAACCAACACAACAATAAAATATAATTCATGAAAAAGTTTTCTGGAAAATTTCAAGTCAAAATATGTAACAAGAAAAAAGTTATGTGACTTTATAGACGAGTGGCACTCTTCAAAAAAACGCTTATTTCTCGAGATACTGAGTACGGTGTGGTGAATGGCTAATTTTGGTCTTACTTTATGTTTTTGATAGTGCTGAAAACGAAAATAAGATTTATTTTAAATTTTAGATGGAGGAACATTCTCAAAAAGGAATTTTACCCTAAAAATAAAAAAAATGAAATCACGTTTGTCTTAAAATTAAAAGTTTCATTATTTTTTTTTTCTATAAAACATGTTATTCTTTGTACCCTATATTTTAACATAAACTTGATGTAAAAGCTAAATTTCAAATTTTGTCACTCAACTTTTGCTCAACTTTGAAATTCAGAAATCTGCACCTTTCACTTTAAACAATTCATAACTTTTATGATAATGGGACAGAAATATTGAAACAGGTACCATTGTCTTCAGAAAGGTAAGAAATATATTATACTTTAAAAATTTCAGAAAAAGATATTAAAATGTAATAGAGTTATTAAACGCAAAAAATGTGATTTTATTTTTTTTAAGGTAAAATTGCGATTTTGCAAATGTCCCCACGTAAAATTTAAAATAAACCTAATTTTCATTTTCGACACCATCAAAAATATAAAGTATGACCAAAATTAACCATTCACCACACCGTGGTCATTTGCACCATACAGTATCTTGAGACATAAGCGTTTTTTGTGGTGTGCCGCTCGTCTATAAAGTCACATAACTTTTTTCCTATTACATATTTTGACTTAAAATTGTCTAGAAAACTTCTTCATGAATTATGTTTTATTGCTGTTTTGGTCAAAATTATAAGCTTAAATGTTTGTCACTTAACTTCTTTTAGTAAACATGAAACTAACGAAATCTGACGTCAAAATGTTTAAAAATTAACAACTCCTTTTTTAATTTGTATAAACATTTTGTATAAAGCTCGTTGTTATCTAAGTACTTGAAAAATGACACAGTCAAATTTTCAAAGCGAAAATATTTACAGGGATCAAAGATACAGCGAAGTAAAGTTGAAAAATCATCAAAATTGATATTAGCATTTTTGCATAAAATTTGATTTTTGAACATGTTCCACCAATTCTAGATAAAAATAAACTTCATATTCAGATTCAGCGACCTCGAAAATATAAAGAACCACCAAAATTGGCAATTCACCTTAAAGTTGATTTTCGTGGTCGGTATAACGTAATTTTAGGGGTTGCTGCCGCTCGCCTAATAGTAATTCATACATAATACCAGGGTCAAAAGATTCTTTTTAAGTAGATATTACAATGTTACGAAAAATGTTACAGAATAACATATTATAATTTAAAAAGACTAAGTTTTCACTCTAATGGCATATAAAACAACATAATGCTATTCTACATCCCACCAGAATGAAAACAATGGGAACCTTCTCTGGTTACACTTTCGAGACTTCTACAATTTGCAAGCCATACGGATGCTGAGACTAAGGAAGATGAGGGAATTCTACAATTTACAATTCACGTCCAATCTGCTCAGGGGGGGAAAGTTCCAACGAGAATGGTTCCCTTCGTACTCCAATCAGAGTAAATGTAAATCAAAAATGAATAACCATTTTCAATTTCGTTGCAAAACGAAAATACAGCCGAACCATATTGTAGTCCAATCAGAGAGTGCAGTAAGCACCTCTACCGGTTTCGAAACTTATTAGTCTCTCATCAAGAGGCACATATGCTGCTCTCTCTGATCCAACCAAAACAAAACCCAGCGTGCAGCCCCGGATTGCAACGAACGAAATGGCATAGATGCCCTAGCGGCAACTGCTAGCAAAAATACTAAGTTTTCACTTTAATGGTATATTAAACAACATAATGCTATTCTACATCCCACCAAAATGAAGACAACGGGAACCTTCTCTGGTTACACCTCCGAGGCTTCTACAATTTGCAAGCCATACGGATGCTGAGACGAAGGAAGATGAGGGAATTCTACAGATGAGACGTGAATTGTAAATTGTAGAATTCCCTCATCTTCCTTCGTCTCAGCATCCGTATGGCTTGCAAATTGTAGAAGCCTCGGAGGTGTAACCAGAGAAGGTTCCCGTTGTCTTCATTTTGGTGGGATGTAGAATAGCATTATGTTGTTTAATATACCATTAGAGTGAAAACTTAGTATTTTTGCTAGCAGTTGCCGCTAGGGCATCTATGCCATTTCGTTCGTTGCAATCCGGGACTGCACGCTGGGTTTTGTTTTGGTTGGATCAGAGAGAGCAGCGTATGTGCCTCCTGATGGGTGACTAATAAGTTTCGAAACCAGTAGAGGTGCTGGCTGCACTCTCTGATTGGACTAGAATATGGTTCGGCTGTATTTTCGTTTTGCAACGAAATTGAAAATAGTTATTCATTTTTTATTATAATTTAATATACAATCAAGTAGGTATAGTCGGTTCGCTAAACTCAGACACAACTGGCTAGTGATTTTAGTAAGTAATTTTGCCAATTGGGTAAAATTGGCAAAAAAATAATTATTAAATAGTTAATAATTACTAAATAGTTAGTAATTTTGCCAATTTTGGCAAAATTGGCAAAAAACAAAAAAATTCCTACCAAAATCACTTAGCATGAGAGCTGTTAGACATTTTTGAGTAGTAGTCCAGGAACCAAAGCTTTTTAATTCGCAATTTTTACAGAATGGATCAATTTACTTGAAAATTTAGGAATAAGTAGTGAATAGTCCAAGTATCAAAATTTATATGATGCCGACAGGCGCTTTTACCATGGGGGTGGTTGCCACCCCATCTCGGGGGTGGAAATTTTTTATTATATTTTGACCACAAAAGTTAATAAAAACATTAATTCTAAGCAAACAATGTTCTATACATTTTTTTGACAAAATTAATAGTTTTTGATTTATTCGCTATCGAAAGTGTTAGTTTTATATCTAAAAAATCAATGTTTTTCGATGGTATACTCCTTTACGATTCACTCAATTTTTGCCGTAGAACAAATTTTATTAAACCAAGTTCTTGGGAATTAAATTACGTACAATTTCATATTTAAACATTTTTTCTTATCTCTGATGCTAATCTTTCTATTCTTAAGAAAATGGCATTTTTTACCTAATTGCAAACATTCGTTATTCGCTTTAAACTTCAGTTTTTTTAAAACTAATCATTCTAAGCCAGTCAAACTTCTAGAATATATTAATAATACATCAATAAAGAAGAATAAATAAGGCCAATGACTAAAAACACCGCTAAATTACATTATTATGCTTCCAATTGGATTTCTCCTTTTTTTTTTTCAAAAAAATATATTGATTTTTTAACTGTAACTTTTTTATTTTTTATCTTAGAAAGTTCGTTAAAAATAGTATATTGTACAACAAAAGAGAAAAAGACATATTTCTCACGAGTGCAGAAGTTTCGCAAATCAAGCGAGGGAGAAATATGTCGTTTTCTCACGTGTTGTACACTGTACTTTTTCTATGGATGCGTTTTTGTCAAGAGTTCAAACTTCAAAATTAAATAATTTAGGTGCTTTTATGTAGCTTATAAATTGAAATAAAATACATATTATACACATAGGTAGGTATTTAATATTCCTAATATTTATATACTTTTATTTATTTAAAATTATAGTTACCAGTTATATTTGAACAGTTTTGAAAGGTTATTCCTGCTAAGTTTTGATTTGACACATTTTATTTGACAAACATATTTGTGTTTGTATTGTGCATGTTACCATGGAAACCGCGATTATACGTATGGAACCCGTGGGAAAAAATATTTCTCACTGCAATGGCCGACTTTTCTCACAGCCTGAGAAATTGTTCGTTTTGAATGTTTGTAAGTAGTTAGAGAAGTTGCACATTGTATAGCATCCATAGAAAAAGAATTTTGTAGGTTTTTACAAGATCTATACGCTGTGAGCTCGTACGTAGAGGGGATATTTACAAATTCGCGAGCGCCAGTAGCGGCAAGTCTGTAAACGTTTACCGGAAATTTGACATAAATGTCAAAGTGATTAATTTAAAATTAAAAGTAAAAACATTAATTATAAAAAATATTAGTTGGTCAAAGCTGTGGTATATATTTTTACCTTAAATTTACTTACGTTTTAAATACTGAATTTAAGTTTTTTTAATGTTCCGTAATATGTAATTATAAATTAATCTTAGCGCCATCTACACGATAATTGTGAAAGTATCCGAAGTAAGAAATTCATATTTTATCAATAGAACGTCAAAATGATTAGCAAAATCTTAAAAAATCGATTACAATTTAATTACTTACAAGCGTTGTACATATTAAGCAATAACAATAAAATAATAAATTTAAAAATTACCAGTGAAAGTTGAATTAGTAGTCCGCTAGGAGCGACACCAGCGAAGCTCAGAGCGTATAAGGAAATTAATATTAAATCCTTTTAAAATTCTCAGTCACAAAAAGAGGTGGCATTGAAAGGGTTGGTTAAGGTAGTTTTTGCATGATATTACAAGTTTTAATTGTCAATAGCTCACTCAATTTTTGCCGTTAAAAAAATTTTGCAAACCAAGTTCTTGGGAATTAAATAAGCTACAATTTCATATTCATACATTTCTTCGTATCTCTGATGCTAATCTTTCTATTCTGAAGATAGGGGCATTTTTTACCAAACTACAAAAACTCGTTATTCGCTTTTAACTCCATGTTTTTAAAAACTAATCATTCTAAGCCGATCAAACTTCTAGAACCTATTAACAATACATAAATCAAGAAAACCAAATCAGGTCAATGACAAATTTTAATTAAGGTGGTGATTAGGGGGTTGTTTACGATCACTTTTTTGCTGAAAAAAAAATAGGGATTGACATTTTTTTCATTATAAGTCACTAAATATTTTTAGCTAGAGATTTTTTTTATTTCTGGAGATACATATTTTTAAATATTTTAAATTAGTTTTAACAAGTTATCCTCGAAAAATGCATAGTTTTCCCGTCCTTTGACTTTGAAACTACAATATTTAGCATTTGACGAAGAAGAGCCAACATATAATAAAGTATAGCTCGATTACTAAATTACTATTGGTCTTAGAGAAAATAAAAAAACGGTTTTGTTTATTTTTTCAAAAGGTACATTTTTGTTAAGTAAAGTTGTTTTGATAAAACGGAAACTTTTTGAGTTATTAGCAGAAAACTGATTAAAAACATTGATTTTTTCGATATAAAACTAACACTTTCGATAGCGAATACATCGAAAATTATTAATTTTATCAAAAAAATGTATAGAACGTTTTTTGCTTATAATGAATGTTTTTACCAACACTTGCGGTCAAAATATAATAAAAATTTCCACCCCCGAGATGGGGTGACAACCACCCCCATGGTAAAAGCGCCTTTTGGCATGATATAGATTTTGATCCTTGGACTATCCACTACTTATTCTCCAATTTTCAAGCAAATCTATCCATTCTGTAAAAATTGCAAGGTTTTGCGTCCTATTTTAAGCTTCCTTACTTGGACTAGAAGTATTTTAGGCAATCTGAAAATTTTTCAGAAAAATTCTTCCATGATAGCTTAATAGAATAATGCTGGTCTGGCTGGAGGGTAGCGGTTATTTTCCCCAAAAATCCCCCCCAAATTTAAAAAAAGGGTAAAAATTGTTATTACAAAAAATATCATTGACGTGACTTCAAAGTACATAAATTTAAATATTGAAATATGTATAAAGAAAATAAACAGGCCAGGCGATTTACGAGAGATTTTAACACTGCAAGATGCTTGCATGGGCGCCCCAGGATTATTTTCAGGGGGTGCATCTGAACTTCAGAAGATTGCATCTGAATCTGTAGATACATACTGTTAACCAGTATAAAATATACTATAATTATACATGCATAGCTATGTACTTTCTTTCCGGACAGGGGGGTGCAATTATTATTTTGACAGGGTATTTTTTAATATTAAAAATAAATGTTCTAAAAAAGACAGGTTTTTTTTGGTGAAATGTTCTAACTGCCAGGTGATAAAACTAAATACGCATACATGTGAATGAAAAGCGCTATAGGTAAGAAGCAGTATGAGAAAGAGCGTATACCGATAGCTGTGCATATTTGCAAAATTTGATTATTATAACCTTAATTATTCAATTAAATTAAATTAAATTTAAAATAAATTTAAAATTAAATTCGAAATAATACAAGCAGTACGTAAAGGTTATGGTTACAGAATGGGGAACAAAGAAATCCAAATATTATGCTATGCAGACGACGCCGCATTAATCACCGAGACAGAAGACGATCTTCAAAGCAAGGTTTAGATATCTGGGAATAGATAGATATAACTAGTTACGAAGATGTTGAAGAAATACAACAAAGCTTAAAAGCAAGTTCAGCGGCGGGATCTCTTAATGGCACAATCTGGAAGATCAAACACCGAAGACAAGACACAAAACCAAGAATCTATAAAGCAGCAATTACACCTATATGGACATATACAGCGGAGATAAGACCTGACACGTCTAAAAGGAGACGACTACTAGAAACAACAGAGATGAAAATACTTCGACGAATATCAGGGAAAAGTCTGTTGGATAGGGAGAGAAGCGAAAACTTAAGAAGAGCATGCAATATAGAAGACATAAATGGGTGGGTGACAAAACACAAACAAGAATGGAACGAACATATTAGTAGAATGGCAGAGGATAGGATAGTACGAACAGCACGAGATAAATCACCAAATGGACGAAGAAGTATTGGCAAACCAAGAAAAAGATGGTGCGATAATTTAAACAATTTAGGAGGCTCATATTAAAGAAGAAACAAGCTTTAAAGCTTACATACAATACAAAAGAAGAAGAAGAATTATTAAATTAATATTAACAAAAAGATATCTGAGAAATCTAAAATATATAATAATTACTCCAACATTTTCAGGCACAAAAACATGGGTATCGCCAGATCACGTCGAGCGAACAAATTCGCTCCGATAGAAGACGCAAACAGCTGTCGGTATACGCACTTTCTCACACTGCTGCTTAGCTATAGCGCTTCAATTCACATGCACGCGTAATTTGTTTGATCACCTGGCAGTTAGAAAATTTCACCAAAAAAACCTAGGTCTTTTTTAAAATATTTACTTTTAATATTAAAAAATACCCTGTCAAAATAACAATTGCCCCTGTCCGGAAAGAAAGTACATAGCTATGCATATGCATATATAATTATAGTATATTTTATACTGGTTAATAGTATGTACAGATTCAGATGCAACTTTCTGAAATTCTCTGAAAATATTCCTGGGGCACAATTAAAATCTCTCGCAAATCGCCTTGCCTGTTAATTTTCTTTAAATTTGAATATTTAAATTTACTTTAAAATCACGTCAATGATATTTTTTGTAATAACAATTTTTACCATTTTTTTAACTTTGGGCGGGGCTTTTGGGGAAAATAACCGCTACCATCCAGCCAGACCGGCATTTTTGTATTAGGCTATCATGGAAGAGTCACCTGAAAAATTTTCAGGCTGCCTAAAATACCTACTCAAAAATGTCGGACATCTTGGTTATTAGTGCACCCTAATATGTCTGTGTAGATTTTGGCATTGGATCCGACCATCACTTGTAACACCGTTGCCGTATCCTCTATTTTTTCATACTATCACGTTAGAACTTTTTGTGATATTATACACTAGTGGGACACCCTCAAAAAAGCGCTTAGTTTTAGAGATACTGACCAAGGAGGGGTGAATGGCTAATTTTATTCATACTTTATATTTTCGAGGGTGCTGAAAACGAAAATGAGGTTTATTTTGAATTTTATGTGGGGGAACATTGTCAAAATCGCAATTTTAACCTAAAAATAGAAAAAAATGAAATCATGTTTTTTGCGTTTACCTCGCTACAACTCTGTTCCATTTTAATATTTTTTTCTGAAATTTTTACAGTATATGGCTCTAACATTTCTGAAGACAAAGGTACCTGCTTCAAGTTTTTATTCTTATCATGATAAAGGTTATGAATTTTTCAAAGAAAAAGGTGCGGATTTGTGCATTGCAAAGTTTAATCGCAAAAGTTGTGTGACGAAGTTTAAAATTTAGCTTCTAAATCACGTTTATTTGAAAGTAGAGAGTACAAAGAAGTTTTGTGGTAAGTTTTAGATCAAAATGTTTCATAGAAAAAAAAAATAGTACAACTTTTAATGTCTACATTAGAAATCCCCAATATAACGCTTATTTTTTGAGGGACAGAGAATCTAGGTCTAATTTCTCACCTTTAGTACTATCCTTGGATTATAATCTTTCATTTGACACCTCATTTGTTATTCTACCTAGTATAATGACGGAGAAGTAAACGTTCTTATTCGATTATTCTTGTAGGTACATTTAACATTGATTGAAATTATGGCAACACTGTGACGCACAAACATAAGATTCAGCTGTGCGTTACATAGGGTGCACTAATATCCAAGATGTCCAAAATGTCTAATAGTCTCGGACCAACTAGCCAGTTGTGTTTAGCGAAACGACTATATTCAGTTTTTGGTTATAAAATTACGGTATATGGATGACTTACTTTTAAAGGGCCTAGCCGGGTAAGATGATGAAAATGCCCACTTTCTGAAATTTTTAACCCCCTAGGTGGTCACGTGACCCACCTAGAGCCTAATTAGGCTTTTTATGTTTTTATTTTTTATCTCAGCCGCATCAAGAGCTAGCGAAAAACTTTAAATAAAAAAGTTGTAAGTTTCAAAAAGTTCTGTCCGAAATTTTTTTTTTAATTTTTGGCGGGAAATTTAAATTTTAGCACGATTTTAAAATTTTAAATGACTATAAAAAAAATAACTAAGACATTCATTTTCACGAAAAAAGTTTATAACGTGTATTTTTGCATAATGTTTCATCCTGAATTTTTTCTGATTTTTAAAATTGGTGAAACGTACTTTTTTTTCGCTTTTTGATACAATTTTATACATGGTCTTTAAAAAAAGGTAACACCGTCACTAGGATAGATAAAAACTGAGAAACAATTTTGGGGTTTGCTTAATAAAAAAATTTTGTAATGCCGTCCATTTTCAAGATTTTACGTTGAAGAAAACAAAATTTTACACGTTTTTTACGATTTTGCCGAAACTACTGGCAACATTATAATAAAATTTGGCAGGATTTAAGAGGTAGTTATTGTGAATATTTTGACATATAATTAAGAATTTTATATTCATCATTGGCGCTCATACGCATACGGGTAATGGTCTGAACTTTTTAAAGAAACAAAGATAGTACGTCACTGACATATTTCAAACTAACAATCATTTTTGAATTCCTTGTTCCATTTGTGACAAAAAATCTATCTTCCCATTTTTTCATACGACGCGTCATTTTTATGCAAGAAATAAAACATCTTAACCCTTACAAAGTATTCGAACTATACTATGTTGTTTCTATACAATCTACATTATACTCGTAACTCATAGGTACATCCATAAAAACTTTATCCATAAAATACTTTGGAAGTATTAAGATATTTTATTTTTTGCATGAAAACGGCGCATCGTATGCAAACAAGGAAAGATAGATTTTTTGTCACAAATGCAACGAAGAATTCAAAAATGATTGTTAATTATTTGTTTAAAATAAAAAGTTCAGACCATTACCCGTATGCGCGCCAATGATGAATATAAAATTCTTAATTATATGTCAAAAAATGCACAATAACTACCTCTTAAAACCTGCCAAATTTTATTACAATGTTGCCAGTAGTTTCGGCAAAATCGTAAAAAATATGTAAAATTTTATTTTCTTCAACGCCCTGTATCTTGAAAATGGATGGCATTACAAACATTTTTTATTGAGCAAACTCCAACTCTTTTTTAGTTTTTTATCTATCCTAGTGACGGTGTTACCTTTTTTTAAACACCATGTATAAAATTGTATCAAAAAGCGAAAAAAAAAAACAAAAATATGCGGTTTTTTATTTTTAAAAGTACGTTTCACCAATTTTAAAAATCTGAAAAAATTCAGGGTGATACATTACGCAAAAATACACGTTATAAATTTTTTTTCGTGAAAACGAATGTCTTATTTATTTTTTTTATACAAAATCGTCCTAAAATTTAAATTTTCCGCCAAAAAGAAAAGAAAAATTTCGGACAGAACTTTTTGAAACCTACAACTTTTTTATTTAAAGTTCTTCGCTAGCTCTCGATGCGGCTGAGATAAAAAATAAAAAGCCTAATTAGGCTCTAGGTGGGTCACGTGACCACCTAGGGGGCAAAAATTTCAGAAAGTGAGTTTCTCTATATTTGCCAAACGGTGACCTATATAGAATTCGAATCGAGTTAAGGGCATTTTTCATCATCTTACTTACATTGTGTGTATTTTAAAATTTACTAATAAATGTGCAAAATGAGTACCTGTTTATCTACTAAATTGTAATACGCTACACCAAGCTTCCCAAATCTATACAATATACACAAAAATATATTAGTCTCCTCACTGGTAGTATCATTTTTTTCTTCAAATTCTTCTATGGTATCATCTACCGGTTTACCTTTTACTTGATGCACTGTTATAATTTCCGTTGGCGGAGACGACATTGTTTACATGCATGAATAGGAACAAGTTTGTTAATACTAATTTTGACGCAAGGAAACATTTTAAATGTCAAATTAAAACAAATGACGGTCGCACAAGCCAACTTAATAATGTGGAAAATGATGTTTTCGAGAGTAACAAAAAGTATTTAGAAAATAGTGTTTTTTATATAAAAGAATAAGAATAATATGTGCGCATTGATTAAAATAACCATCGATATAATATGTTATATTATAATACAATACGAAATCTGATGGAGATGGAGTTAATAAACAATATGTAGTATGAAAAAGATGAATAAAGAAATGGACTAAATACCACCAAAACAATAAAACTAGAATATCTCGGACTATTACACGTGTAGAGAGATCAACTTGCTCCAATTGATTATGCAGGGAAAGATTCAAGGAAAAAGAAGCATAGGGAGACGCTGAGACGCAGAATATCGTGTCTGCGCAATCTGAGAGAATGGTACGGATGTACAGGGTTATTCACTATATTTTGATCCTGGTCATTGTTGGTGAGATCCAGTCTCTACGAATCGTACAATACTACGATCAGGTAGGTAATGCAGTTTTTAGTTTATAAAGTAGTCCATCGTGCCATACTATATATCGAATGCTTGTTGTAGGTACCTACATCTAAAAACACTGAAGCACAGTATTCTCTTCATTCTAAAATAGTTTTGATCTTATTAAATACTCGATGGTACTGCTGTATTGTTGAATGTTTCCTTCTAAATCCAAACTCATGATCCATTGATCCGGTATAATTAAGTTATATGGTAATCTTCCGAATGGGAATAGATATCGACGGATGTTCTGAAAAGTTCATTTGATGTAGGTACAGGGTTATTCACTATATTTTGACCCCCCTGTAAACTGCTTTATTTACAGAATTAGAAAAAAATGTAAAATGCAAAAATTATTCGATTTTTAAATTATGATTTTTTGACATAGGTATATATCGTAGTAGTGACGTCATCCATCTGGGCGTGATGACGTAATAGACTATTTTTTTAAATGAGAATAGGGGTCGTGTGCTAGCTCATTTGAAAGGTAATTCAATTCTCTATTCATTAATATAAACATTAAGATAACTATTTATACAGGGTGTCCAAAAAAATTTTTTTTGAATTAAATTAATTGACACAAAAAGAAGAATGTATGTAATTTATTTAAAATACATTTTACTGCCGTTAGAAAACAGAAATAAAAGTTTATTGCACAAATAAACATTGATTTTTGCTCAAATTCAATATTAAAACCGCCAAGAGGCAGATGGGTGGCAGCTTGAACATTGAATTTAAGTGAAAAGTAAGGTTTATTTGTCAAATAAACATTTATTTCTCTTTTTTGACAGCAGTAGAATGTATTTTGAATTAAATAAATTACATTCACATTCTTCTTTTTGTGTCAATTAATTTAATTAAAAAATTGTTTTTGAACATCCTGTATAATTAATCATGTTAATGTTTATATTACTGAATAAAGAATTGAATAGCCTTTCAAATGAGCTAGCACTCGACCCCTATTCCAATTTTAAAAAATAGTCGATTACGTCATCACGCCCAAATGGACGACGTCACTAGTACGATATATATGTCAAAAAATCATAATTTGAAAATCGAATAATTTTTGCATTTTACATTTTTTTCTAATTCTGTAAATAAAGCAGTTTACAGGGGGGTCAAAATAAAGTGAATAACCCTGTACCTACATCAAATGAACTTTTCAGAACAGCCGTCGATATCTATTCCCATTCGGAAGATTACCATATAACTTAATTATACCGGATCAATGGATCATGAGTTTGGATTTAGAAGGAAACATTCAAGAATACAGCAGTGCCATCGAGTATTTAATAAGATCAAAACTATTTTAGAAGGGAAAGAATACTGTGCTTCAGTATTTTTAGATGTAGGTACCTACAACAAGCATTCGATATATAGTATGGCATGATGGACTACTTTATAAACTAAAAACTGCATTACCTACCTGATCGTAGTATCGTACGATTCGTAGAGACTGGATCTCACGAACAATGACCAGGATGAGGCCCGAGAAGAATCACGACGGCCAGAGAAGACCGTTTTCTACAACGCACTTCTTTGCAAAATCGGTTCTTTACGGCTAGAGCAATTAAAAACCGTTTTCAAAATGCTGACGGGTGGACATTAAGCACGTCTACATCAAGAAGAAGTTTGAGGGAATTTGGTCTAAGGGCTCGCTGTCCAGCAACAGGACTTTTGATAACAGCAGTACATCGACAACACCGACTTCAGTTTGCTAGAGACTACGAGCATTGGACAATAGAATATTGTAAAAATGTTTTGTTTAGTGATGAGTCCAGGATAGTTCTTTATGGCTCAGATACAGAAGACGTGGGAAACAGTATGCTGCGCTTGTGTTCGACGAGCACTTGGTGTTTTTGGAGGAGGTTCGGTAGTGTTTTGGGCAGACATTTTATTCGAAGGCCGGACTGATCCCGTGTTTATTGACGATTGAGGAGCGTTGAACGCTCACCGATACATTATCGAAATTCTAGCCAAGCATGTAATAATGTCTTTTGCTGGATTGTGGGCGAAAACTTTATTTTCATGTAACGAAATACCTGGAAACCGTCAGTACTCCAAAAATGAATGAGCCGGCTCAAAGCTCAGATCTGAAGCCGATTGAGCATGTTTGGGACCAACTCTAACGAATAGTTAGAAACAGAATACCTGCTCCATAAATGGTGAGCAGCCTCAGTTGCCGCTCATAGAAGAATGGGAAGCTTTTCCTCAAAACAATATCCAAAGTTTGATCAATTCAATGACAAGTGGAATGAGGAGTGTAATTCAAAATAGAGGTGGTAATATAGAATATTAAAAATTACGACTTTATTGTAATTTTTATAAAGAAAACAGAAAAAATGTACAATGTTAAATTTTTTAATTTTCCGATAAAATCATCATTTTGGTAGAAGTCTTCTCTTTGACATATTTGTTAGTTAAGAAATGATTGCATACTGCTTTAGAACATATTCTTAAGCATTACATGAACTCTAATGACAATCAATTTCTTGTAGTATTCGTAAAAATTAAAAAATGCCAACAATTTTAGGTGGCATCTTTTTAATGACGGGCAGTGTATTAAGGTTGCTTTTAATCTTCTTTTTATCATATTTTAAAATATTTATTCTCCTATTCCCGACGAAGATAAATTCAAAGACACAAAAATTATAATAAATATTAAAAACGCCAATATATTTTCTTCACACTTTATTTGCACTGATACATACATAACTTGATAGATTTAACAACTAACTTCATACTGTCGGTGTATACGTACCTACTTCATACTGTCGTTGTTACAAAAATTCACTTTCAACATTTTCCCAATCGCGTCTAATAAACTTCAAAAATAATCCCAAATCATTGTGGAAATATGTTAATGATAAAGGTTCTATTTATAATTTAACAAATCCCATGTTTTACAGGGATTTCTAATGAGCAAGAACTTGCTAATTTATTCAAGGACTTCTTTTAAACTGTCTACACCCTTGGGCTTAGTAATCTTCAGATTCTCGATACCCTCATCAGTAACAATTTTGTCAAAATTATGTCTCTAAAATCTGTCTCATTGATATTTTTGATTTCATAAGTTCTCTTCCAAATAATCTGATGGTATTCCCATTTGTGATGTGAATCTGATGGTATTCTCATATTTTGTGCACTATTACCATGCTATTAATGCGGATCCACATCAATAAAACTTTATGTTGTAGGTACGTTGTATTTGACACAAATTTGCTCGTGTGCGTTGAACTTTTGGATTAATGCAAATATATTTTCGTGACGAACGACGCACGCTATCTGTCGCGCTGTCGGTTTTCCAGTCGACTTCAAAGAAATTTTCGCCGCACAGCAGTGTTAATGTGGACTTGATTATCTATTTGTCGCTAAGTGGACTCGGCAGTACAACACACAAAATAAATATTTACGTCGTAAAAATACTTGACCAGATTTAAATTTGTTTAAATTGTTGAAAAATACAGCACACACGCACACACACACACACACGCACACACCCACACACACACACACACGCACACGCACACGCCCACACCCCCACACCCACACACACACACACACACAATTTTGTTTATATTTTGTTGTAAAAATTTGTATAAATCTATACATATAACGTAGTCAGTTGATGATAATAGTAAGAAAATTTTCTTCTCTTCGGGGAGGAAAAAGGAAGCACGGTACATGGCTCAGAAAATTTTCTTTTCTAAGGGGGATGATATAATGGGATTTATCTCATTATTTGGATCTTTTAGAAATCCTTAAATTAACTAAAGTATTCTTTAGATATTTATTTATAAAACAATAAACATCACTTACATCACGCATATTTGTTATAATAATTGCAAAGTAGAACACCTTAGCTAAAGTCCACGTTTTGCTTAGATCAACAAGGACGATTATTCATTTTGACACACTAACGAGAATATATACAAACAAGGCTCAATTCTAAGCCCTTTGTTATTTAATGTTTACACTGCAGATCTGCATGACCTGATAGATGACAAATGTAAAATAATACAGTATGCCGATGATATATGTTTATATACCAGCCATAAATCCTACGATGATTGTATGTTTAATCTAAAACGTAACTTTAGGAATATAGATAGGTGGGTTAAAAACATGGGATTTAGCATATCAAAAGATAAGTCTTCGATTGTATGTTTTACAAGACGTAGACAAAAAATCAGAGGCAAATGCCATATAGGTGATTATGCTTTTCCCTTAGAAGAAGAGTATAAGTATCTGGGCATGATCCTAGATAAAAAACTCTTGTGGTCTAGCCATATAAAATATGTGAAACAAAAGTCAGAGCGTGGAATTAACCTTCTGCGTTTCGTTTCCAAAAAAAGTTGGGGTGCAGTCCAATATATTTCCTTAATGTTTTATAGATCCTACATACGATCCATTCTAGATTATGGCTGTATTCTTTATGGGTCTACTTGCAAAACAAATCTTTTAACACTAGACAGAATACAATATAAATCTATAAAAATCTGTCTAGGAGCTATGATGTCCTCACCAAGTCATGCAGTTCTAGCAGAAGCTCAAGAACCACCTTTATACATACGTAGGCAAATATTAGCAAACAAATGTCTAATAAAATACAGAACGTTTAATACAACTATGGTTCACAAAATAGGTCTGCTTTCGACAGAAAATTTAACAAATTCTTACTGGAGGATAAAAAATTCGCCTCCTCTTACAGAATCTTTTATCGATACGAATCTTTACCAACCTTATATTTCACAGCTACCAAAATTTCCTATTTTCGAACATGACTTTGAAGTTCTGATAGACAAACCAACCATTATAATGCCATCTTATTCAGACTTGCCAACTTTAACAAATCTTATATTTAAATCCATACTAAACAAATTAGGGAAAAATTTAACAGTAATTTATACAGATGGATCAAAAACAGATGAAAGTACTGGTTTCGCATTTTTTGTTTCAAACAACAATTATGCAGAAAAATACCGAATTCCGGATTGCTGTTCTATTTTTACAGCCGAGGCTGCTGCCATACAGAAAGCACTAACTTGGTGTGCTTCTAATTATTGCGAGAACGTTGTAGTAGTCTCAGACTCTCAGGCAGTACTACAAGCTATTTGTAGCCATCCATTAGATAATTTCCAAAACTCCAGTATTCTTGATATCAAAAAAACATTACATAATCTAAAATCCACTAAAAAAACAGTTACTTTACTGTGGGTTAAAGGACATAACGGAGTGGTTGGAAACGAAATAGTGGACGGAATGGCAAAAAATACATCCGAGATACCAGAAATCACAAACATTTTCAACTTCAAAGACCTATTTTCTGTTATCAGAAGTGTTGGCAGGGAAAGATGGAGGTCCAAATACGAAGATGTTCAGCAGACATCAAGAAATCATTACTTTTCTATTCACCCATTATTACCCAAATGTATACCTCATTTTAACTACAATTATAACAAAGTACATTCCTCATTAATAACCCGGCTAAAACTTAACCATGGCCTTTTTCCAGAGCATCTACATAGGATTGGAATCAATGAAACTCCCTTCTATCCGTGTAACTATGAGTCCATCGGTGATCTGAACCATGTATTCTTGGATTGTCTTAATCATAGGGATCAGACTCAAAACTTATATTTAGGTTTAATTAACCTTAACATTAGCCTTCCAGTTAGCATCAGCAATCTTTTATCTTATTCTGACAAATCTATATTTAATATCTTAATCAAGTTTATAAATGATTCTAAGATAAAAATTTAAACATATCTATAACAAAATTCTGTGGCAAAAAGACGCTTTGTCTAATGCCATCTCTTTCTCTCCACACACACACATATACAAACATATTTACAAAACGAAGTATTTGATAAATATGGGAACACGATCAGATTTGAGTCATTAGTGGGTCAGTCGAATTAGTTAGTTAGGTTTGGGAGGTTGCTGCCGTTAGAGCAGAATAATGTTCTATCCTATCAACTGAATACATTTATATAGGATTAGTTTAACCAAATAAAGTAGTTATGAGAATATAGTGTATTCCTGATATCAACCCCATTCCAGTATAGTAAATATCCAGTTACCACCATGAAATCTTATCTATACGTAAACATACGATGGGAACAAATAAAGGTTCTTCTCAGAACCAACTGACTAGAGATCTCGGACCGTGTATCCGAGTCTGTCACCTTAACATCGAGGGCATAAGCCAGGCAAAATGCCAAGTGTTGCAAAAAATCCTACACGATAACGACATTGACCTGGTTGCCATACAAGAGACCCATACTGAAGACAAAGTCCAGCTTGATTTAAGGGGAAAGATACCTGGCTACGATTTACTGGGAGCCACCTCATTACGGCGTCGCAACCTACATTCGCTGCAATATAGAAAATGGTTTCCTACTTTCTGCTTCCAATGAAAATAATATACATGAAGTAGTCACCAAGATTGGAGATATTACCGTAGTTAACATATACAAACCTCCAGCCACTACATGGAACCCAGAAGTGCTAAAGACTCATCCACATCCTACTATATACATCGGCGACTTCAACAGCCACCACGAAATGTGGAAGTACACCACGAATGATGAAAATGGGGAGGCACTAGTAGAATGGTCCGAAGAGCAAAACACATATCTAGTTTTTGATGCCAAAGACAGAGGAACATTTAAATCAGCTGCATAGAGAAAAGAATATAACCCAGACCTATGTTTTGTCTCAAAAGATACCAATGACAGACCACTAACAACTGCGAGAAGTGTCCTTGCAGACTTCCCACATACTCAACATCGTCCGGTGCTTATCACCATCAGAATATCAATTCCAATAATTAGATCATATCCTCGACCCAGGTGGAATCTTAGAAAAGCAAACTGGAAGAAGTTCTCTGAACAACTAGACCGGACCTTGAGCTGGGTCCCTCCAACCAGCAAACATTATGAGAGGTTTGTGGGCGCAGTAATAAGCACTGTGGTGACTTGTGGTGACCGAGAAATAGCCGATGAGCTTTTACACAACATCGATACAGCTAGACGCCAAAAATGGATAAAGACTGTCGAAAACCTTGACTTCAAAAAATCAAGCCGGCAGGCATGGTCCTTGTTGCGGAAAATTGGAGGAGCTAACCAGCTGGAATCCAGAGAGTCTAAAATGTCTCCTAACAAGGTTGCCTCCCATATAGTATCTCTATCCAGAGCTCCACGAGATCGAACACATACTACCAACGTGAAAAGAGACTTAAGGGCATTAAAACAAATGAACAGAACGAACTCCGAATATTCAGCAAGAATACTTATTTCTGAAATCACACATGCGCTGAAAGAAATGAAATCAGGTAAAGCACCTGGCTTTGATGGTATCCATCCAGAGTTCTTGATACACAGTGGTGCATACACGAAACAGTGGCTTGCAATGTTCTTTAATGATATACTTCAGTCAGGTAACATTCCTTTCTCACTTAAGCGAACAAAGATAATTGCAATTCCGAAACCGGGCAAATCAAACGATAAGCCAGAAAACTACCGCCCCATAGCTCTACTCAGCATGGTGTATAAACTATTAGAAAAGCTTCTCCTCAACAGAATTAGTCACAGGATGCTAGAAAATGTCCCCATTGAACAAGCTGGCTTCCGCCCTCATCGAAGCTGTACGGACCAAGTGCTGTCATTAACAACTTTTATAGAAGCTAGTTTTCAAAAGAAACAAAAGACAGCAGCAGTATTTATAGATCTAACAGCAGCATATGATACTGTTTGGAGACAGGGATTAATATATATAAACTGGCCCGTATTATCCCCTGCAGAAAGATAATTAACCTCATTGACAACATGCTGACCAACAGAGCCTTCCAGGTTATAATGGGAAAGGAGACGAGTAGACAGATGAAACTTAACAATGGTCTTCCACAGGGTTCCGTCCTTGCCCCTTTACTTTTCAGCCTCTATATTGCTGACATGCCTGAAAACGAATCTCGGAAGTTTGGATATGATGACGACTGGAACCTTGCAACAAGCCACCAATCTTTAGAAACTACAGAAATCACTCTCACGAATGACTTATCCATCCTCAGCGAATACCTTAAGAAATGGAGACTACAGCCAAGTACTACAAAAACTGAAGTATCAGCTTTTCATCTAAACAACAAGTTGGCAAACAGAGAATTGCGAGTGTATTTTAATAACAAGCTGTTAAAATTACGTATTTTTTATGGGAAATAAGCCACAATTTTACTAAAAAATGTAAATAAATGAATAGTATTTTGTATTTTGACAACGAAACCCGATTTGGGCTTCGAAACGTTAATAAATTCATTTTTTAGTAAAATTGTGGCTTATTTCCCATAAAAAATACGTAATTATAAAAATGCCACAAGGAAATAGCTTCAGAACAACATTAAGCTGTTAAAACACTACACCCTCTACAATCTGCTCAAGCGCTGCAGCAATCCAACTTTGACTTAAATACCCGATGGAGAGAAGATTGGGAAAGTAGGACAGATCCGCATTACCATAGTCTACCGGACATCATAGGGAAACCTGGCGAATTTGAACGTCCCCGTAAGATTTGGGCAGCCCTTAATCGAATTCGAACAAACTGTGGAAGATGCGCCGACTCCCTCCACAGATGGGGTAAACTCCCCTCGCCTTCTTGTGACTGCGGCGCTGCAAGACAGACGATCAGTCACATTGTTCAGGACTGCCCACGCAGAGCATACACAGGCGACCCTATAGACTTTGTAATGGCAACCAAAGGGAGCAATCGAATATATAAAAAAATTGGACATCTGTTTGTGATGCATTGTATAATGCATAAATCTAAATATATTCTGTGATATACTTAAGCCATACGCTAAATAAAATAAACCACCATAGGATGTCGCCCGTGCAGAGGTTTACCCATCCAGTTGTGCAGTTTTTCGTCCTTAGTGAGGTGGTTTATGCGCATTTCTGGTTCCCTCAGTTTGAGCGGTGTTGTGTCATCTACTGGGCATATAGCGCGATATAGAGTTTTCAGCTTGCATCTGAAAATAAGTTCTTAAATTAGCAATTTGTTTATCTAATTGCTCACCTATATTCATAAGTCCTCTTCCTCCTAAATACCGCGGTAATGTCGTTCCTTCTACTGCACAAGCTGTGAACGAAGCAGCTGTTTTACCCTTCGTATAAACTCAGTAGTTATCTGTTTTCATTTGTTTATGGTCAATTCTCCGCGCTTGCTTTACTCCAAGATACTCTATCGAAACTTCAGGCTTTTGAGCTATGGTTGTACAGAAGGATCCTGAAGATACCATGGACAGACAAAGTCACCAATGAAGAAGTACTACCCCTAATAGCACACGACGTCCTTTGGACGTACAAAATAGGTCCATTTTTGGTCCTAACGTCCATGGACTATAAACGGACGGCCTTTGGACGTCCCATGTTGGACGTCCTTCGGAAGGAATAAATATGGACGTCCTCTGGACGTCCGACGTTGGACGTACTCCGGACGGAATAAATATGGACGTCCTTTGGACGTCCGACGTTGAACGTCCTTTGGACGTCCATACTGGACGAAATACGGACGTTTTATGAACGCTTATATTGGACACATTATACCAATTACGGGATCAAATAGCAAAATAATTCAATAAAATATTAACTTACCTTAACTTTACGTTAATGAAATACAGTCAAACCTGTCACTAACGGCCACTAAAATAAAATAACTATTGGCCAATATAGAAAGGTGACCGTTATTGCCAGTTTTTGTAGCCTAGATATACAGTAAAACCTGTGTTACTGGTCACCTGTACTAACGGCCAGTTTAAAAATTCCCCAAACCAATTATATCTAGACTACAAAAACTGGAAATACCGGTCACCTTTCTATATCGGCCAATAGCTTTTTCATTTTTAGTTGCCGTTACTGACAGGTTTTACTGTAATTAGTGTGGAAAATTTTTAATCTGACCGTTAGTACAGGTGGCCGGTGTTGGCAGGGGGCCGGTAACACAGGTTTTACTGTAGTTTAAATCAAAAAGATTAAATCTTAATTCAAAATTGTATATCCAATTATTACAATTATAAACTATATAGTTTAATATCCAAAATATGTTTTTGATTATTTTATGTAATGTAATGAAAATATTATTTGTAAATTATTGGTTGCAATGTTTAACAATAGGAAATATTCAAGAATAAATAAAATAAAACTTTAACCCTAACAACACAAAACATTACAGGAATGTAGGTAATGGTAATACTATCAAAGTTCTATTCCGTGAACATCTGATTAAATTATTTCTGGAAAGCTACCAAAATATATTCTATGAAAAGAGTACAATGTCTTCCTGGGAGGGGTAAAATTTTCCATACTCTAAAGAGAGGCCATTTACTATTCAATTTGCGTTCATTTTCAAAGGACCAGGCAACACTCCTTATGGAAAAGTGGTCCCGGTCAAATTTGATGAAAGTTTTGTCAATGATACTTCTTGATGTGTAGATTAAAAAAAAGTCCATGGCACCTGGGTCTGAATAACTACTATTCTCAAGTTACAGCCTTCTGAAGTTATTGGATTCGAGTGCTCGGTTTACGTTAAGTGCACTAATTTACGGTCAAGTGAACGAAAATATTTATTATTAGAAGAAAAGAAACTCATGTTCTTCATACATACTTGCGTGTAGTATATGAATTCGTGGTCAAAAATAGTTGGATCGTATTTTAGTCTTCAGAAAACCTCCGAAAAGTCTTCAGAAAACTAAAGAAGTTAGGTATAAAAGGTGCTGCTAGATCTATATAAGCATTATCATGTTTTCATGAATGATTCTCAGTTATGGAATACCAGCAAAACTACAGTTGCTCCTTATCTTTAGAAAAGTACTGAACAGTGGCGAATCTAGGGGGGATGGGGTAATTCCACTCGTAACATGTTCCAGAATAATTAAAGAAAAAATTGTTGAAACATAAAAAAATACATTAATTGACATAAAACTTGTGCCGCATATCAGATTTAAGACAGGTAGAGAACATGGACTTGATTTCAATACAAAAAAAAAACAAAGTAAATGGTAGTTTGTAAATGCTAAATATTAATTACAATTATCTATGGAAAAATCGGGTTTAAATCATCTTCGACTATTCGTATGTTAACATTTTGCTGATATCGGTTAGATGCATCATATTATGTCGTGTTAACTAACGACCTATCAGGATGCTTAACATTGGGTTGATGTCTTGCAAAGCCTAAAAACCATAACAAACTGGTGATAATCAAGTACATTCAAATGGGAAATAAGCCACAATTTTACCTAAAAATGATTTTATTAACGTTTCGACGCCCAAGTCGGGTGTCGTTGTAATTGGGATTGATTTCATGTAATCGAATGAACTATCTTTTAGTAAAGTCGTCCCAGGAACGCAACTCATCAATATTGGCAATATCATTTTAAAGTCGTCTACTTTAAAATGTATAATACGTGTCTGAATTGCCGATATAAATGAGTCAGATTAAATAAATTATTAGAAGAATTTTTTACTAAGCAACAACATTTTTGTTTATTTAGTATTATTTTGTATTTTGACAACGACACCCGACTTGGGCGTCGAAACGTTAATAAAATCATTTTTAGGTAAAATTGTGGCTTATTTCCCATTTGAATGTACTTGATTATAAAAATGCCACAAGAAAATAGCTTCAGAACAACATTAAGAAACCGGTATGGGCCTAGCGTTTGTCAAAATTTTAGGAGATTGGAAACTTTGTACGAGAAATTGGCACACTGTCAAAATTCAGTTAAATTTTTAAGACGATGTAGAGACAACAATTTAATACCAAAAGACTTGAGGTTACGGCCAGCATACTCAAGCAGAAGACTCCAAAATATTTTACATAGAGCCAGTGTGTCAATGATCCGGGAAAGGTTACAATTTCATAGATCAAATTTATTTTTTATTGAACAAGACATCGTAAGTATTGAAGATTTGCTTTACGGAATGATATCAAATTCTGATTTTGATCGAATTATTTTTAGTTTACACATAATTTATCAAAATTCATATCAGAAACAAAGAAATATACATTTAAATAAATTTAATATTCTTTTAGAACAAAATAGTATACATACTTTTGATAACCTAAATAGAAATAATGACATATTAGCGACAGTTGTCAATCTATCAAATAGACATTTAAATGCCACGGAAAATTTGGTATTGTCAAAAGGTTTAAACTATGCTGTCACTCATCCATCTATTCCAAAATTAGACATAATTAGCGCAGTGGAAAAGATATCCCAGTGTTTACCAACTCATGAAAAAGAACAATATAGGGTACTATGCAAACTTGAATTGGAAAAATCTAATAAAATTGAACAGAACATCAGCAAAGAGGAAATGAAAGCTTTAAAAACTTTAAAAAATGATGACTCCATAACAATCCTACCAGCGGATAAAGGAAATGCAACTGTAATAATGGATAAAGTACAATATGAGGACAAAATTACAGATCTAATTACAAATGGACCTTATACCAAATTAACGAAGGATCCAACGAAGACACTGGAAAACAAAATCTATAGAACTTTATTCAAATTTAAAAATGACCTAACATACTATCAAAGAAAATTAATGACACCTCATTACAGTAAGACACCACATTTTTATGGAATACCGAAAATTCACAAAGCAAATATTCCACTTAGACCTATTTGTAGTACCATCAATTCTCCTTGTAGTGAACTATCAAAATTTTTATTAAATATTATAAAACCATTTGCAAATAATAATGACACATTTATAAAAAATACACAACATTTTTTAAACAAATTATCAAATATTGAATTTAATCCAAATAATATTTTAGTAAGTTTTGACATAAACAGTTTATTTACAAATGTGCCATTAGATAAAACTTTAAACATAATCAAAACGAAATTAGAAAATGATAATACATTAACAACTAGGACAAGACTAAATGTATCAGCTATAATGGAGTTATTGACATTATGTACTAATAATACCTATTTTCAACTAAATAATGAATTCTATAAACAAAATTTTGGTCTCGCAATGGGCTCTTCTTTATCTCCATTATTGGCTAATATATTTATGGAGGATTTCGAAACTAATATCATTTCTAAACAAAATTTAAAACCCACAATATGGTGGAGATATGTAGATGATGTGTTTTCCATATGGCCTCATAGATCGGAATTGTTGGATACGTTCCTGAATATTATAAACGATCAAGAAGAGACAATAAAGTTTACAATGGAAAAGGAATACAATAACACCCTACCTTTCCTCGATGTTTTGGTCTCAAAGAAGGATACTGGATATGAGACTCAAGTGTATAGAAAACCAACACACACCAACAGATATCTCAATTACAAATCAAATCATAACATCAACGTTAAAAAGGGAATCATTAAATCCTTATATGATAGAGCCAAAATTACTTGTTCTAACGAAAATTCATTTTTAGAAGAAAAACAATTGTTAACATCTGTTTTATTAAAAAATGATTATCCCATATCGTTTATAAATAAGGAATTGTCAAGATTGGATCGAATGGAACAGAACAACTTAGAACGGGATCCTACAACATTCACAAGAAATAATACGAGGAAAATATCAATACCATATGTAAAAGGACTATCCGAGAAACTTAAAACAATAGGAAATAAATTCAACATATCAACAACATTCAAAACAACAAACACATTGAGATCTATTCTATCTAAAACTAAATCTAACAGTGAACAAGAAAGAACAAAGAATTGTATTTATAAAATACCTTGTGAATGCGAACAGTTTTATATAGGTGAAACGTCAAGACCATTAGACGTTAGAGTAAATGAACATCAGTCTTATATAAAAAATAGAGAATTTGATAGATCTCAAATATGTCAACACGCATGGGATAATGAACATAGAGTTCAGTGGAGAGATTCAAGTATAGTCCTAAAAGAAGCAGATAGTAAAAAGAGAAAAATCAAAGAAGCGGCTCTAATTATGCTAAATGAAACCAATTGTGTCGCAAATTCCTCGGTAGAATGCAGTAGGATGTGGTTACCCATATTAAAGGAGGAAGTCAATAGAAAGAAAATACCACAATTAGTAAATCAGTAACATATCGAGTTAGTACATCTTTAGTATTATTTAAAATTTAAAATATCAAGTCAGAATTTGGTATTGGTTTTGAGAGTAAACTAAATGTAAACCCAAATACTTACGATGTCGGGATAGTATCACGAGGTTTTTCCTGGTTTTCCCTCGTGATTTACTATGGAATCTCTAACGCGAGAATTTCATTGCCACCGTTGCATTTGGTTGTCTTTTTAAAGACAGATCACATGCTATGATTTTTTATGGCGGATATTCTTGAGTTGGGATTGATTTCATGTAATCGAATGAACTATCTTTTAGTAAAGTCGTCCCAGGAACGCAACTCATCAATATTGGCAATATCATTTTAAAGTCGTCTACTTTAAAATGTATAATACGTGTCTGAATTGCCGATATAAATGAGTCAGATTAAATAAATTATTAGAAGAATTTTTTACTAAGCAACAACATTTTTGTTTATTTAGTATTATTTTGTATTTTGACAACAACACCCGACTTGGGCGTCGAAACGTTAATAAAATCATTTTTAGGTAAAATTGTGGCTTATTTCCCATTTGAATGTACTTGATTATAAAAATGCCACAAGAAAATAGCTTCAGAACAACAAAACTGGTGATATGAGCACAAGTACCTACAGTTCTCGCACCAGATTGACAGGTACAGTAGTACCCGTTAATCGGTTCTTCTACAGGCTCATCTTCATCATTATCTTCATCAACCGTATAGGAAATGAATACTTCGTGTTTTGTAGCTTGCCGAAACCTAGAAAATATTCGAACTCTTATGAATCCCGGTTCATCCATATTCTCATCAATTTAAAACTCTTCGTCATTTTCTCTTATTATTTTATCTTGTATGTAAGATGGTGCCAGTTTAATTTGATATATCCCAATCGTAAAGTCTTTTAGGTAGTCTAAGTCGAAAACAGGAAAGTTAGCAAAATCATGATTATGAAGCCTTCTCAATTGACCATTTCTTCTATATGATTATACCTAAGTATGAATATCATAGTTGTTATAAAAATAACCCTACAAAATTATTCTCTATAATATTTTGTATTAAAAAGCTCATCATCATTGGCTGTAGAACCCCTGGTGGACCTCGGTCTGTTCGAGAATCAGCTTCCATTCCATTCTATCCTCCGCCTTGATTTTCCAATTTCGTACTCTTAACACCCGTAACTCATATCTTCTCTGGTCCTTAAATCGTACTCTGGGCTCTGGGCGCCCATACCCATGGGCAGGGGGGCATGACCCCCCTGGCTTTTCGGGTGACTTGAATTATATAGGGTTATTCAAAGTATACAAAATATAATGTTCAACATCTTCACGTTTGCCACCCCCCTAAAATTTTTTATATGGGCGCCCGTGCTCTGGGCTTACGTCTTTTCGTCACACTATCCGCTCTTTGGTTATAAATGTGTTTTGATGGCTCCATATCGTTCATTTTCGTTAAATAAAGTTATTTTTCTACGACCGTTTAATAACATGCTCATTATTCGCTATTTTTTCATAGATAATAGCACCCATTACTGTACCCGTGAGTAATAATTCATTACTGACGGGCTGAAGTTACTCACGGGTCATTACTCACGGGCTGAAGTTATGATTCAAGTGGCGCATGCCACTTTTAATATTAATCGTATATAAACTGCAAATAAAATTACTTAAACTTGTTTATTTAATACAATATTTATTGTAATTTATACCAATAATTAACTTCGAAAAATGTTTAAAGGAATTTTAACTGTAACAATGTCAGTGTATTTTTTACGTTTATATCTTGTTTACTAAAAATTTTGACGTTTATCATTTAATTTAGTGACAGTGACATTAGCGCATGTTGTTTATGTTAATTGGAATTTATAATTAATATTGTCACAGTTTTTTTGCTTATACGAATTGTATAAACCTATATACTGTGATATTGTGTTTGTTTTTCAAGTTGTATTGTGTTAAATCTGTTATAACATATTATGTATAGTTATAAGTTATATTATTATATTATATGTATATAGTTAAATGTAAATATACATTATAACTACAAATATATGAAATACGTCCACCGACAACAGCCATTTCTTAGATTCACTGACAGTATATGTACAAATTTAAACTTATAATTTTTCGGAAACGAATAGATCTTATATTGACTATTTCTAGTTGTATTTTTACAATAAATAAGAATTTAGTAATAGTAGGCAACCAATTATTCAGCCACGTACTAGGGGTAAAGATCATTTAGGTATTTTTGTAAATTATTATAATTTAAATCTCGAGTAGATAATTCAATTTTTTACTAATTAAAATAAAAAAAGGTCGTAGAAAAAGTATAGTATTCTACTCGCATGTAATGGCTATTACTCACTCTGATGAATTACGACACTCGCCTACGGTTCGTGTCGCAAACTTCATCATCGTGAGTAATAGCCGTCATTACATGCTCGTTGAATAATATACTATTAATTAATTCTGGAACATGTTACCGGTGGAATTACCCCTATCCTCCCTAGATCCGCCACTCATTAGTTTTCTACAGATAAAGCCGAACTGCAGTTTTGCTGGTATTGCAGAACTGAGAAGCATTCATGAAAACATGATAATGCTTATATCGATCTAGCAGCACATTTTATACCGCACTTCTTTAGTTTTCTGAAGACTTTTCGGAGGTTTTCTGAAGACTAAAATACGATCCAACTATTTTTGATCACAAATTCATATACAACACGCAAGTATGTATAAAGAACATGAGTTTCTCTTTTTCTAATAATAAATATTTTCGTTCACTTGACCGTAAATTAGTGCACTTAACGTAAACCGAGCACCCGAATCCAATAACTTCAGAAGGCTGTAACTCGAGAATAGTAGTTATTCAGACCCAGGTGCCATGGACTTTTTTAATCTACACATCAAGAAGTATCATTGACCAAACTTTCATCAAATTTGACCGGGACCACTTTTCCCTTTTCCATAAGGAGTGTTGCCTGGTCCTTTGCCGCGCGAGTATCTATGTAGCGTCGCGTGGTCATTGGTCATCAAGTCATCAATTATTTCAGTTTCATGATATGATAAAAGATAACCTAAAAATTTAGTAAAAATTTTCATTGGAAACAAATGCATCGATAACGGGGTGGGAAATGGAAATTAGTGGCTTTTTTTGCTAGTGGCTGTCTGCTAGTGTTTGGTCTGGCTGGATATCTTTTGTTTAAACAATTATGTAAGTATTATAAAATCCGTTTTCAATTTTCTTTATGAAACGAATCATTTATGCATGTATTAGGTACCTGTAAATAGTAGGTAATTATTTCTTTTGATTTTTAATTGTAAATAGAAAAATTACCGTTCATTTTAATTTTTTTTAGAATCAGCTGTAAGTGGTCTACAAAAAACCAGATATAACCAAAAGAAAGATATAAAAAGTGTTTTGGCTAATTGGAAGAAACTCCACATTGTCCACGCATAATAAGTTATTTCTTTATAAACAAATATTAAGACCTAGGAATGGAACCTGGATATAATCATCAAGAAGATACCAGGAAGTCACGAGCAACAACTTCATAAGTACAAGAATATTGAGGAAATCCAGCTCCTCGATACTACTGGGCAAACTAGAAGATTGAAGAGGACAAAGCCTTTTGAACTAGTTTGAGTGATAGGTGATAGTGAAAAGCAGAGCTTAGTGCGTGATGTGGCTGTGTATGTTAGAATAGTGCACGATCTTGTTAGATTAGATAAGAGACGCTATGGGGTAAGCTCTTCATTTTAAGAAACAGTAGTAATTTAGGTTAAATTAAAATTGCTCATTGGTCAGTTATGACCAGATTGTTTTTTTATGTTTGGCAAAAAGGGCTTAAGTGGGAATTGCACATTGATAATGTTTTGATGATTTCTGGAGCAGAAAAAAACTGTTGTAGACGTAAACTGTATGTACAAATAAAAAGAGCCGATTTTTCTGGTCCAGAAATCATCAAAACATTATCGATGTGCAATTCTGACTTAAGCCCCTTTTCCCAAATATCAGAGAATTGTAATGTACCTACAATAATTCGGACATCAAGTTTAGGGCAACCAAACATAACCAATTTGTAGTTGACATTTGAGGTAATCTAAAAACACTGACAGTGTTGCCATGTTATAAAATATTTCTTACTGTAACATCTAAAATTCAAAATTGAATAAGAACACAATTGTATAATTTAAAAATCAAAAACAAATGTTAGATATAAATCAGAAAATATATTTTTTTTTATTTAGCTAATGCCTCGACAACTATTGGCCATTGGCATGGTAGGTACGGTAATTTTGAACAGTTAAGACCGCGTCCCACCATCAAATAATTTGATCAAACAGTTTGAGCAAACTCCGGAAGTACGTCAAAGTGACGTCACAATTGCAGTTTTTTTGAAATTCTAAAAATCTGTGCTCTCACTATCAGTCTAGTTTGATCAAATTTTTTGTATTAAGTTGTCTAACTTGTTTGTACTTTATTTAAAATTAAAATTTTTCATTATTATCCATTATTATCCACAATGAACACTCAGGATGTGACGTCACTAACTGTCACTTTCAGTTTGCTCAAACCAGTTTGATCAAATTATTTGATGGTGAGACGCGGCCTTTAGGTACCTAGTGCCATGTGTAGTGTGTGTGTTGAGTAAGTGCCTTGTTACTTTGCAAAGTCGACGTCATTGTCTTTGCAAAGAGACGCTAATTGTATCCGAACGTCTGCGGTCCCTCCGGTGAGTATCGATCCCACAAGGACAGAAACTATATTCATTTATTAATTTATTATAAATGAAAAATTTCTGACCCTGGTGAGATTCGAACCCACAACCTTTCGGATTTTTTCGATCCAAAGGCAGGCGCTCTTACCACTGAGCCACGGATGGGGTCAGAAAATATATTAAAAGCATTAAAATTATATAAAAATCAATAGTGGTAATAGTTAATAGAAACACTAAACAATGTGAAGATTTCTAAACTGTAACTAATAAAATATCTAAAATACTAAATAGTAATAAAAAGAAACTAACTTAAATGAATAAACTAACCTATGAAATAAAACTAAGAATACACTAAATTAAACTGACCTTAAATTTAACTAAACTAAATATTGTTCTAAAATATTCAAAATATATTTATTCAAAATACATATATTTTTTATAATATTTTAAACATCTAAATTATATAAAAAAAACATTTTAAACAAGGGTCTAAATTCATGTCTAAATTATAAACAGATATGGCAACACTGTTCACAAAATTCATGCTGTTGCATGGCCGTTGCCCTAAACTTGATGTTGTCCAATAATTCTCCTATCTGCTTTTCATGAATTTTGTAGGAGACGAAAAACCATTTTTAGGATCATCTCCTGCTTTCACATGTAAATTTTGACATGTCTTGTAGTAGGTAAATAGATAGTTGAATTTACTACAAAACATGTCAAAAAATATATGAAAACAGGAGGTGACCATAAAAAAAGTTTTTAGTCTCTCTTACAAAACTTATGAAAAAACAAATCGGAGGTATGTCACATTAGTGACTATATCCAGGGAATGTCTAAAAAATATACTTTGATGTCCCAAGAACCAAATATAACCTATATATATATATATATATATATATATATATATATATATATATATATATATATATATATATATATCAATTTACAAATTATTGGGTTAACAGCTGAAATGGAAGGCTCAGTGTACTCTTTTCTACGATTCCAATATTTCGTTAACAGTCGTTAACATCATCAGGGACGCTGAAATAATATTAAAGGTATAATAGTGAAACTGGGTATTAAAAAATAACTCACCAGTTTGAGATTTTAGTCAACGATGTTATAAATGTGTAAAAAAGCGGCATTAACAAAAAGAATTGCAGTGAATGTTATTAAAAATTAAAATCATACCTACTAATAGTACAGATGAATTGTTATTTATTTTTAATACCTTTGATCCTCATATACAATTTACAGCTAACAACAATAGTGTTGTCATTCCGGAAGTAGTTTCATTCATCTCTTTACCTTTCATTAGAGAGATTACACCAAAACTCACACGAATTGTAAAAAACGAGCTAAACATCAAAATAGCTAGTAAACCAGTTTTAACTATTAATAGCTTATTTTCAAACATGAAAGATAGATCTCCAAAAGAGCTATTAACTGATGTAGTTTACAGTATACCATGTATTGATTGTGACAAACAGTACATAGGCCAGACAACTAGACGAGTAAAAGATCGTATGACAAGTCATAAAAGTGATTGTAGATTATATCCAGACAGGTGCTCTTTAGCTACACATGTTGTAAATGAAAGCCATAATATGGACTTTGAATCTGTAAAAATTTTAACAAATGAAAAGAACTATCACAAAAGAACTTTTCTTGAAATGGCATTTATTTATCAGAATGAACAGACAATTAATAAAAGAACAGATATTAAACAATTAACAGAGATCTATTCTTTCCTTCTTGAACTTGATAAAAACTTAAATGTCAATAAAGATTATGAGCATCAAGTTAGCTAAACACCTATCACAAATCGATTCGAAAGTAGGTGGATAATTTGCCGCTAATTAGTCGTTAATTAGTTGTGAAAATACCGATTTTGTCGTTTCTTTTTTTTTATTTTTTTAGGTGCTTTGCTAACTTGATATAAAGTTAGCAAAGCACACCTCCGAAAAATGACTTTAGAGCGTTCGTAGGAGAATCGGAATAGGATTAGTTTTTGCCGCTAATTAGTCGCTAATTAGTTGTGAAAAAATTAATTTTCTAAATTAATTTTTTTTTTGTTTTTTTGGGTGCTTTGCTAACTTGATATAAAGTTGGCAAAGCACGCTTCCATAAAATGATTTTAGGGATTTCGTAAAAGAATGAAAATAGAATGAGAATTTGCCGCTAATTAGTCGCTAATTAGTTGTGAAGAAATTAATTTTCTAAATTAATTTTTTTTTGTTTTTTCGGGTTCTTTGCTAACTTGATATAAAGTTGGCAAGCACACCTCCGAAAAATCATTTTAGGGTTTTCGTAGAAGAATAGGAATAGAAAAAAAAATTTGCCGCTAATTAGTTGTGAATTAGTTGTGAGAATACCGATTTTGTCGTTTATTTTTTATTTTTTATTTTTAGGTGCTTTGCTAACTTGATATAAGGTTAGCAAAGCACACCTGCAAAAAATGACTTTCGAGCGTTCGTAGAAGAATGGGAATAGATTGAGAATTTGCCGCTAATAAGTCGCTAATTAGTTCTGAAAAAAATAATTTTTTTAATTAATTTTTTTTTTGTTTTTTTGGGTGTTTTGCTAACTTGATATAAAGTTGGCAAAGCACGCCTCAATCAAATGATTTAAGGGTTTTCGTAAAAAAATGAGAATAGAATGAGAATTTGCCGCTAATTAGTCGCTAATTAGTTGTGAAAAAATGAATTTTCTAAATGAATTTTTTTTTCGTTTTTTTGGATGCTTTGCTAACTTGATATAAAGTTGGCAAAGCACGCCCCCATAAAATGATTTTATGGGTTTCGTAAAAGAATGAAAATATAATATGAATTTGCCGCTAATTAGTCGCTACTTAGTTGTGAAGAAATGAATTTTCTAAATTAATTTTTTTTTTGTTTTTTTGGGTGCTTCGCTAACTTGATATAAAGTTGGCGAAGCACGCCTCCCTAAAATGATTTTAGTGTTTTCGTAAAAGAATGAAAATAGAATCAGAATTTGCCGCTAATTAATCGCTAATTAGTTCTGAAAAAAATAATTTTTTTATTTAATTTTTTTTTTTGTTTTTTTGGGTGTTTTGCTAACTTGATATAAAGTTGGCAAAGCACGCCTCAATCAAATGATTTAAGGGTTTTCGTAAAAAAATGAGAATAGAATGAGAATTTGCCGCTAATTAGTCGCTAATTAGTTGTGAAAAAATGAATTTTCTAAATGAATTTTTTTTTCGTTTTTTTGGATGCTTTGCTAACTTGATATAAAGTTGGCAAAGCACGCCCCCATAAAATGATTTTATGGGTTTCGTAAAAGAATGAAAATATAATATGAATTTGCCGCTAATTAGTCGCTACTTAGTTGTGAAGAAATGAATTTTCTAAATTAATTATTTTTTGTTTTTTTGGGTGCTTCGCTAACTTGATATAAAGTTGGCGAAGCACGCCTCCCTAAAATAATTTTAGTGTTTTCGTAAAAGAATGAAAATAGAATCAGAATTTGCCGCTAATTAATCGCTAATTAGTTCTGAAAAAAATAATTTTTTTAATTAATTTTTTTTTTGTTTTTTTGGGTGTTTTGCTAACTTGATATAAAGTTGGCAAAGCATGCCTCAATCAAATGATTTAAGGGTTTTCGTAAAAAAATGAGAATAGAATGAGAATTTGCCGCTAATTAGTCGCTAATTAGTTGTGAAAAAATGAATTTTCTAAATGAATTTTTTTTTCGTTTTTTTGGATGCTTTGCTAACTTGATATAAAGTTGGCAAAGCACGCCCCCATAAAATGATTTTATGGGTTTCGTAAAAGAATGAAAATATAATATGAATTTGCCGCTAATTAGTCGCTACTTAGTTGTGAAGAAATGAATTTTCTAAATTAATTTTTTTTTTGTTTTTTTGGGTGCTTCGCTAACTTGATATAAAGTTGGCGAAGCACGCCTCCCTAAAATGATTTTAGTGTTTTCGTAAAAGAATGAAAATAGAATCAGAATTTGCCGCTAATTAATCGCCAATTAGTTGTGAAGGTATTTCATCCATAAATTCTGTTTTTTTTTGGTTTTTACGGTGCTTCGCTTACTCAACATTAAGTAGGCAAAGCACGCATCTTTAAAATGATTTAAGTTTTTTCGTAAAAGCATGGAAATAGGATGAGAATTTGTCGCTTATTAGTCGCTAATTAGTTGTGGACGAATTTTTTTAGCAATTTTTTTGATATTATTTTTGTTGTTTCAGGTGCTCCGCTAACTCGATGTAAAGTTAGTAAAGTACACGTTCAAAAAATGACTTCAGAGCGTTCGTAGGAGAATGGGAATAGGATTAGTTTTTGCCGCTAATTAGTCGCTAATTAGTTGTGAAAAAATTAATTTTCTAAATTAATTTTTTTTTTGTTTTTTCGGGTGCTTTGCTAACTTGATATAAAGTTGGCAAAGCACGCTTCCATAAAATGATTTTAGGTATTTTGTAAAAGAATAAAAATAGAATGAGAATTTGCCGCTAATTAGTCGCTAATTAGTTGTGAAGGAATGAATTTTCTAAATGAATTTTTTTTTTGGGTGTTTTGCTAACTTGATATAAAGTTGGCAAAGCACGCCTCAATAAAATGATTTAAGGGTTTTCGTAAAAAAATGAGAATAGAATGAGATTTTGCCGCTAATTAGTTGCGAAGGAACTTCATTCAGAACATTTTTTGTTTTGTTTTTTACGGTGCTTCGCTTACTCGATATAAAGTTGGTAAAGCACGCCCTGATACAATCTTTTCAGGGTTTTCGTAAAAGAATATGAATAGAATAAGAATTTGTCGCTAATTAGTCGTGCAATAGTTGTGAGAATACCAATTTTGTCGTTGTTTTTTTGTTTTTTACGGTTCTTTGCTGACTTCATATAAAGTTTGCCCGACCGCCCGCCTTTTTACCACTCATATATAAAAGTTATTCTACAGTAGTAATTTTTAAAAATGAATAGATTTTGACTTCGATGGTCATCGACCACCAAATTCTTATTATGTGTAATTTCCAATCTAATCTAAAAGTCCCAAGGAAAAACAAAGAGTAAAATAACAAAATAGTTATAAATGAAATTTAGTGGAACGTATTTCATTATAAACAATTTACCATTTTTGACAATAAAAAGTTAAAAACTTTTAATTTCTCTGATATTGTGTTGTATTTTTTAAAAAAACACGAAATGGTTCAAAAAAAATTTTAGTTGACTGATGTTTAGTATAAGAAAATAGTTGTTTACAACAAAATAAAGTTGTAGACATTGTCTCTACTCAATATAGTAGTCATACGAGTCCTTGGAAGAACACGAATGGATGATTCTCTGAACTATTTTACGTGTAGGATTATAGCGACTAATAAGCGACAAATTCTCATCCTGTTTCCATGCTTCTACGAAAAAACTTAAATCAATTTAAAGATGCGTGCTTTGCGAACTTAATGTTGAGTAAGCAAAGCACCGTCAAAACCAAAAAAAAAACAGAATTTATGTATGAAATACCTTCACAACTAATTAGCGATTAATTAGCGGCAAATTCTGATTCTATTTTCATTCTTTTACGCAAACACTAAAATCATTTTAGGGAGGCGAGCTTCGCCAACTTTATATCAAGTTAGCGAAGCACCCAAAAAAACAAAAAAAAATTAATTTAGAAAATTCATTTCTTCACAACTAATTAGCGACTAATTAGCGGCAAATTCATATTATGTTTTCATTCTTTTACGAAACCCATAAAATCATTTTATGGGGGCGTGCTTTGCCAACTTTATATCAAGTTAGCAAAGCATCCAAAAAAAACGAAAAAAAAATTCATTTAAAAAATTCATTTTTTCACGACTAATTAGCGGCAAATTCTCATTATATTCTCTTTTTTTCACGAAAACCCTTAAATCATTTGATTGAGGCGTGCTTTGCCAACTTTATATCAAGTTAGCAAAACACCCAAAAAAACAAAAAAAAAATTAATTAAAAAAAATATTTTTTTCAGAACTAATTAGTGACTAATTAGCGGCAAATTCTCATTCTATTCCCATTTTTCTACGAACGCTCGAAAGTCATTTTTTGCAGGTGTGCTTTGCTAACCTTATATCAAGTTAGCAAAGCACCTAAAAAAATAAAAAATAAAAATAAACGACAAAATCGGTATTCTTACAACTTATTCACGACTAATTAGCGGCAAATTTTTTTTCTATTTCCATTCTTTTACGATAACCCTAAAATGATTTTTCGGAGGTGTGCTTGCCAACTTTGTATCAAGTTAACAAAGCACCCAAAAAAACAAAAACAAAATTAATTTAGAAAATCAATTTGTTCACAACTAATTGGCGACTAATTAGCGGCAAATTCTGATCCTATTTTCATGCTACTACAAAAAAACCTAAATCATTTTATGGATGCGTGCTTTGCGAACTTTATATCAAGTCAGCAAAGAACTGTCAAAAACAAAAAAACGACAAAATTGGTGTGTTCACAACTAATGCACGACTAATTAGCAAAGAATTCTTATTCCATTGCTATTCTTCTCCGGAAACCCTAGAATGATTGTATGGAGTCGTGCTTTGCCAACTTTATATCGAGTAAGAGGAGCACCGTGAAAAACAAAAAAAAAATTTTTGTGAATAAAATTCCTTTACAAATAATTAGCGACTAATTAGCGGCAAATTCTCATTTTATTCTCATTCCCTTACGAAAACTCTGAAATCATTTTATAGCGGCGTGCTTCGCCAACTTTATATCGAGTTAGCAAAGCACCCAAAAAAACAAAAAAAAATTAATTTAGAAAATTCATTTCTTCACAACTAATTAGCGACTAATTAGCGGCAAATTCTCATTCTATTTTCATTCTTTTACGAAATCCCTAAAATCATTTTATGGAAGCGTGCTTTGCCAACTTTATATCAAGTTAGCAAAGCACTCAAAAAAACAAAAAAAAATTAATTTAGAAAATTAATTTTTTCACAACTAATTAGCGACTAATTAGCGGCAAAAACTAATCCTATTCCGATTCTCCTACGAACGCTCTAAAGTCATTTTTCGGAGGTGTGCTTTGCTAACTTTATATCAAGTTAGCAAAGCACCTAAAAAAATAAAAAAAAAAAGAAACGACAAAATCGGTATTTTCACAACTAATTAACGACTAATTAGCGGCAAATTATCCACCTACTTTCGAATCGATTTGTGATAGGTATTTAGCTAACTTGATGCTTATATAAAGATTTTAGTTTAGATTCTAGTTCATAATATACTACCTATTTCTGTCATAATTGACAGTATATTGACATAATTGTCTCTAATACCTTTCTGTGCGACGAATTTAAAAGATTTTAATAATTAGTGGTTTTTAACATAGTTATCCACAGAGAACGGCAGTTCTCACCAGTGGCGCACAACACCCCGACAAGCGACACTATATATACACGAAATTTTCGATTCTCTAAACCTGACTGAATTGAAAATTGGGCCACATCCCATCTTAAAGAATAGGAAAAGACTCGTCCATCCATATGTCACATCTCCATTTTGGTCCAAGGGTGTGGATTTTACGGCCCTTCCCATTTAGAGTCTGTTTTTCGTTCTCGTCCCCAAAACTCCCAAAAATTTCAAAAACTTAAGCCCGACCTTTGCGGCTTCTGATAGCACAGATCATTACCTTTCCAACGCATGTTTAATTTTGAAAATCGGTTATACCATTCAAAAGTTATCGAGCTCAGAAATATGACTCAATTTTTATTTAAAAAAGGGAAAATGTTTGTGGATATGTATGTATGTATGTATGTATGTGTGTGGAAAAGTTACACCGATCTGAATTTTTTTTTCTGTGTTTCAAGAGGGTGTGAGGGCCGATTCAGAACCGGTCTAATTTTTGACTTCTGACTATCGGTAAGCCAGCTAGAGGACTAGATAGATACAAAATAGCATATTTTTTGGGCGTATATATCTTGGGTTCAAGGAGAGACAGGAAAACTGCAAATACACCAAATTAATAGGGATGAGGTAATCTTTCAAACGATGCTTAAGCGATCAACCTGAGACATACACACTGCTCACCATAGCCGAAAAACTGAAAAATTAAACGTTGAAAATTTTGGTTTTTCGACAATTACTCAAAATTTCAACCTACGAATTGCACCAATAACTGAGCGTTTGTAGGAAGACTCAGGACGCGTCTAACGGTGTATATCTCATATCTGGGAAAATTCGAATTTTTTAGTTATAGGCTTCATAAGTATGATCAAATCTATTTCTTATGGGAAAAACCGTTTTTCAAGCTCAATAATTCCTGTAATACGTTCAGTTATCATACTTGATCTTGGATGCATCAGATACTACTTGTCAATACGTTTTAAACTCATGTTCAGTGATCAACATCAGTTCAGCCGTTCAGAAGTTATAGAGCTCCAAAAGTATAATTAGTCCAGGAACTGAAACTATTCACTTCGCAATTTTTACAGAATGGATCGATTTGCTTGAAAATTTGAGAATAAGTAGTGGAGAGTCTAAGGATCAAAATCTGTATGATTCCGAAAGACGCTTTTACCATGGGGTGGTTGCCACCCCGTCTCGAGGGTGGAAATTTTTTATTATATTTTGACCGCAAATGTTGGTAAAAACATTAATTGTAAGCAAAAAATGTTTTATATTTTTTTGATAAAATTAATAGTTTTCGTTTTATTGGTTATCGAAATTTAGTTTATATCGAAAAAATCAATGTTATTAATCAATCATGGTTTATGTACTTGTAGTGGTTACGATGCTAGTTTGATTGGGCAATCCGAGTTCATTTGCCAGCCATAATTACATAATTATTAGGATGGTTGGGATATGAACTCGGATTGTCTTATCACTGGTGTCGTAAGTACTAGATCATTTGGGAGATATTGCGACCAAGGTTCTCGTTCTCAAAACTACCAAAAATTTCAAAAATATTAGTTCGACCTTTGCGGCTTCTGATAGTACTGATCATTACCTTTCCAACGCACATCTAATTTTGAAAATTACCAGAGAACGGCAGTTCTCGCCAGTGGCGCACAACCCCTACATGCGACACTATATATTATATACACGAAATTTTCGGTTTTCTAAACCTGACTGAATTGAAAATTGAGTCAAATCCCATCTTAAAGTTTAGGAAAAGACTCTTCCATCCATATATTACTTCTTCATTTTGGTCCAAGGCTGTGGATTTTACGGCTTTTCCTATTTAGGGTCTGTTTTTCGTTCTCGTCAAAAATTTCAAAAACTTAAGTTCGGCCTTTGCGGCTTCTGATAGCACAGATCATGACCTTTCCAACGCATGTTTAATTTTGAAAATCGGTTATACCGTTCAAAAATTAGCGAGCTCAGAATTAGAACTCAATTTTCATTTAAAAAGGGGAAAATGTTTGTGGATATGTATGTATGTATGTATGTATGTATGTGGAAAAGTTACACCGATCTGAATTTTTTTTCTGTGTTTCAAGAGGGTGTGAGGGCCGATTCAGAACCGGTGTAATTTTTGACTTCTGACTACCCGTAAGCCAGCTATAGGACTAGGTATATACAAAATGGCAAATTTTTTGGGCGTATATATCTTAGGTTCAAGGAGAGACAGGAAAATCGCAAATACACCACATCAATAGGGTTGAGTTAGGTTTTCAAACGTTGTCTAAGCGATCAAGCTCAGACGTACACACGGCTCAGTATAGCCAAAAAATTGAAAAACTAAACTTAGAAAATTTTGGTTTTTCGACAATTACTCAAAATTTCAACCTACGAATTGCGCCAATAACTGAGCGTTTGTAGAAGGACTCTAGGCTACGCGCCACAAAAGAGTAAATTTGATACAGTTTGAATTTTGAAACTCTTTTGTGGCGCGTTTACTTCAAATTTAGCAAATATTATGGAAAAATCTTTTAAAATAAAACTAGAATTTTGTTTTGCATGAAAATGAAAATACATTTTCGCGCCACGTAATTTTCATATCAGATCTTTTGTAGCTGGAATATTGTATGCGCCACTCATTTTTACGGCCTTTAGCGGTTTTTTATTCTTGTATCAGGAGTTTTTCAAGTTATATACAAATTAAATATATGAAGTTGAATGTAATTTTTCTCGATTACACGTCAAGCTTTATAAATGATCACCTTTGTCGCATTATCTCCCAAATGATCTAGTGACCATCGAATGTATACTACATTTTTTTTCTAGTCGAAATAGAATAAATAAAAATATTGGGATGGCCGGTAAATGAACTCGGATTACCCGTTACAGATCAAACTTAGCGTCGTAACCACTACAACTACATAAACCATTTCGGGAATAATAGTTAATTGGATTATACTTTTGTAGCTTAATAACTTCTAAACGGCTTAACCGATTTTGATCACTAAACATGAGTTTGAAACGTATTGACAAGTAGTATCTGATGCATCTGAGTTCAAGTATGAAAACTAAAGTTGTTACAGAAATTATTGAGCTTGAACTGTTTTTCCCCATAGGAAATAGATTTGATCGTACTTATGAAACGTATAACTTAAAATTTCTAATTTTCCCGGATATGAGGTAAACAACGTTAGATTAGCCTAGAGTCCTTCTACAAACGCTCAGTTATTGGCGCAATTCGTAGGTTGAAATTTTGAGTAATTGTCGAAAAACCAAAATTTTCTAAGTTTAGTTTTTCAATTTTTTGGCTATACTGAGCCGTGTCTACGTCTGAGCTTGATCGCTTAGACAACGTTTGAAAACCTAACTCAACCCTATTGATGTGGTGTATTTGCGATTTTCCTGTCTCTCCTTGAACCTAAGATATATACGCCCAAAATATTTGCCATTTTGTATATACCTAGCCCTATAGCTGGCTTACGGGTAGTCAGAAGTCAAAAATTACACCGGTTCTGAATCGGCCCTCACACCCTCTTGAAACACAGAAAAAATTCAGATCGGTGTAACTTTTCCACATACATACATACATACATACATACATATCCACAAACATTTTCCCCTTTTTAAATAAAAATTGAGTTCTAATTCTGAGCTCGCTAATTTTTGAACGGTATAACCGATTTTCAAAATTAAACATGCGTTGGAAAGGTCATGATATGTGCTATCAGAAGCCGCAAAGGCCGAACTTAAGTTTTTGAAATTTTTGACGAGAACGAAAAACAGACCCTAAATAGGAAAAGCCGTAAAATCCACAGCCTTGGACCAAAATGAAGAAATAATATATGGATGGAAGAGTCTTTTCCTAAACTTTAAGATGGGATTTGGCTCAATTTTCAATTCAGTCAGGTTTAGAAAACCGAAAATTTCGTGTATATAATATATAGTGTCGCATGTAGGGGTTGTGCGCCACTGGCGAGAACTGCCGTTCTCTGGTAATTTTCAAAATTAGATGTGCGTTGGAAAGGTAATGATCAGTACTATCAGAAGCCGCAAAGGTCGAACTAATATTTTTGAAATTTTTGGTAGTTTTGAGAACGAGAACCTTGGTCGCAATATCTCCCAAATGATCTAGTACTTACGACACCAGTGATAAGACAATCCGAGTTCATATCCCAACCATCCTAATAATTATGTAATTATGGCTGGCAAATGAACTCGGATTGCCCAATAAAACTAGCATCGTAACCACTACAAGTACATAAACCATGATTGATTAATAACATTGATTTTTTCGATATAAACTAAATTTCGATAACCAATAAAACGAAAACTATTAATTTTATCAAAAAAATATAAAACATTTTTTGCTTACAATTAATGTTTTTACCAACATTTGCGGTCAAAATATAATAAAAAATTTCCACCCTCGAGACGGGGTGGCAACCACCCCATGGTAAAAGCGTCTTTCGGAATCATACAGATTTTGATCCTTAGACTCTCCACTACTTATTCTCAAATTTTCAAGCAAATCGATCCATTCTGTAAAAATTGCGAAGTGAAAAGTTTCAGTTCCTGGACTAATTATACTTTTGGAGCTCTATAACTTCTGAACGGCTGAACTGATGTTGATCACTAAACATGAGTTTAAAACGTATTGACAAATATTAAAAATATATTAAAACGTAGTATCTGATGCATCCAAGATCAAGTATGATAACTGAACGTATTACAGGAATTATTGAGCTTGAAAAACGGTTTTTCCCATAAGAAATAGATTTGATCATACTTATGAAGCTTATAACTAAAAAATTCGAATTTTCCCAGATATGAGATATACACCGTTAGACGCGTCCTGAGTCTTCCTACAAACGCTCAGTTATTGGTGCAATTCGTAGGTTGAAATTTTGAGTAATTGTCGAAAAACCAAAATTTTCAACGTTTAATTTTTCAGTTTTTCGGCTATGGTGAACAGTGTGTATGTCTCAGGTTGATCGCTTAAGCATCGTTTGAAAGATTACCTCATCCCTATTAATTTGGTGTATTTGCAGTTTTCCTGTCTCTCCTTGAACCCAAGATATATACGCCCAAAAAATATGCTATTTTGTATCTATCTAGTCCTCTAGCTGGCTTACCGGTAGTCAGAAGTCAAAAATTAGACCGGTTCTGAATCGGCCCTCACACCCTCTTGAAACACAGAAAAAAAAATTCAGATCGGTGTAACTTTTCCACACACATACATACATACATACATACATATCCACAAACATTTTCCCTTTTTTAAATAAAAATTGAGTCATATTTCTGAGCTCGATAACTTTTGAATGGTATAACCGATTTTCAAAATTAAACATGCGTTGGAAAGGTAATGATCTGTGCTATCAGAAGCCGCAAAGGTCGGGCTTAAGTTTTTGAAATTTTTGGGAGTTTTGGGGACGAGAACGAAAAACAGACTCTAAATGGGAAGGGCCGTAAAATCCACACCCTTGGACCAAAATGGAGATGTGACATATGGATGGACGAGTCTTTTCCTATTCTTTAAGACGGGATGTGGCCCAATTTTCAATTCAGTCAGGTTTAGAAAATCGAAAATTTCGTGTATATATAGTGTCGCTTGTCGGGGTGTTATGCGCCAGTGGTGAGAACTGCCGTTCTCTGTGGATGTTACACTTGAAGTTTCCGCGGGAGCTATATGTGCTTTCTGTTGTTTTCCGGGTTTGACTCCGCGTTGAATAATTTTGGTTTTGAGAAAAACCATTATTTTGACGACGTTTCGGCAAGATCTCACTTGCCATTGTCAAGTCAGGTAGTTCCGCTTCTCGCTGCTGCTGAAAGTAGACTGAATTTTTATTCACGATACCGTAACTTATATAGTTGATCCTGATGCATTTGCTTGACCTGCGCGTCTCTTGGATCTTGTGATTGGTCCAGTATATGTTGGGGGGTCTGGAAGGGTGACACGCGTAGATGTCGCTGCTTGATTTATTTTGGTCTTTTTCTTCAATACCGTTTTCCATGTTGTAGGAAGCCGTTGCGCATCATCTCTTTGGTTTAGACCGTTGGGATTTCTTTCGATTTCTATCGATTCTCTGATTTCGCGTTTTCTTTTTATTTCTATGTTAGCTAACATCGTTGTTTGGTTCAGGTTTATTGTATGTCCTGTATTTGCGACATGCTGTGCAAGGGATGACGTGGTTTCTCCCCTTTCGATGGCATTTCGGTGTTCTTCTCGTCTTACATGGATTCTTCGGTTGGTCTGTCCAATGTACGACTTTCCACAATCCCCACACGGAATCTCGTATACTCCTTGACTTTCTAACGATATTTTGGTTTTGGTGTTGGTAGAATAGTTGAGATCTTTCTGTCGGTGTTAAATATCGTTTCTATGTTATGTTTTCTCAGCACTCTCCCTATTTTTTCTGTTGTACCCTTCACATATGGCAGAATGGTTTTGCCGATCGGTTTTTCGTCTTCTGTTGGGTCCTTCATTCCTCTTCGAGCATTTTGAGCTTTCTCGATGGTGTATGTTGAGAAGCCGTTTTCTCTTAACGCTGTTTTCACATTGTGCATTTCTTCCTTTTGATGTTCTTGGTCTGTCAGTCTTTCGGATCTTGTAATCAAGGTCTTGATGACTGAATGTAATTGTGCAGGATGGTGGTGTGAAGCAGCATTTAGATATCTATCGGTATGTGTCGGTTTCCGATATACTGTATGGCCTATGTGCCCGTCTTGTTTCTTTATTATTAACACATCTAAGAATGGTATTTGATCGTTTTCTTCCAGTTCCATAGTAAACTGAATTTTATGGTGGATATTGTTGATGTGTTCTAAAAATGCCTTTAGTTTTTCTTCTCCGTGGGTCCAGATGATAAAAGTGTCATCCACGTATCTAAGCCAAAGTTTAGGTTTGTATTCAGCTGTTTCTATTGCCCGCTGTTCTATTTCCTTCATAAACAAGTTCGCTATTACTGGTGACAGTGGGGAACCCATCGGTGCTCCCTCAACTTGTTTATATCTTTGTTCCTTATAGATGAAATATGTGTTATTTAAACAGTGTTTGGTTAGGTTTAGAGTATCCGGCGATATTGGATACTTTTTGCTTATGATGTCCAGTGATTCATCTATAGGAACATTCGTGAACAGTGAGACTACATCGAAGCTGACTAGTAAATGTACCGGCTCAAGAGTCACACCTTTTATACGCTCGATGAAGTGGCTCGCGTTCTTGACGTAAGAATCCGCTTCCTCCGCGTATGGTTGCAGCTGTTGAGCCAGAAATTTTGCCAGCGGTTGTAAGGGAGATCCGATGGAGCTCACAATTGGTCGCAGTGGTAATCCTGCCTTGTGTACCTTGGGTAGGCCGTAAAATTTTGGGCATCTTGATGACTTCTCTCTAGGTATGAGATGGACCTGTTGTTATTTCTTGATATTTGAGGCTTTGAACTTGGCTTTTGTTATTTTCTCTAGATATGTTGTCGGGTCTGACGAGATGCTTTGATATGTTGTATCATTTAAGATGTCGTTTATTTTTGTTTCGTAGTCTTGAATATCCATTACTACCGTAGCGTTGCCTTTGTCAGCTGGAAGCACGATGATTTCTTTGTTGTTCTTCAAATTATGTAAGGCTTCTTTCTTTTCCCGTGTTAAATTTCTTTTTGGTGGTTTAGCTATTCTTAATATTTTTGATAGGTCTTGGCGTATGATCTCGGCTGTTTCTGTTGGGAGACTAGTAATTGTAGTCTCTACCTCAGTAATGATATTTTCTACGGGAATGTGTGTAGGTGCAACAGCAAAATTGAAACCTTTTGCAAGAACACTCTTCGTGGGTTCATCCAGTGTCAGGTTTGAAAAGTTATATACTAATTTGTTTGTTTCTATTTGTGATTTTTCTTTCTTTTTTGGCCGCTGTTGTAGTAACAAATTTTCAAACTTTTTAATTTGTTTGGTCTTAGTGAGATCAGCATCTGTTTCTGCTCGAAAGTTTGTCAGTTGTTCAAAGAAATTCCATAATGTTGGATGGATTGTGTTACTTAGTTTAAGATGCAGCTGTAATGATTCTGAATTCATTTTGTCGATGTCTCGTCTGGTATCATGGATCGCTTCTCTAATAAGCGCCAGGCTTGCCCTTCTTAAAATGTTTTTCGTTTTATAGTTGTTTTTGTGAAAAGTGAGCTTCATACAAGTCGGTATAATGCTTTCGTCACGGCATCGTTCTAAAAACGTAAGGTTGCATAACAACGTCCTTCGTTTCGATCGTAGTTTTTCGTATCTTCTAATGTCTGGTAGAATTTCCTCCCCGTAGAGGTTAATTATGTTACACTTGAAGTTTCCGCGGGAGCTATATGTGCTTTCTGTTGTTTTCCGGGTTTGACTCCGCGTTGAATAATTTTGGTTTTGAGAAAAACCATTATCTTGACGACGTTTCGGCAAGATCTCACTTGCCATTGTCAAGTCAGGTAGTTCCGCTTCTCGCTGCTGCTGGAAGTAGACTGAATTTTTATTCACGATACCGTAACTTATACAGTTGATCCTGATGCATTTGCTTGACCTGCGCGTCTCTTGGATCTTGTGATTGGTCCAGTATATGTTGGGGGGTCTGGAAGGGTGACACGCGTAGATGTCGCTGCTTGATTTATTTTAAAAAGGTGTGACTCTTGAGCCGGGACATTTACTAGTCAGCTTCGATGTAGTCTCACTTTTCACGAATGTTCCTATAGATGAATCACTGGACATCATAAGCAAAAAGTATCCAATATCGCCGGATACTCTAAACCTAACCAAACACTGTTTAAATAACACATATTTCATCTATAAGGAACAAAGATATAAACAAGTTGAGGGAGCACCGATGGGTTCCCCACTGTCACCAGTAATAGCGAACTTGTTTATGAAGGAAATAGAACAGCGGGCAATAGAAACAGCTGAATACAAACCTAAACTTTGGCTTAGATACGTGGATGACACTTTTATCATCTGGACCCACGGAGAAGAAAAATTAAAGGCATTTTTAGAACACATCAACAATATCCACCATAAAATTCAGTTTACTATGGAACTGGAAGAAAACGATCAAATACCATTCTTAGATGTGTTAATAATAAAGAAACAAGACGGGCACATAGGCCATACAGTATATCGGAAACCGACACATACCGATAGATATCTAAATGCTGCTTCACACCACCATCCTGCACAATTACATTCAGTCATCAAGACCTTGATTACAAGATCCGAAAGACTGACAGACCAAGAACATCAAAATGAAGAAATGCACAATGTGAAAACAGCGTTAAGAGAAAACGGCTTCTCAACATGCACCATTGAGAAAGCTCAAAATGCTCGAAGAAGAATGAAGGACCCAACAGAAGACGAAAAACCGATCGGCAAAACCATTCTGCCATATGTGAAGGGTACAACAGAAAAAATAGGGAGAGTGCTGAGAAAACATAACATAGAAATGATATTTAACACCGACAGAAAGATCTCAACTATTCTACCAACACCAAAAACCAAAATATCGTTAGGAAGTCAAGGAGTATACGAGATTCCGTGTGGGGATTGTGGAAAGTCGTACATTGGACAGACCAACCGAAGAATCCATATAAGACGAGAAGAACACCGAAATGCCATCGAAAGGGGAGAAACCACGTCATCCCTTGCACAGCATGTCGCAAATATAGGACATACAATAAACCTGAACCAAACAGCGATGTTAGCTAACATAGAAATAAAAAGAAAGCGAAATCAGAGAATCGATAGAAATCGAAAGAAATCCCAACGGTCTAAACCAAAGAGATGATGCGCAACGGCTTCCTACAACATGGAAAACGGTATTGAAGAAAAAGACCAAAATAAATCAAGCAGCGACATCTACGCGTGTCACCCTTCCAGACCCCCCAACATATACTGGACCAATCACAAGATCCAAGAGACGCGCAGGTCAAGCAAATGCATCAGGATCAACTATATAAGTTACGGTATCGTGAATAAAAATTCAGTCTACTTCCAGCAGCAGCGAGAAGCGGAACTACCTGACTTGACAATGGCAAGTGAGATCTTGCCGAAACGTCGTCAAAATAATGGTTTTTCTCAAAACCAAAATTATTCAACGCGGAGTCAAACCCGGAAAACAACAGAAAGCACATATAGCTCCCGCGGAAACTTCAAGTGTAACATAATTAACCTCTACGGGGAGGAAATTCTACCAGACATTAGAAGATACGAAAAACTACGATCGAACCGAAGACGTTGTTATGCAACCTTACGTTTTAAGAACGATGCCGTGACGAAAGCAATATACCGACTTGTATGAAGCTCACTTTTCACAAAAACAACTATAAAACGAAAAACATTTTAAGAAGGGCAAGCCTGACGCTTATTAGAGAAACGATCCATGATACCAGACGAGACATCGACAAAATGAATTCAGAATCATTACAGCTGCATCTTAAACTAAGTAACACAATCCATCCAACATTATGGAATTTCTTTGAACAACTGACAAACTTTCGAGCAGAAACAGATGCTGATCTCACTAAGACCAAACAAATTAAAAAGTTTGAAAATTTGTTACTACAACAGCGGCCAAAAAAGAAAGAAAAATCACAAATAGAAACAAACAAATTAGTATATAACTTTTCAAACCTGACACTGGATGAACCCACGAAGAGTGTTCTTGCAAAAGGTTTCAATTTTGCTGTTGCACCTACACACATTCCCGTAGAAAATATCATTACTGAGGTAGAGACTACAATTACTAGTCTCCCAACAGAAACAGCCGAGATCATACGCCAAGACGTATCAAAAATATTAAGAACAGCTAAACCACCAAAAAGAAATTTAACACGGGAAGAGAAAGAAGCCTTACATAATTTGAAGAACAACAAAGAAATCATCGTGCTTCCAGCTGACAAAGGCAACGCTACGGTAGTAATGGATATTCAAGACTACGAAACAAAAATAAACGACATCTTAAATGATACAACATATCAAAGCATCTCGTCAGACCCGACAACATATCTAGAGAAAATAAGAAAAGCCAAGATCAAAGCCTCAAATATCAAGAAAGAACAACAGGTCCATCTCATACCTAGAGAGAAGTCATCAAGATGCCCAAAATTTTACGGCCTACCCAAGGTACACAAGGCAGGATTACCACTGCGACCAATTGTGAGCTCCATCGGATCTCCCTTACAACCGCTGGCAAAATTTCTGGCACAACAGCTGCAACCATACGCGGAGGAAGCGGATTCTTACGTCAAGAACGCGAGCCACTTCATCGAGCGTATAAAAGGTGTGACTCTTGAGCCGGGACATTTACTAGTCAGCTTCGATGTAGTCTCACTTTTCACGAATGTTCCTATAGATGAATCACTGGACATCATAAGCAAAAAGTATCCAATATCGTCGGATACTCTAAACCTAACCAAACACTGTTTAAATAACACATATTTCATCTATAAGGAACAAAGATATAAACAAGTTGAGGGAGCACCGATGGGTTCCCCACTGTCACCAGTAATAGCGAACTTGTTTATGAAGGAAATAGAACAGCGGGCAATAGAAACAGCTGAATACAAACCTAAACTTTGGCTTAGATACGTGGATGACACTTTTATCATCTGGACCCACGGAGAAGAAAAACTAAAGGCATTTTTAGAACACATCAACAATATCCACCATAAAATTCAGTTTACTATGGAACTGGAAGAAAACGATCAAATACCATTCTTAGATGTGTTAATAATAAAGAAACAAGACGGGCACATAGGCCATACAGTATATCGGAAACCGACACATACCGATAGATATCTAAATGCTGCTTCACACCACCATCCTGCACAATTACATTCAGTCGTCAAGACCTTGATTACAAGATCCGAAAGACTGACAGACCAAGAACATCAAAATGAAGAAATGCACAATGTGAAAACAGCGTTAAGAGAAAACGGCTTCTCAACATACACCATCGAGAAAGCTCAAAATGCTCGAAGAAGAATGAAGGACCCAACAGAAGACAAAAAACCGATCGGCAAAACCATTCTGCCATATGTGAAGGGTACAACAGAAAAAATAGGGAGAGTGCTGAGAAAACATAACATAGAAACGATATTTAACACCGACAGAAAGATCTCAACTATTCTACCAACACCAAAAACCAAAATATCGTTAGAAAGTCAAGGAGTATACGAGATTCCGTGTGGGGATTGTGGAAAGTCGTACATTGGACAGACCAACCGAAGAATCCATGTAAGACGAGAAGAACACCGAAATGCCATCGAAAGGGGAGAAACCACGTCATCCCTTGCACAGCATGTCGCAAATACAGGACATACAATAAACCTGAACCAAACAACGATGTTAGCTAACATAGAAATAAAAAGAAAACGCGAAATCAGAGAATCGATAGAAATCGAAAGAAATCCCAACGGTCTAAACCAAAGAGATGATGCGCAACGGCTTCCTACAACATGGAAAACGGTATTGAAGAAAAAGACCAAAATAAATCAAGCAGCGACATCTACGCGTGTCACCCTTCCAGACCCCCCAACATATACTGGACCAATCACAAGATCCAAGAGACGCGCAGGTCAAGCAAATGCATCAGGATCAACTATATAAGTTACGGTATCGTGAATAAAAATTCAGTCTACTTCCAGCAGCAGCGAGAAGCGGAACTACCTGACTTGACAATGGCAAGTGAGATCTTGCCGAAACGTCGTCAAAATAATGGTTTTTCTCAAAACCAAAATTATTCAACGCGGAGTCAAACCCGGAAAACAACAGAAAGCATATATATATATATATATATATATATATATATATATATATATATATATATATATATACAGGGTGTCCCGAAAAGATTGGTCATAAATTATACCACAGATTCTAGGGTCAAAAATAGGTTGATTGAACCTCACTTACCTATATATAATATTGCACACAAAAAAAGTTACAGCCCTTTGAAGTTACAAAATGAAAATCGATTTTTTTTCATATATCGAAAACTAATAGAGATTTTGTATTTAAAATGGACATGTGGAATTTTTATGGCAGCAGCATCTTAAAAAAAAAATTAAATTGAAATTTGTGTACCCCATAAAAATTTTATGGGGGTTTTGTTCCCTTAAACCCCCAAACTTTTGTGTACGTTCCAATTAAATTATTATTGTGGTACCGTTAGTTAAACACAATGTTTCTAAAACTTTTTTGCCTCTTAGTACTTTTTTGATAAGCCAGTGTTTATCGAGATATTTTGAATATTTGTCGAATCTACCACATATTTGTATATGTTTAAGTATGATTATAGACACCTGTTAATAAATCTGAAAATTTATTTATAACTTACATTTTTAGGTATATTTTGAAAAAGAAGCCACATCTCAATAAAAGGTGACTTATCAAAAAAAGACTAAGAGGCAAAAAAGTTTTAAAAACACTGTGTTTAACTAATGGTACCACAATGATAGTTTAATTGGAACGTACACAAACATTTGGGGGGGTTTAAAGGAACAAAACCCCCATAAAGTTTTTATGTAAATATATTAAAAAAGAAGCCGCATCTCGATAAAAACTGGCTTATCGAAAAAATACTAGGAGACAAAAAAGTTTTAAAAACGTTGTGTTTAACTAATGGTGCTACAATAATGAATTTATTGGAACGTACACAAAAGTTTGGGGGGGTTTAAGGGAACAAAACCCCCATTAAATTTTTATTATGGGGTGGACAAATGTCACTATAATTTTGTTTTAAGATGTTCCTGCCATAAGAATGCCCCATGTCCATTTTCAATAAAAAATCTCTAATAGTTTTCGATATATTGAAAGAAATAAATTTTCATTTTGTAACTTCAAAGGGCTGTAACTTTTTTTATGAGCACATTTGTACTAAGGTAAGTTAGGTTCAATCGAACTATTTTTGACCCCAGAATGTGTGGTATAATTTATGACCAATCTTTTCGGGACACCCTGTATATATATATATATATATATATATATATATATATATATATATATATATATGTCTTCATATCAAGGCGAGATCCGTTTGTATCATAAGCTATACAAGATGAGATCCGTTTTGCAAGGAGAGATCCGATTTTGGATCTCACCTTGTATTCACGTGTATATAGTGACATCTCGATGTAACAATGGTTGGGGTACAAGGAAATCGATTTTTGTCTGGACCTCATTTTGCACCCCATTTGGTGAATTTTATATTGCAGTGGTTCCACTAAATCCGCTGTAGAGGGCAGCGCGTGCGATCTGTTGTGTATATGCTAAATATATATTTTGCAGACAACCCGAGATCCGGTAAATTTTGAAACATCGCAAATGAATTTCACGGTCAGCTCTCTCACTCGGCTTATGTCTAGCTTGAATAAGAATATTTACATTATTTAAGGGCCCTGTCCAGAAAGGCGATTGTCAAATATCTCGAGAACTAGACGTCATATCGAAAAAACTTTGGAATGCTTTTTTAATGGTTTTTCAAAATCTATATACTTATGCAATAGCAGGGTTCTTATTCTGCCTGCGAAAGCGGTGGGTGTAGCAACTTTGAATTTTCAACTGAAACCCTTTATTTTTAATTAAATAGTTGAAATTTAGAATTAAAAATACACAACTTTTGTTTGAATCGATAATAGCTTCTTTAATCCAGTCGGAAGAGCTTCAAAATAGTCGTTTTGATTAAATTTTTAGGGTTTAGGGGTACCTCAGGTAGTTAGCTTAAAACGTAAGAAATAAATTTGAACAGTAACGGATTAAGCCAATACAGAGCCTATCGCAAATGTATACTTTTCATTAATGTTTATTGATAAACAAAGCTCCAATTACATTTTACTTCAACTCATTTTAAGGCTATTTCAATAAACTAATCGGTTCTTTTTCAGTTTTTTGGTAAAATATTGTAACTTATAGACGAAAATTCTTAAAATCGTCTATTTTTCATTTAAATTGTCAATAAATAATTAAATTGGTTAGATTTACATAAATTTTGTTATTCCGTCAATATAGAAACTAAAACAATTGTTACGCAGTTACACCGAGAGTCATAAAAACCGTGTATTTTTACTCATTTCTTTGAGCTATTTCACGTAATATCGAGATATAAGTTGTATTTTTACATAAGTTATATTAACGTTAAACTGATTTAATTTATAGCTTTATAAGCAACAATTAAATATAGCGAAATTTATAAAACCTTGTTTAAATTGTTTTACATGCTCTATAATGCGGTTATCTTAAATTTTGTTTTGAATGTTTTTCTTCTTACTGGTAGACAAAAAATGGCAAATGTGCATTTTTGACATCAAATTGTTGATAACCAACATAGTTACTACTCAAAATATTTAAAAAAAACTAACCGTCGGTATACGAACTCTTCAATGTTCACTTCCCTGGGTCGGTCACCAGAATGATGACACCAGAAGTTCTACAGCAAGAAGGACCAGTTACCATGAAATATGGAAATAGGGGAAGCTGGAGAGCTGCAAAAGAGATGGTGACACCAGACAAAATAAAATGGGCAGTAAGTTCATTTAAACCATATAAATCACCGGGAACGGACGGGATTTATCCTGTACTTTTACAAAAAGGTACAGAAGCAATGTACAAGCAAATGTGTACAATACTTCGTGCAAGTATTGCGCTGGGGTATGTACCAGTTGCTTGGAGGTCGACAAGGGTAGCATTCATACCTAAGCCTGGTAAGGGTGGACGTATGACTGCGAAGTCCCTTAGACCAATAAGTCTGATGTCCTTTGTACTAAAGACATTGGAAAAACTGGTAGATAGACATATTAGGGATGGAATATTGGTTGAAAGACCAATAGAACAAGACCAATATGCATATAGGCCAGGTGTATCAACAGAAACAGCACTGCACCATCTAGTACAGAGGGTGGAGTATGTTCTGGAAAACAAAGAGGTGATGTTGGGAGCCTTTCTCGACATAGAGGGAGCCTTCAACAACACCTCATTCGATGCAATCACAAAGGCTATCCGGCTGAAAGGAGTGGATGAAATAAGCTGCAGGTGGATAGAATGCATGCTTAAAAGCCGCGTGGTATATTCGACACTGATGGGCGAGACCATGTCAGCACGGGTTGCCAGAGGATGCCCACAGGGAGGTGTATTATCTCCGTTAGTGTGGAATCTGGTTATGGACGGACTGATTGGAACGCTCAAAAGGAAAAAATATAATGTCCTGGGCTATGCAGATGATTTTGTCATTCTGGCTCAGGGCAAGTTCAATACAACTGTCAGGGATAACATGCAACAGGCCCTGAACGTAGTATCAAAATGGACAAGTGAGGTAGGATTGTCCGTAAGCCCTCACAAATCCAAAATAGTAGCCTTCACCAGAAGGACAAAATTAGAGGGAATAGGACCTGTGAATCTCATGGGGATTTCCCTAAAGGTGGAGAGGGAGGTAAAATATCTCGGAGTCATAATAGACTCAAGGCTTACCTGGAATCAACACCTGGAACGAATAACCAAAAGAGCGATGGCCACTTTAATGGTGACCAGACGCACACATGGCAGAACATGGGGACTTAAACCGGACATGATGTATTGGATATACAACATGATGGTAAAGCCCACAATAACGTATGCAGCATTGGTCTGGTGGCCAAAGGTGCAGCAGAGAAATGCTATAGAGAAGTTAGGCAAGATACAAAGGCTTGTCTGTCTCAGCATAACAGGAGCAATGAGAGGCACACCAACTGCAGCAATGGAAGCCTTACTAGACCTTCCTCCCTTACACATCACAGTGAAGGGCGAGGCAAGGATGGGGTTACATAGACTGCAGGGTAATCAAAGCAAAATTGCAGTGGGCAAAGGACACTGCAGCATCAATGATATATGCGGGGATCCAATATGGGAGATGATAACAGACCATTGTATCCCCAAATATAAAATGGAAATACCTTTTCAGGTGGAAATACACTCCAGAGAGGTATGGGAAGATCCTGGCAGACATCTGAAGTATGAGGGCCACACCTGGTATACAGATGGGTCCAAGACAGAAGATGGTTCGGGATCAGGAGTATATATTGAGGATAGGAACTATAACGGTTCCATCCCACTAGGAGAATATACCTCTGTATTTCAGGCGGAGGTATATGCAATCCTTCACTGTGCACGGATAAACAGATTGAGGACTTATACTAATAAGAGAATCAATATCTGTTCAGACAGCCAAGCGGCCTTGAGGGCTTTAAAGAACCCAAGGATAACCTCAAGGCTTGTATGGGAATGCCGCGAAGAACTTGACACCCTGGCGGAACATAATGAGGTAAAACTCATTTGGGTGCCTGGACATCAAGGGATCGCTGGTAATGAAAAAGCTGACGAACTTGCTAGACGAGGATCAGCAACAGGATACTTCGGTCCAGAACCGGCACTGGGAGTGCCCAAAAGCACAATCAGAGACCGATTAAGAGGCTGGATACGAAGACAGCACAAAGAATACTGGGAAGAAATTCCCACGCAAAAGCATGCGAAGAGATTTATACCTCAGACATGCGCAAAAAGAGCTGAAGAACTGTTCAAAATGAACAGGAATCAGCTCAAAATTATTACAGGTTTCTTAACTGGACCCTTTCCAGTAAAAGGACACCTACACACGATAGGACTATATAACGGAGATCTCAGCTGCAGACTATGCAATAGAGAGACCGAGACAGTCAGACATTTATTGTGCGATTGCGAGGCGCTGGATCGTAAGAGACAAGCAATATATGGAGACTGCAAACCAAGTCCGACAGTGTATGGCACTAACCCAATGGACCTTTACAGGCTAGTAAAGGGCACTGCATTATTGGATTGGGTGTCATGAGAACAAATGGAAGGAAGCACAATAAGCTGAAAAGCTGCAGTGCCACCGGGGTGCATGCACGGACGGCTTCCGGAAGAAAAAAAAAAAAAAAAAAAAAAAAAAAAAACCGTTGGTATATAGTATAGTATAGTTGATCCAAAAGATGGCATAACCCAGACATCCAAAGTGAAAGTTATCCTTTAACACCAAATTGTTCTATATGGTCCACACAATGTCCAGAAAAAAGTCACACCATTTTGAGCGTCGGCTTTGGGGGGGGGGGGAGAACGGTAAATTCGTAGTTTTTTCAGTTTTTTGCCAATATTTCTAAAAGTATGCGGTTTAGCATAAACAACACTCTATACAAAATTGTTCTACATTAAATTTGAAATAAAAAAGGCCCTATGCATAATCTCTCTAAAATGAATGGTTCCAAAGTTACGGAGGTAGTATATTATAACTGGTCCAAAAAAAGACCTAACCCAAACATCCAAAGTAAAAGTTTTCCTCCAACACCAAAATGTTCTATATGATCCACATATTGTTCAGTAAAAAGGTACACCATTTTGAGCGTCCGGTTTGGGAGGGAGATGGGAGAGAAGCCGGTAAATTAGTAGTTTTTTTTACGTTTTTCGTCAATATTTCTAAGACTATGCTTTAGCGTAAACAATGGTATATACAAAAATGTTCTACATGAAATTTAAAACAAAAAATGTTGTATACCTATTTGTTATAAAATCAACGGTTCCAGAGTTAGGGAGGGTGAAAAGTCGAGGTTTTCGATACTTTTAATATTTTTTGGGCAATATTTATGATATAACTTTACCAAAAACCCAGACATCCAAATTGAAAGTTATCCTCCAACACCAAATTGTTCTATATGGTCCACATAATGTTCAGAAAAAAGTCACACCATTTTGAGCGTCGGGTTTGGGGGGGAGAGGGGGGAGAAATCGGTGAATATAAAAAGTATCGAAAACCTCCACTTTTCACCCTCCGTAACTCTGGAACCGTTGATTTTATAACAATTATGTATACAACCTTTTTTGTTTTAAATTTTACGTAGAACATTTTTCTATAGAACATTCCTTACGCTAAAGCATAGTTTTAGAAATATTGACGAAAAACGTAAAAAAATTACTAATTTACCGATTTCTCCCCCATCTGCCCCCCAAACCGGACGCTCAAAATGGTGTAACTTTTTATTGAACAATATGTGGACCATATAGAACAATTTTTTGTTGAAGGAAAACTTTTACTTTGGATGCCTGGGTTAGGCCTTTTTTTGGACCAATTATACTATACTACCTCCGTGACTTTGGAACCGTTAATTTTAGAAGGGTTATGTATAGGGCCTTTTTTATTTAAAATTTAATGTAAAACAATTTTGTGTAGAGGGTTGTTCATGCTAAACAGAAATATTGACGAAAAACCTAAAAAACTACGAATTTGCAGATTTCTCCCCCCAAACCCGATGCTCAAAATGGTGTGACTTTTTTCTGAACATTATGTGGACCATATAGAACAATTTGGTGTTGGAGGATAACTTTCACTTTGGATGTCTGGGTTTGGGTCTAACTATATCATACTAATAACAGGTGGCCTGGCAACCAGATGCAGAACAGTACCATACATGTTTTCCACTTTTTAGAACTTTCTTTAAGTGAAATTTAAAATCATTTACCACCAATAACTTACACCCATGTTCACTCATTACGAAATCTGTTACAAGAGTTTCAGCGATTTCAGCCATTTTTTCAAAATTTATTTGGATTTTCTGTAGTAATCCTTCCAAAAGACAATACATAAATGATAAGTACCTTTTACACCACCTTCAAGGAGGGTAATTTATACAGGTACATACCTGGAATTATTATATGGACCGTTCACTCTTGTTAGAGCATAGTTCGCTCAAATATGAGCTCTTTTCATCCATTTCACGCGGTAAATTAGTCCGCTTTTCCTTTAGGTCGTAGTTCATAGGTTGTGATGTTTTTTTTGCCTTCTCTACTATCTTCTTCCACTCTCTCCGGTCCTGAATCTTTTCTCTCCAGTTTGCAATTTCCATCTTTGTTATATCGGCTAGCAGTTGATCTTCCCATCTTATTTTTGGTCTTACTCTTGGTCTATTTTTTACTAGTTTCCAGTTCATTATCTTCCTGATCAGTTCTTCTATCCCTCTTCTTTGTGTGTGCCCAAAATATCTGAGCCTTTGTGCTTTAATGAATTTTACTATATCTTCTCCTTTATTTATATTTATTATTTCATGGTTCATCAGCTTTCTATATTCCCCTGTTTCTGTCTTTACTGGGCCATGTATTTTTTTCATAATTTTTCTCTCAATTATTCTTAACTTTTCTTCCTCTTTTTTTCGTAAGGCACATTACTTCTGCTCCATAGGCTATCACTGATCTGATTGCTGCTGTGTATATTTTTGATTTTGTTTTTTTGCTCAAGTTTTTGTCCTTGAGTAGTCGGTGATATTTCCAATATACTCTATTACCTGCTTTAATTCTTTCGTTTATCTCTATACCTCCTTTCGTTTTTGCCGTCCACCATCACCCCCAGGTATTTGAAGCAGTCTACTCTCTGGAATGTATTTTCACCTATCTTTATTTCTGTTATTCTGTTGACATTGTCTCGTGTGCTTATAAGATATTTTGTTTTATTCGGATTGATTATAAATCCTCTCGTCTTTGCTTCTCTTACCAGGGTTAAAAGTGCCTCTTCTAGTCTTTTTTTATCTCGTGCTACCAGTCCCAGGTCATCTGCATATTCTATGATCTGTGTTGAGCTTTGAATAATTGTTTTTTTCAGCCCTGTGTCCCTAATTACTCCTTCTAGAGCGATATTAAATAGTGTCGTTGACAGACTGTCTCCTTGTCTTACTTCAAGTTCTATTTTGATGTCATTTGTATCGCCCTCATTTGTTTTAACTTTTGCTGTTGAGTCTTTTATTGTCATTCTAGTTAGTCTTATTAATTTTGCCGGTATCTCCATTTTTTTCATTTCTTTTAATAATTGTTGTCTGTATATTATGCTGTCGAAGGCCTGTTGGAAGTCGATGAATAGTATGTGTAATTCTATGTCATGTTTATAGCTTTTTCAATTGTTTGTGTCAGTACGTGTATTGCATCTATTGTTGATCTTCCTTTTCTAAAACCCTGTTAATATGGTCCTATAATTTTTTCTGTGTATTGATTTAGTCGGTTTCTTAAATTGTGGTCAATATCATATACGTTGTATTTAATAGCATAATTGGTTTGTAGTTGCAGCACTTAGTTGGATCACATTTCTTAAAGATTGGTGCGATGTGTCCGTTTTTCCATTCTATGGGCATGCTTTCGTCCTTCCAAATTGTAACCATTAACTTCTGCATTCGCTTCGTGAGCTCCTCTCCTCCGTTGATGATCAGTTCGTTGTTGATTTCATCTGGCCCTGGCGGGGGAAACATAAGCTTTAGAGGCTTAGGCTTAAGATTGGGAAAAACATTTCACGGACCTATACAAAAACGACAACAAGGCATATTCAGAGGATGAGGATATAAGAGATAACAGAGATGAAGAGGAAGGCGCACCTACTTATCAGGAATTCATGGAGGTATTAAAACAACTAAAAGTAAACAAAACGCCATTTTGTTTACTTTTAGTTGTTTTAATACCTCCATGAATTCCTGATAAGTAGGTGCGCCTTCCTCTTCATCTCTGTTATCTCTTATATCCTCATCCTCTGAATATGCCTTGTTGTCGTTTTTGTATAGGTCCGTGAAATGTTTTTCCCAATATTTTTTGTTTATTTTTGTGGCAGATTTTTTAGTACTGTATTGTTGTTTTATCTATTCGAACAATTTCTTGTTGTCTTTATTATTCGTTTCTAATTCTTGCATTTGTTCAGAGATCCATGCGTTCTTCTTTCTTCTATAGAGTTTCAATGCTTCTTGTTTTTCTTTTCTATATTAATCCAGTTGTTCCTGTTCGGCACTTTATAGCCATTTGTTTCTTGCGAGGTGCTTCAGTTGACTTTTTTGGTGACATTCCTTATCAAACCATTCTTTCGATTCTTTGTTTTTTTGGAATCCTATTATTTGTTCTGCTGTCTCTGTTATGCTGTTCTTTATGTTTTTCCATTCTCCTTCTATTTCTATGTGCTCGTACTGACCCAATTTCTGTTCCAGTTGTTCTGTATATTGTTGCTTTGTTTCTTGCGTTTTCAGATTGGCTATATTCCATTTCCTCCTTTTTCCTTCCTTATGATTATTTGCTTTGATTATTTTCATCTTAAGTTTTGCTGTCAACAATATGTGGTCAGTGCCTCCATTTGCCCCTCTATATGACCTTACGTCTTGTAGTGTTTGTGTCCACTTTTTCGAAATTAAAGTATGATCTATTTGGTTTCCATCCATTCTTCCTGGTATCATCCATGTTATTTTCTGTTCTTTTTTATGTTTATGCCCAGTACTAACTATATATGTGTCTGTTGCTGCTGCTAGGTTTCAGATTTCTCCTCCATTATCATTCGTAGTTTCATGAATGGTTTCTTTGGCAGCTACATTACGATTATAGTGCTCCTTTCCGATCTTTGCATTGAAATCACCCAATATTATTAATATGTCATTTCTCGGAATATGTTCACAGGTTTGTTCCAGGATGTCGTAGAATTCTGCCTTATCTTCTTGGTTTGCTTCTTCGGTGGATGCATAGCAATTGACTATCCGGATGTTGGCTTGTTTATTTTCTTATGTAAGATATCCTTTCATTAACTGCTTTGAATTGTATCACTTTTTCCCTCATTTTTTTGTTCACCATAAATGCCATACCATTCGTTCCCTGTTTGTTTTCTCCCGAATAATACATGCTAACGTTTTCCTTCTCAATTTTTCCTTCTTTCTTCCATCCTATTTCCTGTAGGGCTAGGATTTCTAGTTGGTATTTTTTCGTTTTAAGAGCTATTTCTAGCATCTTACCTACTGTCAGCATGGTTCTAATATTCCAAGATCCCATTCTAATGGGTTTTGTTCTTTTCTTCTTATCGAGATTCTTTTTTTATTTTGTGTGCGTTATTTTGTTTTCGTTAACCGTTTGCATTGCCGAGTCTTTTTTTGCCATATCAATATCATATTTCAGCCGCTGTTCTTCGTTTATTAGTTTTTTGAATTTTCTATCAGCTGTTCTCTCTCTTCGTCCCATATCCAGATTTTGCCATTCACTATTAATTTCTTGTAGCCGATTTTCGTTTGCTTACCTTTGCTTCTTTCGTCCTTTGCTATTTTAGTTATTTCCTTTTGTATTTCTTTTTGTTTTCGATGTCCAATCGTTGTTTATATAGACACGATCTTTATGCTGTTTTAGTTTACGTTGCTTGTTTAGGATTTCCATTTTATCCGTGAGGGTTTCTGTTTCTATTGCGCATACTGTTTCTCCTATTTTTGTTGCACTTCTTAGTTTTATTTGTGTTTGCAACTCTTGGGCTATGAAATTTTCTATTTCTTCTTTTAATTTCTTATAATCATTTGTTTCTACTTTCAACCCAGTTAAGCTTTTCATTTTGCTAAATTTCTCCAGCTACTCCATTCTTTCATGTAGCTGTTTTACTTCTTTTTTTAGTTTTTGATTTTCTGCTTTTACATCCATGAACTCTTTATTGGTTTGTTGTTGTTCTTTCTTTATTTGTTTTATTTTCTGAAGCATTTCATCGTTTTTATTCATTAGCTCTTTCATCATTGTAATCATAACATTTTCCATGTCTTCCTTGTTTTCGTTGCCTGCTTTGCTTGGTGACCGTTTTGTAATTTTACTTCTATTAAAACTAAAACAATCATCCAAGTTTTCTCTTTTGCGTTTCGTTTCGTCGTCGGTTTCACTTCCTGTGCCATTTTTTACATTTTCTAGTAGTGCAGCGCTAAATACCTGGAATACCGATATTAGATTATCAACAATACTTAAAAAATGAAAGTTACCAATTCACCGGTAGTTAATAGGTTATCTAAAAATTACCTGCGCACCAGAGTTGCCAGTTGGCCTGTAATTAGGATGGGGGAGTAAAATAGATGCGAATTCACCGGGACCCGGAAATATGCACACCCTGATATTCTAGTTACGTAAGCTCGTCCGATTGGCGCATGACGTCAGCAACAGAGTAAAGCATAATCCCGTCTATGCGTTCGTAATACGAACGCGAATGAAATTTGAGAATAGTACAAATGAATGAATTATGACTAAAAGAAACTAAGTGATTTGTATAGTTTAGAGGAAAATTATTAAACTATTTACTTTTATTTAAATTGATTTTCAGTTATTTGTAAAGTTCCCAGTTTCTTGATTATATTGGTATCCGGAAAATAAAAATATTCATATAATCGATATCTAATAAGATTATTATATTTCGTTAGTTGGCAAACATTGATTAGTGGCCTACACATTAGTAAATATAATTTTTACCAAGGGGAAGAAAAGCCCCAAAATAAAACCATAAATTTAATGGATTGATAAAAAAACAAAATTTTTTACTTTTTAAATAATGTATTTCATCAGATTTAAGTAAGAGGCTTGGAAAAGACAAAAATAAGTTTTACAGTTTTCATGCCATGCACTTTATTCAAATTTTGTGCATGTGAAATAGACGTACATACAGCAACTATGTAGCAGTTTTCATAATTTTTCTTTTACGCAATGTCAGATTGTTAAGAGACTTGTATAATTCTTTAATTCGGAAGTACATCCGAGACCTAACAAATAACTTGTTCGCTTTGTTAGAACAGTCTACAGTTACACTTTTGGACATAGGTTTTCTAAATAATTTTTAGTTACCAAAATGGAATCACCATTCATGTGGAAGGAAAAACTGTCTCCAGTTACTTAATATATGACAAGAGAGTGTCTGATGGTTTACATAAACCACACTTACTCAAATGATCAACCCACGTGTACGTTGAAACATCTTCGGATTGAATACTGGAGTCCTTCAATTTATGGCAGATATAACCAGCCAAATTCTCCAAACCATCATACTCGAGGTCACTAATGTTTTTTCATTCTGACTCTTCATTGAAAACTTGAAAATCCGCAACTGCTTCGTTGTTAGAATCCAGCCTTTGGATCAATTGTCAAGAAATTGGTAAATCTGGGATGTCGTCTGTTTAAACGTTCGAAAATTCGTTCGGTTGTCTTTCCTACCCGTATATAACTTTTATAAAATATAATCAAGCTTTTTGTAAACACATTAAAAAAATTTTAATGGGTTTTTCCCCGAAAAGAGCTTCATTTTTTGGTACTATGTATCACGTTAAAATATTTGATTTGGAATTTGAAGGATAATATCGTCTTTTTTATTAGCTACAAATTTACTTTTACTGGTTCTATAGACTAAGAATATACCATTTTTTCGTTTTTTTATATGCTACATTTTTTCCAAGAATATTTTTTCGATAAAATACTTACTTTTTGAGTATTTGCGAAAAACCGCCGAAAAACGTGTTTTTTTTTTGTTGAAAAGTAAACATTTTTAGTCGCAAGTGACTCTAGTACCTACTACTGAATTAACCTAGTACGTAAGTTAAAAAAACTCTATAGAACAAAAGTTGCTTAAAATTAGTCAGATCTGTTTCCGGACTTATTATGAACGTATATTTTTTCACCCTCCAAGTAAAAGCAATCAACGGCACAATTTCAGCTTTGAAGTGGGGGATGGGTAAAACCTAAATCCAATTTTTCATGCAATTAGGAGTTGACCCTGAAAATTATGTGCGTTTCTTTTTATCTTTTAAATCATTTTACTTAAAATCATTTTTTAACTATCAAATAATAATTACATATTGAGGTATTTTATTTTTTAAATTTTAATAATAATTATAAACATTTTTACTTTTTTGTAATGTATTTTTAAAACAAGCAATCATTTAAATAATTATTTTGTAACAATTTGTATTCTTTGAGAATATAATAATTACATTTTGGTTTCGTAGTAAGTGTTTTTTAAGAATATTAATGTATAGTTTTAAAATATTGTATTGCAAATAATTATCATTATTAAATGATTATTATTTGTGAAGTATTCTTTTTCTTTTTTCACACCCTTATGTACGTAACAAAACTAAGGGACTTTCTGAAAGGTAAATCTAAATAGTTATAGTTAAAGTGGGTAGTAGATATGGTTGAAACAATAAATTCAAAATATTTAAAGAAAACCACGGTAGACGTTAAAGACACAAAAGAAGCGATATCTAAAAGTTACATAAAGAATTCGAGACAACGCTATCTGTATATCGTGGGAAATATACAATACAACACGAGCTCCAATCGCTCGACTAATACTCTTTAGAGCTGGCATCAGTGTGTGATCTCGCGTTGACCGGTAAATATCTAAAATTTCGTATATAAGTCCTCCCCTTTACTTTTCAGCTACGGATCTCGTTTCGCTGTAAATTTATCAGAAAAATTTAAGTACAAAAATCTTTTCCCCTCTAAGTGTGCCATGATTAATATGTTAATTATAAAGATAGTTATGAACAGTATACTCCAATAATTAATTTCCTATTGGTGGATCTCGGGTTGTCCTCGATTTAGTCGGATCTCGCCTTGATATGAAGACGTATATATATATATATATATATATATATATATATATATATATATATATATATATATATATTTGTACAAATATTATCGACCGTACTGTGTTAAATAGTAATGTTTGAATAACGGCAATTCGGTCAGTTGAAAGAAAACTCTATTTGTTTTAAGTCTCAATATTTCGTCACTATTTGGTGACTTCTTCAGGAGAAAACTGCAAATTTATTAATATTAGACATGGACAAACTTAAATATTTCGATTCTTACAACTATAAGAGTAAAAATTTAAATTTCTTTAACATTATTTTGAAAATTGATTTAGAAAATGACAGATTTTATTTTGACTTATTGGGGAGTTATGGTAACTGCAATATATTTTATACTAATAGAATGTTATCTGATATATACAATTTTTAGTGAATAGGTCAAAGTAAAAAAGGAAATTATACATTTACGAAATTTTAAGGTGGAAAGGTAATAGTAGAAAACTAAGAAAGGACCTAGAGTAAGTTAAATTGATTTATAAAATGTAATTGATGGTACTTCATGAGTTAGTGTAAGACTGGTATTTAGAAATTTAAATAAAATTGAGGTAGATTAACTATTAGAAGATAAATTGGGTAATTTGTTTATTTAAATGTTATGTATTAGTTAGAATATTACAGTAGATATTACTCAAATGGTTAGTGTCAGTCATATAATTAATTGATTCTGGAGTTTTGTTAATATGTACCATCTCAAGGAAAAGTCGCTTTTTATAATTATCAACTTGTTCCAATATTATTATAAGACTGACACTAACCATTTGAGTAATATCTACTGTAATATTCTAACTAATACATAACATTTAAATAAACAAATTACCCAATTTATCTTCTAATAGTTAATCTACCTCAATTTTATTTAAATTTCTAAATACCAGTCTTACACTAACTCATGAAGTACCATCAATTACATTTTATAAATCAATTTAACTTACTCTAGGTCCTTTCTTAGTTTTCTACTATTACCTTTCCACCTTAAAATTTCGTAAATGTATAATTTCCTTTTTTACTTTGACCTATTCACTAAAAATTGTATATATCAGATAACATTCTATTAATATAAAATATATTGCAGTTACCATAACTCCCCAATAAGTCAAAATAAAATCTGTCATTTTCTAAATCAATTTTCAAAATAATGTTAAAGAAATTTAAATTTTTACTCTTATAGTTGTAAGTATCGAAATATTTAAGTTTGTCCATGTCTAATATTAATAAATTTGCAGTTTTCTCCTGAAGAAGTCACCAAATAGTGACGAAATATTGAGACTTCAAACAAATAGAGTTTTCTTTCAACTGACCGAATTGCCGTTATTCAAACATTACTATATATATATATATATATATATATATATATATATATATATATATATATATATATATATATATAAGAAATATAAAATCTTTCCGAAAGTCCCTTTTTAAAAAATATTTATTTAACACAAGAAAGTAGTCTTTACAGTTTGAAAGCAAAATCTGAACTAAACAATTATAATTCTAAACTAAGAAATGAAAATGTAATATTTTGATAACTATGAACGTATGATGTCTTCGTCAGCGTTTCTCTGGTTCAGGGACTTACTCTTCTCACGGTCATTACCGTGTTCTAGCTGATGTTGCGGAATGTGGGTCGTTAACTCCTCTTCCCCAAGAGTGAAGCCATGCGAGGGAGTTCTATGCCGGGGTTAGGACTTTCTTCTTTTTCCTCTATGGAATCGTTTCTCTTTGTTTTTGCTATTTTCCTTTTGAGTAAAATAATAAGTGTTGTAATTATTCCAATGTACAACAGAATTGTCCAAATACTTGGAATGTGGTACAGAGCCGTATTTTGAAATATTGGTTTTATTTCGTGATTTGGAATATCTTTAAGTTTTAGCGAATTTAGTTTTATTTCCATTGGTGCTATTTTAATTATATCGAAATTTAATTGTGGTGAGTTTATCATCATTGGTTGCCCTGATGTGACGTCTTGAAAGGTTAATTCTTGATTTTGGAAAATAATTTTACAAGGTGCATTCTCTATCAGATAAATGCCGTTCAGAATTTTTATTTGCGTTTCTTCTGCACATTTAATGATTAGTTTTTCTTCTTTAGGAAAGACAGCTAAATATTGGTTGATTTCTGGAATAATTTCGATATGGTTTCCTGGAATTTTCGCTTTTAGGTATTGGCAGTCTGTAGAGTTGCCAAAAAATAAAATTTGGTCTTCACATGAGTGCTCGTGATTAATTTGCAGATAACCAGGACATTGGAAGATCTTACTATGTGTGCAGATGTCATTTAGAGGAAATATAATTTTTTCATTTTTTAATAAATATCTTGAGTTTGGTAACATGATGACAAATTCTGACTTACTTTTTGTGGGAATTGGCAATAAATGATAAAGATCAAAATTGGATTCATAGTCAATAGGGATTGAAAGAAAATATTGTATTTGATTCTTTTCTATTTTGCAAGTTATTTGTAAAATAGCTTCGAAATCTAAAATGTTTTCATATTTTACTTCAAATGGTAGCTGTGCTTTGTAATGTGACGAAATTTTTTGGAGTTCGTTAAATAATTCGTTTGATTTTATTATGCTAGGATGTAATGTTTTCAATTTGCAAAATGTAATCGAATTCTGGACATTTTCCATTGTATCGAGTATTAAGTTGTATGTTATTATAATTTCATTAAACATGTCTTTCAAATAATTGACATTTTCAAGATTTGTTTGGAAATCTACTATATCTTTTATTGCTAAAATTTTGGATTTTAAATTAATTTCATTTTCTTGAATATTTTGAATTGTTTCATTAAAGTTACTGATAATTTCATGGCTTAGCGAATATTGATTATTGATTTGGCTTTGCAAGTTTGCTTCGTTTGTCTTTAAGTGTTCTAGTATTGAGTTAATTTTTTCGCCGTCTTCAGCATCTAAATTTCCTGTTATAGCTTTAATAATTGAACCGAAACCGTTGATTATACCTCTTTTATTTTTTTGTAGTTTTGTGTGAATGTTTAGGTTTTCAAATTTTTCCTCAATGTTATCTTTGACGTACTGTACTAAATTAACATAATTTTTTGTTTCGTTATTGAAAAATTTACAATTAGAAAGATTATTTTTTAGGTGATCATATTGTATATTTAAGTTATCATATTCTTCTAAAAGTGGATTTAAGTTATAGTAATGGACAAAAGTGTGGCTAGATTTTTGAAGTTTGGCAGGTCCCAATTTGATTGGTAATATGCCTAGATTATGGGTAACATCTTTTATTTGGATTGCTGCGCATCCGATTGCGAGGTACCTGAAAATTTGTAAGGTTTTCTTTTAGGTCGTTTAACATTAGAAAAATGAATATTTTCGGCAGTATTTTTATGTCTAGTTTTTATTTTCGCGGTTTTTCTTTCTTTATTAATTTTACTTATTTCTTCAGCTTGGTATTTATTTTTTGTTTTACTTTGATATTGCTTATTACGAACAAATACTTTAGTAGGGATTGTTTCGGGCAATTCTTCTCGATTTTCGTTAGCTTTAGAGATTACTTTTTCTTTTACGTTTTGCAAGGATTTATTGATATTAGAATAAAGTATTTTCATTTTTTCTTTATGGTTTGAAATATAATTATTTAAAATTTGTTGCTCGATATTGATATCAAAAGGAGAATTACTATCTATATGTCCCGTAATCAACTCATGTGGTTTCATTTTTGTTACTGAATGGATGCTGTTATTATAAGCTAGTAAAGCGTAATTTATTTTTTGTTCAATACGGTCATTTTTGTACTCTTTTTGATTATTTAGTAGTCTAATATGTTCGATTATGGTTGAATGGAATCTCTCAGCAATTCCATTAGATTCTGGATGTTGAGAGCTTATAAAATGTACTTTTACTTTATGTAGCTCTAAAAGTTCTTTGACAACTGAATTTTTTAATTCGGTCCCATTATCAGATATTATTTGCTCTGGTATGCAGTGATGAGTAAAATATCGAATTAATGCATTTGCTACTTCGATACCTTGAGCTGAATTTATTTTATATAATTGACCATATTTAGAAAAAGAATCTATTATAGTTAAAAATTTTGTTTTTTCTAATGTGACTGAATCTAGGTGAACAATTTGGAAGGGTCTAGTTGCAGTAGGTGTTATATTAAATAAGGGTTTGATAGGTCTCCTATCGTATTTTGTTAATTGGCAAATTTCACAATCGTTTATATAAGTTTGGATAGATGCTCTTTGATTCGGCCAATAATATAAGGCTTTTATTCTATTTTCTGTTTCATCTACTCCTCTGTGGTTCTGTTTTCCTTCGTGATAATTTTTGATTATTTCTTCAATTTCGTTTGGTGGGATATCGATTAACTTCTTGGTGCATTTAATAAGGTTTATTTGCGAATTTTTGAAATATTTTTGTACAACGTTACTAAAAGTTTCGTATATAGGATCTTCGAAGTACAGATGATATTTAACTTTAGGTATTATATAGTCTTTTACAAATTTAACTATGTCACGTTCAGTGTCATTTTTTGAAAATTGTACGAGAGTTCTTTGTTTTTTATCGTAAAGTTTTATAATAGATGGTTCTGCTGGTTCGTAATTAACTTGAGAAATGATAATTTGATTCATTCCAGTGTTTACTGATCTTTCTGATATGGGTATACCTGTGATGGGATTTTCTTCATTTGTGTGGATTGTAGCACCGTCATTTTCATTGATATCTTCTTCATTTTGGCCATTTATTGTTTCGTCAGGTTCAACAATCAAAGACTCTGAGTCGACGTTATGTGGGGTACCTAATAAAGTTTCATCAAAATTTTCTACATAATCTAAGAAGTCTTGATTTGTTTCAGGTTCTATGTCATGAGTTTCGTTTGCGTTTAATCGTATTCTTGATAGACAATCGCTATTTGTGTTTAGAGCACCTTTTTTATATACAATCTCATAATCATATTCTTCGAGTTTTAATCTCCAGCGAACTAATTTTGAGCTGGGATCTTTTAATGAAAATAGCCATTGAAGAGGCTTGTGATCTGTCACGAGAGTCACGCGACGTCCAAAAATATAGGGTCGGAAATACTTAACTGCCCAGACTATAGCTAGGAGTTCTTTTTCAATGGTAGAGTAGTTTATTTCTGAATCATTCAGTGTTCTACTCGCGTAGGCAATTGGGAGATCAGAACCAATTTTTCCTTGACTTAAGACTGCACCTATTGCATAGTTACTTGCATCTGTTGTCAGATTAAATGGTTTAGTAAAATCAGGATATTGCAGAATTGGTTCATTTGTAAGAAGATCTTTACAGATATTAAAACACTGTACATAGTCTTCGTCTTTAATATTTATTTCATTATCTTTTTTTAGTCGCAATGTTAAGGGTTTTGTAATTTTTGAAAAATCTTTAATAAATTTTCGATAATATCCTAATAATCCGAGGAAGCCTTTTAACTGTTTGGTAGTAGCAGGTATTGGGAAATTTTTAATAGCCTTTATTTTATCCGGATTGGGCTTTACTCCTTCTGGAGTGACAATATGACCTAAGTAAGCCACTTCTTTCTTTAAAAATTCGGATTTGTCCAACTGTATTTTAAAGTTAGATTCACGTAGTCTCTGAAATACTTCTCTTAAATTTGTAATATGTTCTTGCAGGCTAGTGCTAAATATAATAATATCATCTAGGTAGACAAGGCATTTTTCGTTTTGTATGCCTCTTAGTATGTTATCCATTACTCTCTGGAATGTAGCTGGGGCATTTCTAAGTCCAAATGGCATTCTAAGAAACTCATAGTGACCATTTTCGGTGTTAAAAGCGGTTTTTGGGATATCTTCTTCTGCCATTTCTATTTGATGGAACCCAGAAGCCAAGTCTAGCGTGGTAAAGTACTGACAACGCCCTAATTTGTCTAAGAGGTCAGTGATATTTGGAAGGGGGTATCTATCTCCTAAAGTAATAGCATTTAAACGTCGATAATCGACTACAACACGAAATTTACGTTTATTGGAGGCATCAAGTTTTTTGGGGACAACCCAGATAGGCGAGGACCAGGCAGAATTGCTATGTCGGATAATATTTTGATCTAACATGCCCTGAATTTGATTTTGGACTTCTTTACGATATATTTCCGGATATCTATATGATTTAGAATATACTGGAATCTCATTAGAAGTTTTTATACTATGCTTAATTTTATTGGTGAAAGACAATTGGTTGCCCTCAATATGAAAAATGTCCGAAAATTCTCTTATCAGCTTTAAAATTGAATTCCGCTCTTCGGTATTCATATGTTCCGTGCGGATTTTAGAAATATCAAATTTGAATTTTTCGGCATAAATAGAATTAAGATTAGGATGATTTATTTGTTCGTATTCATCGAACTTTTCAACTTCTATTGGTGAAGTTAAATCAACTTTAAAATGTGACTCTGATGAGTTAGTAATAGTGCATAAAGCTTCTTTATTAACAACTTTAGTAAGACATTGGGGAATTTCTAATTTCCCTATTTTTGTATAAGGTACGATAACGTCACCATTTTCTATATTTTTTATATTTAATTTAATTACTTGTTCGGAACGTGGAGACACTACTATACAATTCGTGCTCCCAGCGCTCGGACTATAATAGTTAATTTTAATTGAAGAACAAGGTGTTCTTAATAAATTATTTACTAAATCGATATTTGCTTGTAATAATTTTAAATTATCTAATCCTAATAAGCAATCAAAATGATCATGAAACTTAAAAATATGATAAGTTAATTTTATTGGCTTTTTATGCCTAAATATAGAGGAAGAAGGAATTACGGTACAGAAATTTTCCTTAGTAGTTCCAAGAGCAGTAGAAATTTGAAATGGTTTTTTAAATATTGAATTTTTAAAATATTTTTCACCTATTTTTGGTGTAATAAAAGATTTAGTGCTCCCAGTATCTATAAGGACCTTTAAATTATGCTCAGGGAAAATTATGTACGGCAATTCACATTCTTTGTTAGTTAAGTTTAATAATTCTACATGCTCTGGTTTTCTTCCGAGGCTATCTCTTCTAAAAAAGGTTCTTGGGATGAACTTTCAGGACAGTCTGTATTATCTATGTTATGCAGTTCTTCCGGAATAATATTTTGGCTTGCGAAATTATTGGGGTTACGGAAACGAGTCCTATTTTGGAAGTTTTGTGATGGTCTGAAAGTATTATTGGTTGTGATAGTCATTGGAGTAGGGTTTGAGAATTTTCTGTTTGGATTTGGCTGGAATACATTGGAGTTTCGATTAAAATTCCTACTTGTACTAGGATTATTTTGGAAATAATTATTTTGATTATTTTGTCTCATATTTTGAGGATTCGGTTGGGGATTCGGAGGATCCATAGTATTTCTCTGTATTGGAAATTGATTCCTTGGTTGATATTGAGTTTGGGGTTGATATTGAATTTGGGGTTGATAATTATTTTGTTGGTTTTGTCGGAAATTGGATTTTGGTCTAGACGAATAATTGTTATTTTGATAAGATTTGTGATTTTTGCTTTAAGAAGAATTATTTTGGTCGAGGTATATCTGAAAATCATTTGTGAGGATGCCTAACGCAGAATTTAAATCTGGAGGATTCTTTGTACGCATTAAGGTACCAAGAGGTTCTTTTAACCCACGTAACAAAACTCTTAATGCTAAATTTCGGAAGAAGCTACCAAGAATATTAATTTCAGCAGCATGTTCAGTTTTTGAGGTCAAGACAGATATTTGAAGATTTAATAATTTTTGTATTCGGTTATAAAAATCAAATGGGGATTCATTATTGCCTTGTTTCAAATCTGAAATTTCTATGTTTAAAGTATAAATATCTCTTTTGTCTGAATAAGAATTAATTAAAGCATTTTTTAAATCTTGCCAAGTTCTAAGATTACAAGAAGAAATATTAACTGCGGCTTCGCCTTTTATTTTTGCAATTATGCTTGACATCAAATATTCATTTTGAAAATCATTCACATCTGTAGCATTATAAAATTTGGTTACAAGTTTTTCGGAAATTTCTAAAAATCTAGGAAGTAACGTATGATTTCCTTCAAAATCTGGAATCATATCTAAGTATTCTTTCTTTAGTTGAGGAACTTGTGGAACAGCCATTTTAAATTTATTATTTAATTCTAATATTTTCGAAAAACTTATATTATTTTTATTAAAAGGTAAATTAGCTAAATTAGTTAAATTTGAGTCAGAATCTGTATCTGAGTTACTACTGTCTGAATAATCAGAATCTAGTGTTAAATTAGGCTCTCTATATGACATTAAACACTTACAGTAATGTAGCGATCTTGTCCATGGAACTGCTTCGGAACTGGGTCGAGACACTCACAATATTCGCTTGAAAGTCTCTCCGGTACGAATCTTCTCGTCAGGTTACTCAATTCGCCCAACTGGAATTCACTTCACGAAAACTGTTCGAATAGTCAAAAAATCGTAAAAACGAACCGAGAGTTATATTCGCTAACGCCCGTTTGACTATCCTACTGACTGCGCCAGAAATATAAAATCTTTCCGAAAGTCCCTTTTTAAAAAATATTTATTTAACACAAGAAAGTAGTCTTTACAGTTTGAAAGCAAAATCTGAACTAAACAATTATAATTCTAAACTAAGAAATGAAAATGTAATATTTTGATAACTATGAACGTATGATGTCTTCGTCAGCGTTTCTCTGGTTCAGGGACTTACTCTTCTCACGGTCATTACCGTGTTCTAGCTGATGTTGCGGAATGTGGGTCGTTAACTTATATATATATATATATATATATATATATATATATATATATATATATATATATATATACAGGGTGTAACAAAAATACAGGTCATAAATTTAATCACATATTCTGGGATCAAAAATAGTTTGATTGGACCTAACTTACCTTAATACAAATGTGCACAAAAGAAAAGTGACAGCCCTTTGAAGTTATATATTAATAGCACTAAGGCCCATGGCTTGAAAAGTTTGTTTTTTTCATTTTCACGTTTCTTTATGTACTGAGATCTTCTCTGGCTTGATATGTGATTTTTCTCCATTCCTTCCTCTTATTCATTTTTCTTTTCTGGCCCTGTAGCACCATTCTTTCCAAATCTTTTTCGACCTCTTGCTTTCATCTATTTTCCGGCCTTCCTCTTCTCTTTCTTGAAGCTATAGTGTAGTTTAGTACCCTTTTCGGAGTCCTCGTGTTTGGCATCCTTTCAATGTGACCTCGCGATCTAAGTCTCTGTGCCTTTATCACTCATTTGAAGTTACAAAATGAAAAGTGATTTTTTCCAATATATCGAAAACTATTAGAGATTTTTTATTGAAAATGGACATGTGGCATTGTCATGGCAGTAGTATCTTACGAAAAAAAAAACTATAGTAAAATTTGGACACCCCATAAAAATTTTATGGGGGTTTTGTTCCTTTAAATCCCCCAAACTTTTGTGCACGTTTCAATTTAATTATTATTGTAGTACCATTTAAACACGTTTTAAATACTTTTTTGCCTCTTATTGCTTTTTCGAAAAGTCAATTTTTATCGAAATATTTTGAATATTTGTCAAATCCATCACATATTTGTATATGGTTAAGTACGATTATGGAGACTTGGTAATAATATGCAAACTTATTTATGCTTTACATTTTTAGGTATATTTTGAACCATATTAAAAAAGAAGCCAGACTCGATAAAACGTGCCTTATCGAAAAATACAAAGAGGCAAAAAAGTTTTAAAAACACTCTGTTTAACTAATGGTACCTCAGTAATAGTTTAATTGGAACGTACACAAACATTTGGGGGGTTTAAAGGAACAAAACCCCCATAAAATTGTTATGTAGACATATTAAAAAAGAAGTCGCAACTCGATAAAAACTGCCTTATCTGAAAAATACTAAGAAACAAAAATATTGAATTTAACTAATGGTACCACAATATTAAAATTGAATTGGAACATACACAAAAGTTTGGGAGGATTTAAGGGATCAAAAGCCCCATAAAATTTTTATGGAGTGCACAAATTTCACCATAATTTTTCTTTAAGATATTCCTGCCATAATAATGCCACATGTCCATTTTCAGTAAAAAATCGCTAATAGTTTTCGATATAATCGAAAAAATCGATTTTCATTTTGTAATTTCAAAGGGCTGTAACTTTTTTTATGTGCATATGTATTTGTACTAAGGTAAGTTAGGTTCATTCGAACTATTTTTGGTCCCAGAATATGTGATTTAATTTATGACCTGTATTTTTGTTACACCCTGTATATACAGGCCATTACGCACCACCTTAAAAATTGGGCATTTTTGATGTCTCGAATTTCCTAAACCTGTTGTTGCATCTAAGTGAGTTTTTTTATAATATTCTAGCCTAGCCCCTACGCTATATGTTACCTCCTTATGCTTGTCATGCACAGGGAGCTATACTGTAATATATATTATATCACATCGCTCTCTATAGTAATGAGTGAGCCTGCACATACGGAACCATTTGTTTCCTGTCTGCAGGCTCACTCATTACTATAGAGAGCGATATGATATAATATACATATATTACAGCATAGCTCCCTGTGCATGACAAGCTTAAGGAGGTAACCTATAGCCTAGGCTATAATATAAAAAAATCACTTAGATGGGACAACAGGTTTAGGAAATACGAGACATCAAATATACCCCATATTTAAGGTGGTGCGTTAATTTCTTGGAGAAGTGTATTGTAATTTAATGTAAATAATGTAATATCCAATAATTGTAATTTAATATAAGATGAAATATAAGTTCCTTAAAAAACATATTTTTTATTTCCCACAATACATTCTCCACAGGTCTAAATATCGTCTCTAGACGTCCACTGAACGTCCTCCCAGGACGTTAGATGAATGTTCGGCAGCAAGACATTGGACCAAACTGGGACATCCTATGAAGGCCCAACAGACGTCCATCGAACGTCCCCTCGGACGTTAGGTGGACCTCCATTTGACGTTTGGCAACGTGGCCTTTGGACCAAAATTGGACGTCCTGTTAAGGTCCAATTCACGTCCGATTAAGGTCCAATTTACGTCCGATTAAGGTCCCATTTACGCCCGATTAAGGTCCAATTTACGTCCGATTAAGGTCCAATTTACGTCCGATTAAGGTCCAATTTACGTCCGATTAAGGTCCAATTTACGTCCGATTAAGGTCCAATTTACCTCCGATTAAGGTCCAATTTACGTCCGATTAAGGTCCAATTTATGTCCGATTAAGGTCCAATTTACGTCCGATTAAGGTCCAGTTTACGTCCCCTAGGACGTCCGATTAAGGTCCAATTTACGTCCGATTAAGGTCCAATATACGTCCCCTCGGACCTTAGATGGACGTCCAATGGACGTTCGGTAGCGCGACATTTGGACCAAAATATGACGTATAAAGGACGTTCCTCGGACGAAAACGGACGTCCAAGGGACGTCCCTAAAGTCCGTGAAGGACGTCCTTGTGCTATTAGGGACAGAGGATGAACACAACCGCAGATTTAGTCAACATCGTGAAGGGCCGTAAGCTGCAGTACTTGGGGCATATACGGGCTGCTCCAGTGCATTTTACAAGGTAAAATTGAAGGAAAAAGGGCTCCAGGACGAAGAAGAATATCATGGCTTGCTAACCTGAGAGCATGGTATAGAAAGACCTCAACACAACTATTTCAACTAACAGAGCAACTAGCAGAGTCATCATAGCCAGAATGATCGCCAACGTTCGGAACGGACAGGCACCCTAAGAAGAAGAAAAGGTATTCCATTTTTTCAATCAAGATTCGGTCATCTTCTAGGGCAGTACTACCTGGACGATATAGGCACGCCAAGTGAATAACAAGTGAATTAAGAGAAATTTTTAAACATAAAAGTTCAATGTTAGGTACAAAAACATCCAGATGAGCAACAGAAAAAGTTTCAGAAATTTCTAATGACAGGTTTATGCACACTCCTCCCCTCTTCGATTCCTGCGATCAAATCTGTAAAGAGAGTATCCATCTATATTGTATAAATTGTCAGAATCTTTTTGTGTCAGCCAAGTCTCGGTGATTAGTATTATTTTAGGTTTTAAATCCTGAATATAACATAATAGTTCATTAAATTTAGAATGTAATGTCGCTAAATTGGTATAAAAGCAGAGCCAGTCGCAAAAGCAGTTTTTTTTTAATATTATTGTCGAAAATTAGTAATTTTTGGTATACCACGTATGTATTTTATTGTTAAATTTTGCTCTCTGTTTTCTTTTCTAGTCTCTAACTCAGATCGCAATTCTTTTAAAACGTTAACTTGCATAGGTGTCTTATCGTCAACAATGGATACATTTTTTGTTTTTGCTTTTTCTAAGAGTTTCCTTTTATTTCGTAGAATTTGTTTAGCTTCATACTCATTATTCATTACCATTTTAATCATTCTAGGAAATATATCACCAACTTTGCCTACTCTAAAGAAAGTAACCGGAGTAGCATTACATTCTACAGTCGATAAAATTTCCTGAAAAAATTTTTTGTCTTCATCTTTTTTAGTTTGAATATCACCTGTAGATTCTGGTACGCCTCTGACAATAACATTTTTGGCACGATTAATACGATCGACGGCTTCATTGGCGATATTTTCAGCAAATTGTGGTGACGAATGTTGGTCAGCGGATGATAATTTAATTTCTAGATAATTGAATTTCGTTGAAATTTCAGCGACCTTTTCATCTATTTGACTAATTTTTAATTGTAAATCATCATTATATTTCCTTAAGAATGGATTTTAAATTTGAAAACGCTTCAATATTGCTTGAACAGCCGTTACAAATAATTTTAATTCCTCGCACCTTATATCTGGTTATGTGATCGTCTTGGCGAAGCTTGCTTGGTACATGCTAGGCGAATTCCTCTTTTGCAGGCATCACATTGTAGGGCCGAACGTTCACGTTCGTCGATCGCTTTCAAAAACAATTAGCGCAGGTTTGACTAGTTGGCATGGTGGGAGTGATAGATAATTAATGTAAATATATCTGACCTTGCAATACGATGAATTTAATAACACACAGGCCTGGATGCACTTTTCTGGAGCCAAATTCACCAAACAGACTGGATAACACTTTAACTTATGTGCACGACTTTTAAAAATTTAATTTCAGATAGTTTACCACTGCTAATTCCAAAATTAAACGGACTATCAAAATAACGTTTGTACCTTTCAACAGCTACGATACTAATGAATGTTCGTCTTGCAGAATATTGGCAGTTTCCTCAGCCACCTGATTAGCCACTCTTCTGATTGATACCTCACATTTTCTTAGTCTTTACTCCGATCTTCATGAGTCAGTTTGAAAAAATGTTCTTTTATTTTCAAGTGTCCGTGAAAGAGCTACTTTCTTAGCACACATTGACCCAGAGATTGTTACGCCCTCCGATATTTTTTGCAAAAACACTTAGTTGGAAAGTGTTTCATCGAGTTATTAAAGTCGACCCTTTAAACGATTTCCTTACACATATGTTTTTAAAGAGTCATTAGATATGATATTTTGTGATTAATTATTTATATGGGAAATAAGCCACAATTAAAATGAAAAAAATAATTTTATTAACGTTTCGACGCCCAAATCGGGTGCCGTTGTCAAAATACAAAATTGTGTATTTTGACAACGGCACCCGATTTGGGCGTCGAAACGTTAATAAAATTATTTTTTTCATTTTAATTGTGGCTTATTTCCCATATAAATAATTAATCATAAAAATGCCACAAGGAAGTAGCTTCAGAACAACATGATATTTTGTAGAATTTTGTACTGTTTGCTTGCCAATGGCAGCTATGTACGCCGTTGCTCCCGCTTGGCGGCGCTGATATAGCTGTAGGTCAACGTTTTGACAATTCGTGAAGTTTGTATATGGTGTTTTTGTTTACAATTTAATAAATAATAAATTATGACAGAAAAATACGGATCTTGGACTGTTTGTACGTTGAAAAACGAATTGAGGAGAAGGAATGCGAGAGTTACTGGAAAAAAGGAAGTCCTTTAACAGCCTACAGTGTTTATATAGCCATCTATTTCCTAACTGCCCTGTCCCAGTTTCTTAGTCTCTTGTTGCCACAAGATCAAATTTATATTTTTTGGCTTTGTTTACTAGATGCTTCATATGGAATGATTCCCGGAATGATCCGCTTATATTCCACGTCGATATTTTAACTAGTTCTTCATTATTGCCATTATCTCGTTTATTATTTTTTGATTCTTGTTTCCGTTTTCTTTGCCGGGTCATCTTTGTTGGGTCTCCTAATACTGCATTCAATTCTAGTTTTTTGCAATGTCTTCCTCTATTCTTTCCAGCTGCTCCTATTCTTTATTCCATTTTCGTAATTCATTGTTTATTGTCAGTCTTTGGTATCCTGTTTTTGTGCTATTTCCTTTTATTTTCTCTTCCTTAGCAATTCTTCTTATTTTGGCCATTATTTCCCTATCCGTCCTTCGTCAGATCATCATTTATGTATATTCTTTCTCTCAGTTGCTTGGGTTTCATCTTATTTTGCATTACTTTGGTCTTTTCTGTCTTGCTATCCATGTCTACCAAAAATATTTTGTCTCCCAGCTTTCTTGCTTCATTAACGTTTACTTTTACTCGCATTTCCTTTTCTATGAATTTTTCTACCGCATTCCCTAGCAAGAGTGGTTGATCGGTGTCAATCTGCAGTCCTTGAATCACAATGTTTTTCATTCTTCCCTCTCTTTCTAATTTTTGTACTCTTTCGTTGGAGATATTTAATTAATTTCGTAATTGATTTCGTATTGAAGCGCCTTTTCATTAATACGTTTCAGTTCTTCAATTTTTTTTTTCGATATCCTTTTTGTTGGAATGCGAGAGTTACTGGAAAAAAGGAAGCCCTTATCGAAGGGTAAGCTATATTAATCATCGTGTTAATATTTTATTTCTATAGCTCAGACCAAAATAAAAATATTTATGTTGATCTGAGTTTTATAGTGAAGTATTCGATTTTTTACAGTCGAATCCAGGGGAAATACGTAATCTGTTTCAACAAAATGTTTATTGCAGATACGTGCATTTATTATCAGAAGATATTTATCCCTTCTTATTGCTACAATCCACTTTTTTCTGATCAGAATATCTTTGGGAAACCTGTATCCAGATGTTCTCAATAAGCACAAAGGCACAGCACATTGAGGCATTTTATTTTCTCAAATTAAATTCACACAGCGAAACAAATATGCAATATTTACTTAGAAATAGATTGATTTGAATAGTTGACGTGACCTCTAACTACACAAGCGCCATCTACGTTGAGCTTTCCAGATTAGCTGCCATTTCAGATTCCTGATAATGATGCCAAACTTTCACATTTCCAATCCGGTCTAAAATCTTTAATGTTTATTATACAGTGTTTAGAGTTTCGGTTGAGCAATTTACGGTAACGATATTTTGATAAAACCTCGAAACTACAATTTGAGTAAAGTCGGCTTTACATTTACTACTCGGAGTGCATCTCGGAAGTATAAACGCCTTTTCGGAACTTCTTGTCACTCGGATACGAGTACGGATCAACGTTGAACTCAAACCGAGTAGCAGATAGCAGTATGAGGTGGTACGAGAGAAATATTCAAGAATAAATAAAATAAATGTTCAACTTTGACACCCTGTATTTCGGTTATTATCAATTTTCGTACTAAGGAAAGTTAGCTTAAATCGACCTATTTAAGCTCAGAAATCTGAGGTTAAGCTATGGCCCATTCTTTACCAAACATCCTGTTATGGATTCAGCCTGCAATACCTAAATTTTTCGATAACTTGGATCTGCAGTGGTTTCAACTCAAGAGTCTCAGCATGGTTTTGTACAAAACAATCTACGTCTAATAATTTAGTCTCCTATCAGTTTGATCTTATGAGGTAAATTAGGGGTCGAAAACAAGTGAATGTTGTATATGTTATGGTCAAACCCCGAATTCGGACAATGTCCGAAATTTTTACTCACTTCGCAATGTGGACAACGTGAATTACCCACGTCGCGGAGCGAGCATTTTATTCAGGCATTTGCCGAAGCGAAATACCCAGAACGCGTTGTGGGTAAACAAAAGTACTCAATTGCCGAAATAAACACGTTCACCGGATATTGAGCAAAACCATAATATCCATAACCCGACGTGGGTAATCTATTTTACCCACGTCGGGTTGTGGGTATTTCTAGTTTGCGCAAACGCCGAAATCCGTTTCTCATCGTTCAGTCGTGCAGATTAGACAACTAGAAGAAGAGTTCTCTAAGCTTGAAAGAAGTTTTAATGAAGGAGGTAACGAACAAATAAATGCTTTGTATGAAGATGATTCGGAGATTTTGACAAGGTCTGTAGAAAACAATAAACACATAGAAAAAACTATGTCCAGCGATAACTTAACACTCTGTGATATTGATAGTGACAAAGCAAACAGCTGTTTTGAATGTGGTCAGCACATTCATGATGAAGTTTCAAATAACGAAGACTTAGTGCCTTGGTACCTTTGTGCCTTCTTTGCTCAAGAAAATCTGCCGTAGACACAACGCGTAGGCGAGGCAACGAAGCATTAAACCTAGGAATATTGTGCAGTAAGATGAATCGTCATGCAACTTTTTGCATTCGAGTCGAGACAGTGTCAGGCAATTTTGTGAACTAAATTGATCTCCGGTAAAAATTTTTGTGCATGAAAAATTTAGAACTCACGAAATATTGACGGAAATGAGTTCAGTTTTTATACTTGGGTGTTTTGGAGGTCACTGAACACGAATTTCATGCAGGCGATGGTGTCTGAGGTACCTGGGTGGTACTCGTCGCCTGCGACGATCGAATGATTCGCGGGACGATCGAATAATTCGCGAAATGAAAATTGGATCAAACAACTGAAAAATACGTGTTCAATATTTTTCAAAAATCTATAGAATTACATTAAACGCGATACCCCCACTCCACCCGCTGGATTTAGGGTGGGGGTAATTTTAAATCTTAAATAGAAACCCCCATTTGTTATTGCAGATTTGGATTGCTTACGTAAAAATAAGCAACTTTTATTCGAGACATTTTTTCGAATTGTGGATAGATGGCGCTATAATCGAAAAAAACGATTTATCGTGACACCATAAGTAAATTATAGAAACGGTCTAATATCTCGAGAAGTAGACTTCGAAATAAAAAACAAAAAAATACGTGTTCAATATTTTTCAAAAAACTATCGAATTACACTAAACACGACCCCCCTCCACACGCTAGGGGTGGGATGGGGGGTAACTTTAAAATCTTAAATAGGAGCCCCCATTTTTATTGCAGATTTGGATTCCTCACGTAAAAATAAGTAGCATTTACTCGAAATATTTTTTAGAATAAAATTGTTGCTAGATGGCGCTAATAAATAGTGATAGTGTTCTATCCATAATTCGAAAAAATGTCTCGAATAACAGTTACTTTTACTAATTTTTACGTAAGGAATGCAAATCTGCAACAAAAAATGGGGCTCCTATTTAAGATTTTAAGTTACCCCCCACCCCGCCTCCAGGGGGTGGAGTGGAGAATCGTGTTTGATGTTATAACATGAAAAGGGAATAGAATTTTGACAAGATGTTGTTATGTCATATTAGGGAATGTTACACAATGAAGGACATGGCCACGGTCGCTCAAGTCTCAGAGATCTAAGGAGTGTGGATTCTTAAGGGATGTTATAGTATACTCTTATTAGCTTAGAAAAAAAAATAAAAGAAAAATCGAAATAGGGATGTCAAATAAAAAAATAAAATATTGGGCGCCACTGGTTACCTCAAGGGAACCAAAAATTTTACAAAATATAAATATTAAAAGAAAGATAGTATTAAATCAAAATAAAACAAAAAACATAATCAAATAAAAAATATATAAAATACTTTAAATTTACAGCAAATATGGTGTAACTTACCTTGTCTACTCTATACTATACAATGACTATACTCAGCCAATTATTTACTGTTCTTATAGCCACTTTACACGATGCAAGTAATTGCGAAATTTATTGCACAATTTCTTGCAGCAATAGAAATTGCATCGTGTCATACGCGAATTGCACAGAAAAGCTGCAACTTCTTGCAGCAATTCCTTGCTGCAAGTAGTTGCAGCTAAATAGAACATGTCCTATTTTTCATGCAATTTTTTCTGCAATTTGGTTATATTTTTAGTAACTTTTAAGGCTACACTGTTTGTTTTGACATTCTGTCATTGTAAATTTCAAACTAAACAATTTTTGACAAAACTAGAGGAACTTTTTACCAATATCACGCTTCACAGATAACATTATTCTGGTGGATAACTTTAATTATGCAACATAGGGATTAAAGAAACTATTTTCTATTTCTTTTGTATTTAACAACTTGTTTCCTTTTGTAAATGAATAATGTATTATAGGTATACTTGCATTAGGTATTAATTGATTTTGTTATACATAATACATATTATAATTTTCCCAAATTATAATCTAACATTTTTAATTTAATATATCTGATAACTCTACTCAAAAAATTACATTTTTAATTTATAAAAACAACATAACCTAAAATTTATGGTATGTCAAAGTTTCTGTCCATTTCATGTCAGTTTATGCAATTACTTGCACCGTGTAATCACTTTATTGCAGAAAGCTAGTTGCAACTTATTGCAGAAGTTCTTGCTGCAAGAACTTGTGCAATAAATTTCGCAATTACTTGCATCGTGTAAAGTGGCTATTACGATTCAAGAGAGAAGGAAAAGAGAAATAATAAGATGGTAATTAGCAAATAAAACATTATTTATTTAAACAAAAAAATGAATTTACGAATCTGTGATCTCACGGTGTTACAAATCGAGATCGAGATTACCAAACAAATAAATGAAAGAAAAGTTCTACATAAAAAAACCTTGTAATCATTGTTTTGTTCTTTTCGGTGGTGGTAAGTCCAAGGCGCGATTTCACTTCACTAAAGGTGACTAAAGTCACTCCACAATATTAATAGATACAGCAACAGTACATAAGGTTATCCATAGTTCATAGAAAAAATTTTCATAGAAAAATTCAGCATTGTATGCATTCTGCGTTCTCAAAAACAAATTAGTTCTACTCGAACAAACTTATTAAAAGTGATTTGTTTTCTAGTTCACTAAACGGAATCAAAAAAAGCAAAAAGCAAAAAAAATATGGCCTGACTATAAACCAAGGAAAAACCAAGTATATGGAAATGAGAGGAGAAAATGCTGAAGAAAATAATTGGATTACTCTAAAGACAAATGACAAAGATTATAAATTTGAGAAGGTAACTGAATTTGAGTACCTTAGAGTCACAGTTATAAATAGAGGAGACGAAGAGAGAGAGATAGATAAACGGTTGTTAAAAGGTAGCAAAGCAGTAGGTTCATTAAACGCACTGTTGAAGGCAAAAAACGTGTTCAGGGCAGCCAAAATCCGAGCGTATGAAGCAATAGTGAGACCAACGGTGCTGTATGCATGTGAAACTTGGACAATGAACCAGAAAGTAGAAAAGAAGCTAGAGATTTGGGAGAGAAAAATATTGAGAAAAGTTTTTGGTGCTATAAAGGAGGATAACGGGGAATGGCGCAGAAGAACAAACCAGGAGCTAATGGAGATGTATAAGAAACCTAAAATAACTCAGAAAATCAAGGCACAGAGAGTTAGATGGTTGGGCCATGTTTTACGAATGCCACAAGAAAGAAACGTCCTAAGAGTTTTATCAGCAGGAGAACAAGGGAAGAAAAGAAGAGGGAGACCACGAAGGAAGTGGTTTGATGCCGTCCGGACTGACCTAGAAGAAATGGGTACAAGAGACTGGAGAGGACAAGTACAGGACCGCAAAAAGTGGAAGAAATTAGTCAAGACTATCGAAGCCAAGGGCCTCTAAGGCCTGTAGGGCAGTTATATATATATATATATATATATATATATATATATATATAAACGGAATCAAAAAAATTACTAAAATTAAAGCGAACTTCATGCTTTAACTAGGGTGTTGAAAACACAAAAAGAAAACTTCTTAACTTCTACTTGCTTGTAAAGAACGGTGGTACCAACAGTGGTACAAAGATATTGCGTGCGCTTGAAAACAGCGAAAACGCGGTGGTCTGCCGATTGTTTAAGCCATGATGGGGTAAACACTAACTAAACACAATTATTTCTGCAAAATACAACTGCAAAAAAAACTTAACTGGAACTTCACTACTAACTTTGCCGGTAACCGCATATTGGCGGCCCGAGGCCCGGCAAGATAGCTCTCTCCTCTACTCTATCGATGACCTCTACAACAGAACTCCATCTAACAGAACTGCTTAACTCGATCTCCTCAAACTTCAATCTCTAAAAATCAACGCCCTCTCAAAATCAGAAGCTTTCACTCCCATCAAGAACTCAATAACCAATTACAGATTCAAAACACTCAATAAAGTTAATCTTTGCCAATAAGAAGTTGCAAATTAGGCACCAGGGTAATCCCTTTGGCGTATACCAAAACAGCTCATCCAATCAATGAAAAGAATACACAAAGAGACCTCAATATTTCACTCCACCCATTTTTCTCACCAAAAAAATGCTTACTTGGACGTAGTCACAGCGAAAGGCCCGTTCTCATGGAAAATGCTAAGTCAGCTATAAGAACACTGGCTAGATTATATAAACACTCAGAGTGATTTAATCTTTATAAAATAAACATAACAGCGACATCCTGGCATATTTCAGTCTCCAAAATCAATTAGCTCTTTTTTCTCAGCATAGTAAATACTCGAGGCACTTATCTACGTCGAAGATAAACAAAATATCGGATGATCCAATTCACCGCTAAAAAACCTGAGAACCGTACGATTCTCTGATCAACAAATATGAATTTAACGAATCTATTAGACAAAATACTTATACCGGGGTCGTAATATAGTTACTGTCTTAACACAAAAAAATTAAAGGGTGGTCATTGACCTTCGGACCGTTATGTTATGCGATATGTTCTTGAAAAATATAAAACACATATTTTTGGTTTTTTATTTGGACGTGTTTGTCTCGAGATATTAGACCGTTTCTATAATTTACCTACGGTATCACGATAAATCGATTTTTCCGATTATACTACCATCTACCCAAAATTCTAAAAAATGTCTCGAATAAAAGTTGATTATTTTTACGTAAGAAATCAAAATCTGTAATAACAAATGGGGGTTTCTATTTAAGATTGAAATTACTCCCACCCCACCTCCAGGGGGTGTCGTGTTTAGTGCCATTCGATCGATTTTTGAAAAATATTGAACACTTATTTTTCAGTTTCTCGATCCAATCTGTATTTCACGAATTATTAGATCGTCTCGCGAATCTTTCGATCGTCCCAGGCGACGAGTTCCACCCTGGGCACCAGGTACCTCGGAGACCATCTGTAATATCATTAGGACAATCTGTATAGAATAATATGTTTTAAGTTAATTTTAAATAACCTTACAAGATATGTATTAGTGAAGTGACATTGAACTCAGGTGAACCCATAAGACGTGTTGTTTTGAGTTAAGAATAAAATATAAAATAGACGACAAAACACGAGAGAAGGAATTATATTATTGTACGTAGAATTGCGACATGGTTTGGCTGATATAATGTTATTGTTTATAATACACTTCGAAGACATAAATAAAGTATCTTGTAGCAGATGAAGTAGTAATTATTTAAATAAGGACTATAAGGGTCAATTGTATACCAACCCTTCAACTTTCCTTACATGGCGCTCCTGTAAATTAATTGGGAGAATCTTCCGACAATGGGCGACAAAAATTGGAAACACCGACGGCGGAAAATGGACCAGACCAGGACCCAGGAACCGAACCCAGTGAACAAAGACACAAGTGTTAAAATGTAAGTAAGAAATTTAGTCTATCTTTATTGAAAATGCTTCCCTCGTTTTTTATATACATATTATTATTGAACATTCAATATTTATCTTTGCTGATTTTTGAATAATTTATGAAGTATCGATTTTTTTAAAGAATATCTATGAATTTTGAAACATGAATTGGTTTTTGAATTGAATATTTTTATCAAAGTTTATTATATATGCTATTATTGAATTTTGAATTTTTATTGAATTTATTTGAAAAATCTCTATCCGAGTTCGATTTTTAGTACGGGTATTTTTAAATATTTTAAGGAATATCGAATTTTGAGATTTGGACTGATTTTGAATATTTTTATCTAACTTTTGCATATGCTGTTATTGAATTTTTGTCGAATATGTATACTATTATTGAATTTTTATTAGCCAGTTGTTTTATTATTGATATTTATTAAGTATATTTAGTACATTTTCATCGATTTTGTGTTAAATTTTGTATGATATGAACCTGAATTAATAATTTTTGTGTGATAAATGATATATAAATGATATTTTTTTTTTGAATAATGATTAGTTTTGAATACGTTGATATAAGAGCTTTAAGACAAACATTGCTATAAGCAAGAGATATATTTTTAACGAACCGACCTGATGCGTCGAGATAAGGAATTTGGAGAAGAACTATATAGATAAGAAGAAGAACTAACAATATTATAAGCTAAATATTATGAGGCAACTTGAGACAATAAGGCTACGGCTCCACGGGCGAGAAATTGACGCTGGCAGTAGCAGTAAAATGAACTTAAAGTTCCGCGGAACGGAATGGGAATAGCCGAACTGAACCGACTACGCACAAGTCCTGTAGTCGGTACAGTTCGGCTATTCCTATTCCGTTCTGCGGAACCTTAAGTTCGTTTTGCGGCTACTGCTAGCGTCAATTTCCAGCCCGTGGAGCCGTAGCCTAAGAAACCCACTGCTCTTGTCAAATCAGGAAGTTACTAAGTGAGTTATAGAAGCTTGAAAGCTTATTAGAGACCCACTCTGTGTTTTGAAGGGTACCTATTTTATTCATGATTATTCGTGAATAAACAACGGCCTCAAAGCAAGGGATTGAGGTTGTGAAATTTGTAAAAGAATTTGATCTAGCCAACGATGTTATACCCGCTTCTATCAAGGTAGATTGTAGAGGTTTCGTGGTTAGTATTAGTATTGAGTATTATGATTGAGGTTATGAAATATGTAGAAGAATTGGAACTTTTCTCTCGAGTAAAGCCACTTTGATTAGTTGAACGTAGGCATTGAGGGATAAGTAAAGGAAGTGATTATTATGATGTTATGTTATGAAATGATAGATGAGATAAATTATATATGATTGTTATATGAAATATGTATACGAAGATGAATTATTTACACTGGAGAAGTGTTATTATGTGGAAAAAATGAAGAAATATATAGTTGTAGTACCAGACAAGAAGAAGAGAGAGAAAAAAGAGAATTTTATTAAAATATGTGGGAAAAATGAAAGAAGAAAGAAAAAATTTGTCAGAAATGTCAAAATAAACAAGCAGAATTAAGAATAATATTAAATAAGTAGCTAATCATTGAATTTTGTCTAAGAATTAAAGTTGTAATTTTTTTTTCTCTAAAGTAATGTAAATTATAAATAACTTATTTTTAAATGTAAATAATGAATTCAGGTTAAATTTTCGCGGAAAATGGAAGTGTTTGAATTAAGGATAGACAATATCTTACAATAAGTGTTAGTAGATAGTAAGCAAAGGGACACAAAAAGTGAAATTTTTAGACATTCAGCAACATAGATTAAATCTTTATTATAGGTACAAGAGAGTTATTGAAAGTTTTATAGAGACATATTAGAAGTTTTTAGAGAGATTACATTTTTATTATAGGTACATTATTTTAAAGTTAGTAAGGCGTATATAAATAAATCAAAAGAAGACTGAAATAGGAATTATTAATAAAGTAAAGGTTACATTTTTATTAACTGATTCGAGTAATATTAGCTCAGCTTAGGACTTATTAGTTAGATACGAGATTTTTATAATTATTTAGGTAGATTAGATTATTCCCCTGCTTATATGAGATGCTTATAGACACTAAAAGACTATGTTAAAAATCCGGATAGGTTTAGTCACTGTTTTTATGTGGACACTGTTTTTTTTGTGAATGGAGAAAAGCCTAAAAGGCAAGACGGACCAGAAAGTGAATTAGTGATAATAATAAACAATTTTTTAGTATTAGAAAAAACCGGTTAGAATAGGGAAAAGAATATACATGTTTAGGGTATTAGGATAGTTAGGAAATTTAATTTAATTTTTGAAAATAGTATTAGGTAACCATAAACATTTTGTAAAAGGGAAAGAGGAATATATCTCATTTTAAAACAGGGAGATGTAATATCATTAGGACAATCTGTATAGAATAATATGTTTAAAGTTAATTTTAAATAACCTTATAAGATATGTATTAGTGAAGTGACATTGAACTCAGGTGAACCCATAAGACGTGTTGTTTTGAGTTAAGAATAAAATATAAAATAGACGACAAAACACGAGAGAAGGAATTATATTATTGTACGTAGAATTGCGACATGGTTTGGCTGATATAATGTTATTGTTTATAATACACTTCGAAGACTTATAAATAAAGTATGTTGTAGCAGATGAAGTAGTAATTATTTAAATAAGGACTATAAGGGTTAATTGTATACCAACCCTTCAACTTTCCTTACATATCGCTGTCATGAAATTCGTGTTCAGTGACCTCCAAAACCCCCAAGTATAAAAATTGAACTCATTTCGGTCAATATTTCCCGAGTTCTAAATTTTTCATTTTCCATCTCTTGGAGATGCACTTTGAAAATGCATTTTTTATGCACAAAATTTTTTGCCGGAGATCAATTTAGTTCACAAAATGGCACTCTCTCGAATCGAATGCAAAAAGTTGTATGACGATTCATCTTACTGCATAAAATTCCTAGGCTTTGGGCTTTTTGGTGCTTCGTTGCTTCGCCTAACGAGAAAACTGTGTAACTGCATTAAAAAATTAATCATCCAAAATGTTAAAGCTTACTGAAAGAAAATTAACCCCTGTTTCAGTAGGCGATAACGTAAGAAGAACTGTTCGGGCCAATCTTGCAAATGTGTAAAATCAAACATAAAATGCAATTCTAAATGTTACGGTCAGGGTAGCAGATCGTGCGCTAACAAGTGATTGTTTTCTGAAAAGAACTGTAATAAACATTGAAAGTGGTACATGTATGAAAAAGACTCATGAAAGACCACGGTACACAGAGAACCGGTATGTTCGCACGCATGGAAGGCGAACGCGTAACGTCATATGGGAACCTTAATTTTCATCCGGCAATGCTAAATGAAGCGCTAATTTTGTTTTTTAAATTATGTACCTATCATCGCTTTTTAAATAAGAAATTGTATTTTATATTTTTTTTACTGTCATTTTCAAATATGCATTTAATTTAAACATGAATTCCCATTGGAAAATAAAGATTTTAGGTATCTGTTGTCCAATATACATTTACCATAGTATATTAAAAAAAAATAAAACAGAAATAATATAAACATTTACTTTACTTCTGGGTTTGTAAAAATGTTTCACATAAAATTGTGTCTACTTACTGTTATTCTAAATTGTTGAAAAATATTGACTAAAAATAAAAACTTAACTACAAATCAATTAAGAAATTTTAAGTTTTAGATGAAGTTCTTAGAATCAATTACTTGATGACTTTCAAATTTTATTTACAAAATAGAAAAATGTTGATTTTAAGTTAAACCAGGTTAGGAATCTAAAAATTTCAAGTGCGAACATTTTATTAGACACATACATATTATACAGAGTGGGTCAAAGAAAACAGTCCACCTCGATATTTGGCAGTATTTATTGGGTTTTAAGGAAATGACGAAACAGGTCGATTTTTGATCTAAGTCCCAGCAAACAGACTTGCGCCCAATTACGTGATAATTACGTTAAATTTACGGCAAATTTCAACGAATACGTAACTCGGTGATTTATGACGGGAAAAAAACGTATTTCAGTGCCCAATCATTCACCTATATATTAGTGCTTTCTTTATACATGTTTGACATTAGAATAATATAAAATCATAATGACGAATATAGTACATGTTTTTTATAATATTTGTGAATTTTGGTTACATCGCAAAGGTACGTTTATTTCACGTAATAATCACGAAACAGAACTATTAAATTTTGAGAACTATTTTGGAAACAAAATTTTACAACTGTGTTGGTTAAATACGTATCGCTTGAATTTTACTCATTGTATTTTATGGACGTCGAAAAATTAGATGTATTTCACGTAAAAGTAATGTAAATAATACCAATATTTAAACAAAAAGTTTATGATTTCGCTTTTTAGATCATTTAGCATAACTATTTCAATCCAACCTTGATTTGAAGCTATTTTTTTCTTTAAAAATATCACAGGAGCTAAAATGATGCAATTTTCGAATCTCATTTTCAAATCGCGCGCGGTGATGAAGTACTACCAAGCCTTTCTCCTCCTTTAAATACCATCACGTGACTAACATAGTTGGTTCGAAAACTAAATTAATCGATTTATCGAATAATATATACGTTTCGATAGGATTATTTTTTATATTATTCTGGTATTGAAATAGATTTTTAGTAAGACCAATTAGTTAATAGTAAAAGAAATTTAAAAACAAAAAAAAAATTCGTAATACTAATTTAAAGTAAGTAGAATAGTTCTGTAATTTAAAAATAATCGATTTTTATAATCGATGATCATTACCTCTAATATCAGCTTCTCTGGCTTCTCACATTTCTCACAACAAAAAGTGAAACGTGAAGAGCTTTATTTCCCTTGTTTTATTTTAGGCGGGTTTATTTATAATAATGTCTTTCGTATTAACGTTTACCTCATTGCTTGAGGGTTGAAATGCCGATGATGCAATTAGAAAAAACAAGAAAGTGTCGAAGTGTCCTCCTCGAAATAAAAAGTGACCTGTGTTGTGTTTTGTGTTGGCAAATTTTTTAATGTGTCTTTAGGTCGGTACCATTTTTGGTTCATTATCTTGTATAATAATTATACAGGACAAATGTTTTAAAGTCTCTAAATTCTATTAAATAAATACATTGTTAATACTTTATATGCTTGTTTTATTTATATACATTCCCTAAAAGATACGTTAATCAACACGTATTTGCAACGTGAATTTCCCGAAAGATTTTATTGCTATTTAAGGTAAATAACACGTCTATTGAAGACGAGTTATTCACGTAATTTAAAAACGCATTTTCAATGTGACATTCCAACCAAATTTTCACGTGAAATCCACGTAAGCAATTTACGTATATTGGTGACAAATGTACCCAAAATTCACGTAATTATCACGTCGGTCTGTTTGCTGGGGTGGGACACATTTTTACGGTACATACATTTGTCATTTGTCAACCCCCTCCCTTCCACTTCCAACACCCCTTATTTTTAAAAAGGGAATAGGGGTCGTGTGCTAGCTCATTTAAAAGGTTACTCGATTCTCTATTCAGTAATATAAACATTATTATAATAATTTTTATACAGAGTGTTTAAGAAAAATATTTTAATTAAATTAATTGACACAAAAAGAAGAATGTATGTAATTTATTTAATTCAAAATACATTCTACTGCTGTCACAAAACAGAAAAAAATATTTTTTGATAAATAAACATTGCTCTTCGCTTAATTTCAATATCCAAGCTGCCACCCATCTGCCTCTTGGTAGGTTGAATACTGAATTTAAGCGAAAAACAATATTTATCTGTCAAATAAACACTTTTCTCTGTTTTCTGTCAGTATTAGAATGTATTTTGATTTAAATAAATTGCATACATTATTCTTTTTGTGTCAATTAATTTAATTCAAAATAATTTTTCTTGGACACCCTGTATAAATAATTAAGTCAATGTTAATATTACTGAATAGAGAATTGAATAACCTTTCAAATGAGGTAGCACACGACCCGTATTCCCTATTTAGAAATAAGGGGTGGACGAAATGGAAGGGAGGGGGTTGACAAATGACAGATGTATGTACCGTAAAAATGTGTCCCCCTTAGATCAAAAATCGACCTGTTTCTTCATTTCCTTAAAATGTAATAAATACTGCCAAATATCGAGGTGGACTGTTTTATTTGGCCCACTTTGTATATGTATGTATAAAATGTTCGCACTTTAAATTTTTAGATTCCTAACCTGATTTAACTTTAAATCAATTATGTATATTAATATATAATACATATTATTATATGTAGGGGAACATGGGTAACAATGAGACACGGGGAACAATGAGACACCTGTATTTCTGTCTACCTATGCGACTTTTTCGTCAAAATTTTGGCATGCGCGCTTTAGCTTTTATGTAAGGACCACAAGGTTTCTGTTTGTAGGCATCCCACATGTTTAGTTTCGTTCCGACCGGCAGTAAGTGTTAATATTTGACCATTTCTTTTTTTGTTAAAGGTAGGTATTTTTGAATTTTAAACGAAAAACCTGTTTTCTTTCATTTTTTGGCGAATGGATAATATGCAGGGCCTTATTGTTTGATAATTGGAGATATTTTTTCATTGAATCGATTAAAGGTTAGGTTGAAATTAATTTTTTTTGTTGTAAAGGTCGTTTGGGTAACAATGAGACATTGCTTGTTGGGTAACAATGAGACATGTCGCATTGTATCCCATAATGTAAATTATTTTATATCTTAATTTAAAATTAATTTTTGAAAAAAAAAATGACGCGAAATCCTCCTAGGAAATTCGACAAAGGAACAATTGCGTACAGCTGTAGATGCTGGATCCAGCATCAGAAGAGTAGCTAAGGAAAATAACTTGAAAGTTTTAGACATTGGCAAGAGAATTGAATTACTATTATAACTTTTCCTCCACATTCAACGAACAAGTTGCAACCTCTGGTTTTAAAAGTCTTTAAGCCATTTAGTTTGGCTTACAACGCTGCCAAAAAGACATAAAAATGATTTTGCCATGTCCTGTTAACTATGGCATAACAAAACGCTTTTTATTCATTTGAAATTAAGTTCAATTTAAATATTCAGCAAAATTAATGTTTATGTTTTTCTTATATTACAATAAGGTTTAGTTTATTTATTTCCGAAAGGCAGAAAAATTAATGTTTTTTTTTTATTTTATTATTATTGGATCACGTTTTGCTCAGTTCTAATATTCAGTAAAATGAATGTTTATCTACGTTTTTCTTATATTATTATTAGTTTTAGCTCATGCTGGTGTTTTATAATATATAATTAAACATTTGATATATTTTTTTCATTATTTTTCTAATGTTTTGCATAAAAAATTGCACTTTTCAAATAGTGTCTCATTGTACCTCCGCTATGGGTAACAATGAGACAAATGACATTTTGATAGAATATTTTCTGTATTTACTTTATCATTTTTTGCATTATATTCTATTCAAAATTATTTGTAAATACTTATACCATCATGTAAAACTCAAAAAATAAATATTATTTAGCTTAGTTTCTAAAATACTAAGCTCCAAAAAAAAAGTGTCTCATTGTTACCCATGTTCCCCTATATTAATAAAAAAACAAATTTGCGGGAAAAGTTTTATTAATAATTTTAGAATTAGTATCTATAATTAAAATCATTTTTAAAATTAGAAAATTTTTAGATATCTTTTGTCAAGTGCTCTCTGGCAGTTTTTAAAACTTATTTTTCTGTTAATATCCCTCATTCTAATATAAATGTTCGTGTTCTGCACATGCATAATATAACCTCAAATGGCATTATAGTCTCGGTTTTAATAAATTACTATAAAACTAATAGTTATATAATAATAGTTTTAAAAATACACAGTTATGGTAACAAACAACAACTTGTAACTAAAATAATATAGAATTACTTCAATCGTTAACAGCTTAATATTTCAAAACCGCCTCAATCTATTCATTTTCAACGCCACCACATACGAAATAATGCATCCAAACAATAAGCAAATATCTGTTAGGTTCCCGAACCAAATTTAGCGGGGTGCTGCGCGGCCGAACCAAATTTAGCGACGACAATCGGCATACCGGTTCTCTGTGTACCGTGAAAAGACGTATATGTATGAAAAAATTTAATAACTTTTTTTCTATTTTCAATAATAAGATAGTTGTTGTATTTTACCGTTTAGTTTTTTTTTTAATTAAAATACATGGAATTTCAAGGAAAATTTTATTTTATTTTACTTGTTAAGTATTTGGAATTAGTGTAGAGTATGGTTGTGTTTAAAGGCTTTTCGGCGTTTGCGCAAATTACAAATACCTCCAACCCGACATGGGTAAAATAGATTACCCACGTCGGGTTATGGGTAATATCGTTTTGCTCTATCTCCGGTGAACGTGTTTATTTCGGCAATTGAATACTTTTCTTTACCCACAACGCGTTCTGGGTATTTCGCTTCGGCCAATGTCCGAATAATTTGCTCACTCCGCGACGTGGGTAATTCACGTTGTCCATATCGCGAAGTGAGTAAAAATTTCGGACATTGTGCGAATTCGGAGTTTGTGTGTAACATAATATATACCGATTTCAGTAAAGCATTTCTGCAAGAATGGAATGTACAAGGAATAAGGGGTAAAACTGAAGAGATCATCAAAGAAATAAAACAACTTGCCCTCAACATAGTGACTCTCACTGAAACAAAGAAGAAGGGCGGTGGATCAGTAATGATAGGAGACTACATACACCTGTATAGCGGCGTACCAAAGGAAGAAAGAGCTAAGAGAGGGGTACCTATTCGTAATTATTAACAAAAAGTTTCAAAGGAAAATAACCAGCTGGACTGCAATAGATAAAAATATCCTGCAAGTAAATATGACCCTACACCATAAAAAAACAACAATACTAGCAATATATCGCACCCCTGCGAGAAAAGTGACACAAACCAAAAATACTGAAGTTGAGATAAATCAACTTAAAGATTGCTGTAAAACTTATCCTCATATTTTAAAAGGTTTTTGCTAAAAACAGTTATATTGGTTGATTATGTTATATTGTATAGCATTATTGTATGCACATGATGCACATGTAGGTCTACTTTTGTGGAATTTGCGTCATTATCAGGTAGATATAGGTAGGGTCTTTGAGTTATGTCACTTTTCTTGCTTTATTTGTTTATTTTTTTGTTATGATCCTGTACTGTTAGTTACTTTATAACACCAAACCATTGTATATTTTAACTGACTATAATAACATAATACGACTATCAGACCTTATATACCTGGAAAAACTACAGCTTAAGGAAGATTAAAAAATAAAACACGTCGAAAATTATTGACTTATTAGAAAAATACAAAACGCAAAATTAACACAATTTAATAAAGAATAACTAATAAGATACAACTAAAGTCATCAATACCATTACAACTAAACATAGAACTAAAGTAATTAATGCAATTAAAGTAATTAATGCAACGTCGAAAATTGATTTATTAGAAAAATACAAAACGCAAAAATGAATACAATTTAATAAAGAACAACTAATAAGATACAACAAACTAAAGTAATTAATGCAATTTAAGAAAACATAGATTCATAGATGGGCTTATACAATGTAGGAATGCTTTTCGCTGATATAAGTGATTCAATATGAGCTTTCTTTAGAGCAGAAATTTGCATTTTTTTCTTATACGCTGCAACGCACTCCGGTGTAGGTGTAGAGATCTGCATGCTTCTTCTGTTATGATTGACGTTGATCTGCGCAAATTCTTTTTGCGCGTATGTACCTAGTTTTTACAAAAATAATGCCTGGGTTATTCTTCTGCACTTTAAGTATTTTTATGTCACTTGTTCGGATCAGTTCATTGTCCGATAATTTATTATAGTTTGAACCTATTTGCTGAGACAGTGTCTTCAAATCCATAAAGTCCTGGTAACCTAATTCTGTTACTTTATACGGATTTCCCTTTTTTCTTGCAGACTGAATTAATCTGAGGTAATCAGTGGGAATATAGATCTGACCTGATTTAAGTGCTCGCTTAATCTGCTTTTCTATGACAGAATGAACATTATCTCCTTCATTTTGCGTGTGACCTGCAATTAGAAATTTATGTGTAATAGATTTAATATTATATTTTTGTACAGCGTATAGGTACATTCCCATTATAAACTTGTTCTTTTGCTGACCACAGCAATATATATATATATATATATATATATATATATATATATACAAATGGAAAGGATTAATGGGTAAGCAGCTGAAATAACGGAGCCAAGAGTACTCTTTTTTCAATATCAAATATATTTCGGTATTGCCTTTATACCATCATCAGTGATTGCTACAAATGTGTTATAAGTGAGTTGCTTTGTGAAATAATTAAAAATGTTATTAAACTTACAAAGTTGAGATTGCGGCTCTATGGTTAAAAATTTTTTGTAAAAAATCTTCCAAAAGGGGAAACCTTTTTACAAAAAATTTTTAACCATAGAGCCGCAATCTCAACTTTGTAAGTTTAATAACATTTTTAATTATTTCACAAAGCAACTCACTTATAACACATTTGTAGCAATCACTGATGATGGTATAAAGGCAATACCGAAATATATTTGATATTGAAAAAAGAGTACTCTTGGCTCCGTTATTTCAGCTGCTTACCCATTAATCCTTTCCATTTGTGTTTAATATTGTTCAGCTGTGATCAAAATTGGATTTATATATATATATATATATATATATATATATATATATATATATATATATATACATATAATATGGAGCCACTTATACCATCTAATGGTGTGTGGCAGTCAGTATACCATTACTGGTATACAAATTTTCGCCATTCTTTTTTGTTTCTTGCCATTCTTCTTGCTTCATTCCAAGTGGTTCCTCTTCTTACCAGCAGTTCCCCAACTGTTTTGTCCCAGGTCTTTTTAGGTCTTCCTCTCTTTGCCTTCTTCCATGTTTTGGCTTCCCATACTCTTCTAACCTGTCGTTGTTCTTCCATACGTTGCAGATGTCCCCACCAACTTAGCTGTTTCTGTTCGATAAATGAGATCAAGGGTTGGATGTTTAGCTCTTCCCGTATTACATTATTTCTAATTTTGTCTCTTCTCGTGACTCCTCTCACCCTTCTCAAGTATTTCATTTCGGTAGCCTGTAATTGTCTACAGATACATATAATAATATTATGTATTGGAATGAGTACAGGTAGTCAATAAACAATACTCATAATATAACGGGTTCTCATTTTCGTATTATAAAAATGTAGGCATACATACACTATTTAAGAAGATTAAGTTTTCACTCTAATGGCATGCAAAACAACATAATGCTATTCTACATCCCACCAGAATGAAAATCCCCGACTGCACGCCGGGGTTTTGTTTTGGTTGGATCAGAGAGAGCAGCATATGTGCCTCCTGATGAGAGACTAATAAGTTTCGAAACCGGTAGAGGTGCTTGCTGCACTCTCTGATCGGACTAGAATATGGTTCGGCTGTATTTTCGTTTTGCAGCGAAATTGAAAATGGTTATTCATTTTTGATATACACTATTTACTTTTAAAAACACCAAATAATGTAAATCACACCATTTTGCGTCTTGGGTCAAATGGTGGAATAATGTAAATAAAATCTTATGATACCATGGAGCCGCCTAGGAGGTCTAATTAGTGTTTAAAGGAATTACAATATTGGACCCAGCCCGGATGTACATAATACCATCATAATCATAAATTAATAAAACCTTCCTTTTCATTTCTTGGCAATATCGGTACCTTGGAGAGATACAACAATACAATGCCCATTTTCATAGCTTTACACATTTACAGCCAATTTTAAAGCAATTTTAAACTTTTTCCAACAAAAAGTGTTATTGCGATGTGGAAACAATATTATATTATAACATTGTATCTGTCATTTAAATCATGCAGTTGTTATTTATATTATTAATTGTTCATTAATATAGTGTGTAAAACGGTCATAATTGAAAAAAATGGATGTTGTATCTTGCCGAGGTACAGATATGTATGTTGTAACCAATATTTCAACTGCCATTGTTCCAAGAAATATGTTCGCTTTAACCGATTTGTTCGTTATAAGCAATATAAATGCTTTTTGTATATGTCATTTTACGGGTCCTACTATTTTGTTCGTTATATCCGATTGTACGTTATAGCCGGTGTCGTTGTAAACGATTTTGACTGTAATTAGTTTAATATTACTAAGATAATATTACTAATTATGACCGTATAAAAAATTACATTAAACTTACCTTATTCACGAAAAGTGACGCAACTGAAAAAAGACGATTTTCTTGATTGGTTTAGGAACACCTTCCAGTACTAACGCTGAAGTGACACTGTTCTTGCTGTAGCGAATGACGAACTAGCCTTCGATAAAAGTGACACAACTGCCCTCACGTGGACAAATTTATAGTTAGAGATGTGGCGGTTTTCGTGAACGTTGGGACACTTCATTGATACGTTTCCATGGCATAACCCCAAAATTCCCAATTTTTGACTTGTGTCATTTTTCTTGCCGGCGTGCGATATGCTTCCTCAGAGGATGAGAATGTAACCACAAAAGACGAATTCTTTGCAAATTAAACGAAGTTATCACGAGAATTGGAAATAACCGAGAAATATTTTTATTAGGCGATTTTAATGAAAGAACAGTAAACAAGCGCCACAACAATGTAATTGGACCTTATGGAGACGACGTCGTAAATGATAACGGAGAAAGACTTATTAATCTGTGTGAAAGTAATAGACTCAAAATAACTCATGGATATTACTGTCACAAAAACATACAAAATATACATGGTTTCAACCAACAAGGAATCTTATAGTCTATAATAGATTACGTGATAGTTAAACAAAATTCACAAATACTCATTAGTGATATTAGAGCTATGAGAGGAGCAGTATGCGGATCAGATCACCACATGGTCAGGGCGAAAATTGTTTTCCCATATAGATTAAACGAAAGTGTCTCACCAAGCCAAGACGAACAGCTTTTAGAAAGAATTGAACTTCGTCAATATAATCTGTCCAGTTTAATTCATGAGAGCACCCGTACACTATATAAGACTCGAATGGACTCCAAACTTGACGAAACACTAACAAATACCAAATACATATATGAGAACATAATATCAAGTATTCATCAAACAGCACAGGAGGTCTTAGGAATCAAACAAAATAAAATTAGTAACAAGCTTTGGTGGAATGAAGACGTCGAAAATGCGGTAACAGAAAAGAAAAGATTATACCATAAATGGTTGAGTACAAAATGTGACGGAGACAAAGACCGATATAATGAAATGAAGAAGAAAACTAGAAAGATAATTATGACCTCCAAAAATGAGATAGAATCTTATATTGGAGGACGACAATGCACTGAGGCGTGGAAGTTTATAAACTCTGTTAAGAAGCCGACTAACGAGAAAGTGATTCTAAATGCCATAAATCCCGAGGATTGGACACATTATTACAAACATCTATTAAATGAGAACAGAAACAAATTTAAAGAAGATATGAATTCATCAAAAATCGAAATTCTGGGAGAGCCATACCATAGATATCAACAGAGTTCAAAAAGCTATAGCAGGGATGAAGGATGGGAAAGCAAGCGGACCAGAGAGAGTAACTAAGGAACTAATAAAGAATGGCTCAGAGAAATTACACAGAATGATCACTAGAATATTTAACGAATATATTAATGGCCATCCAACACCAGATGAATGGAAAACAGCATATATGACTCCAATATATAAAAAAGGTGACAGGAGAAATTGTAAAAACTATAGAGGGATATCGGTCACAAGTTCAATGAGCCGACTATATGGTCGAATATTACGGGACCTGATAGAGGAAGATTATCAATCGTCCGAAGACGAAGAACAAGGAGGATTTAGAGCAGGTCGTTCATGTACAGATAACATCTTTTGTCTTAAACAAATTATAGAAAAGAAAGTTATGACAAATAGAGAGTTACATATGACTTTTGTAGATCTTGAGAAGGCATATGACACAGTCCCGCTAAATAAACTATGGTAAAGTCCTGGGCACATCAAACATACATCAAACATTGGTTAGTGCTCTCAAAGATCTATATTACGGTTCAAACTCCCAAATGAAATTCGGAAACCTCTTAGCTGAAAAATTTGCAGTTACTAAGGGTCTCAGACAGGGATGTTGTATCTCTCCGACTCTGTTTAAGATTTATATCTCTGCAGCTCTGAAACAATTTGAAAAGGAAAATCAAAGGAATGGGTATACAATTGAACGATCAGGATTGCATATATACTTTACAGTTTGCAGATGATCAGGTGGTGATCTCAAATGACAAAGACGACATGGAATATATGCATAGAACATTAATAATTGAAGAATATCAGAAATGGGGATTAAATATCAATTTAGAAAAGACAAAATACCTCTCAATTGGCGCTGGAGCAGAACAACTCGATATCGAAGACAATCAAAAAATCAATCCATGTGACGAATATAAATACCTGGACGTCATCTTCGACCGTAGTGGAAAAGACGAACGAGAAATAGAACATCGAATCATACAAGCACGAAGAGCTATAGCATGTCTAAACGGAGTTCTATGGAGTAAAGAAATATCAAAGAAAAGAAAATGGAACATATATGAGACAATGGTTAAAACTAGCCGAAACTTTATGGAGCCGAGACATGGAGAATAACCGAGAAATATAAGAAAAAGGTCGAAGCCATGGAAATGGATGCCATCAGAAGATCGATGAGAATATCAAGAGCCGAAAGAATAAGAAATGAAGTAATAAAACAACAAATGGGTGTAGAGGGCACTATAGTTGAGGATATTGAGAGAAAACAGCTCATATGGTATGGGCATGTGAGCCGAATGGGGGACGAAAGATTGCCTAAAAAAAACTATGATGTGGCAACCCCCAGAGAAGAAAAAACGAGGAAGACCACCACAGAGCTGGAATCTGGGAGTTAGGAAAGCGATTAGCGCTCGAAATCTGAATGAAGACCTAACTCAGGACAGAATACAGTGGCGTTTGGGAGTCGGACAACGTCGTAAGACGTTATGAAACCGAATATATATATATATATATATATATATATATATATATATATATATATATATATATATATATGTATATATATTCGGCGAAACACATTTCTAAGAACAGGTGTTTGGATCTTTGATTCTATTCAAAAAATTTTTCCCACCCTGAAATGGTGGATGTGTGAATTGTTCGTAAGGGGATTTTTCCACATTCTCTATTTCATCTGTTTGATTTAGTTACGATTGGTCGGTAAACCAATAACTTAGATCTTTTGATCACTGAGTGTGTTTCAAAGATTTGCATCTTTTGTTTTTCTGTTTTTCAAACATATATTTTACTTATAGTAATTAGGGAATTAAAACTTGAGACTGTCATGGTCAGATTATGCGGCGTAGATATACGCTCCTGCTATGTCTGGGTCTCGAATGTTGTTTTTTGATGGAATGTGTCTAAAGATATTCAACCTCTCATCTTTACTGATGAGCCCAGAGAGGTTGAAGAGGGCGAAACACATTTCTAAGAACAGGTGTTTGGATCTTTGATTCTATTCAAAAAAAATTTTTTTCCACCCTGAAATGGTGGAAGTGTGAATTGTTCGTAAGGGGATTTTTCCACATTCTCTATTTCATTTGTTTGATTTAGCTACGATTGGTCGGTAAACCAATAACTTAGATCTTTTGATCACTGAGTGTGTTTCAAAGATTTACATCTTTTGTTTTTTTGTTTTTCAAACATATATTTTACTTATAGTAATTAGGAAATTAAAACTTGAGACTGTCATGGTCAGATTATGCGGCGTAGATATATGCTCCTGCTATGTCTGGGTCTCGAATGTTGTTTTTTGATGGAATGTGTCTAAAGATATTCAACCTCTCATCTTTACTGATGAGCCCAGAGAGGTTGAAGAGGGCGAAACACATTTCTAAGAACAGGTGTTTGGATCTTTGATTCTATTCAAAAAATTTTTCCCACCCTGAAATGGTGGATGTGTGAATTGTTCGTAAGGGGATTTTTCCACATTCTCTATTTCATTTGTTTGATTTATATATATATATATATATATATATATATATATATATATATATATATATATATATATATATCCATAATACTTACAAAGCAATTTGTAGTATGTTTAAGATGTTAAAACAATTGTTTTAACATCTTAAACATACTACAAATTGCTTTGTAAGTATTATATCACTTTTGTTAAGGTTATTTATACTTATAGACTTCATCCTTTATTTGTAGTGAACTGATGAAGCTTTCGAAATTGTAAAGCGAAACGTTTTCAATATATCAATGAAGTAGTTGACTTTTTTATTTAATTGCCAACTAAACTGACCGATTCAACCTCTGAATTCACTAGCTGAATACCTTTAAATACATATATATATATATATATATATATATATATATATATATATATATATATAAACAAAATATGCACAAGATGGAATGCAACCATAGACACGTGTTTCTGACTGATTAGTCGTCATCAGTATGATATATAATGATTATATATATATATATATATATATATATATATATATATATATATATATATATATATATATATATATATATATATATATATATATATATATATATATATATATATATATATATATCAGTGGCGGTTTCTCCATAAGTGCACATGTGCACGTGAACCCCAAAATTATTTTCACACCAACATTCTTATATGTAATATTTATCATTCTATAAATAACATTTTAATCTAACTATACAGTAATTCAAATTCGAATTAACAGATCCAAGGAGTTTATAAGTATCTAATAGGTAACACTTTATTATTTTTATTCTATTTCAAAGGAGAAAGTTCACGGATGCGAGGCCTTAGACAGAACCCCGCGTTCACCGCTCTCACAGCGGTTCCTATACCAATGACTTTTCATACGACAAAATATAACTCACCACCCACCCCGCTACCCGCTATAGCCCACAAGTTTAGATGGCCACAGGATCACAAGTTGGATGTGATCTTATGGCATGATCTTTGGTGTTTTCAACGTGCACGGCACACGTATGTTTAAATTTTGCTTTCATGAAGTTCGAATTTCGGAACTATATTAAGAATGGAAGGATTTGTGGACGTAAATGTTAGCGTGGAATATTTAAAATCAATTAAATTTTCTTCATTATATTTAGAAGAAAAATTAAAAATGCCGAAACCAAATTTGTTAATTAAGAATGTACCAAAGTGCAAACGTCGGGATTATAAATGATTATTTAAAATGGAGATTTGTGTAAAAACTTACAAATTGTGTAGGTGTGAAGCACATATTTGGAGAAGAGGAAGCATAATGAATAAAATAGAAGATACGATTTTAACTATCCAGTTGGAATTCCAGATTGGAATTCTCCAATTATGCACTTGTTACGATGCCAGTGACAACTGCAGAAACAGAACGATGTCTCTCTGCATTGAAACGTATCAAAACTTTCCTTAGAATAGCTATGGGCCAGGATCGATTAACTGCACTCGCAATGTTTTCAATAAAAAAAAAAATGATTCAAGAAATTCCAAATTTTATTGAATTTGTTTGTGAATAATTTATCTAAAAAATAACAGGCGACTGACTTTCGTTACAAAACTTGCTTGTAACATTTAAACACTAAATTATAATTTTAAGTCAATAAAATACATTATTTATTGTAATTTTTCATAAGGTCCTTTGATTTTTACAATTTGAAGACACTCAAAACCTTTACCTACGGAAATAGGGTCTCAAGGTCTTTTTATATCTAACATTATGTGTGCACCCCCAATATTTTACACCAGGCGCCGCCACTGATATATATATATATATATATATATATATATATATATATATATATATATATATATATATATAAATATTTTTTTGGGGAATGCAGTCAATAAATTTCTGGGCTATTCAGTGAAACACTTTGAACTTATTAGTCGAGCTTTCGAAAATTTATTTTCTTTATCAAGACTATCTACAAATAAAAATGTTTAAATTTAGATAAAACTCAAAACAAAACTTAACTTACTGCTCGTGGTTACAAATTAATAATTATACAACTTATATAAAACATGAAAATTTCTTAAAAGTAATATGTAAACGTAAAATTTTTGATAGTATGTCAATTCAACATCACTCAAAAAAATGTCGTTGGACTATTATAATAATTCGATAGGTTGGGAAAGAAATTAATAACATAATTTGTTGTAATTTATGATAGAAGAAATAAAAAAATATTTTAGGTAGAATTATTAGTAATATTTCAACAAATTTTAATAAGACAAAATGTTATTATTAATGATACTTAATTTATCAATGTCAGATCTCTTATTAATGCAATTTGATTTTTTTATCCAAACCATTTCTTTAAATTCTCTTTTGCGTAAATTAATTTCCCTTTCTAAAATTGTGGTTTCTTGAAACATGAAAACATGATCATCATTAATCACATGTTCTGCCAAGGCACAAGATGGGACATTTCTCTTAATATCACTTTTGTGTGAAGTTAATCTAAGGGATAAATTCCTTGAGGTTTGACCAAAAGAGAATTTAAAGAAATGGTTTGGATAAAAAAATCAAATTGCATTAATAAGAGATCTGACATTGATAAATTAAGTATCATTTATAATAACATTTTGTCTTATTAAAATTTGTTGAAATATTACTAATAATTCTACCTAAAATATTTTTTTTTATTTCTTCTATCATAAATTACAACAAATTATGTCATTAATTTCTTTCCCAACCTATCTAATTATTATAGTAGTCCAACGACATTTTTTTGAGTGATGTCGAATTGACATACTATCAAAATTTTTACGTTTACATATTACTTTTAAGAAATTTTCATGTTTTTATATAAGTTGTATAATTATTAATTTGTAACCACGAGCAGTAAGTTAAGTTTTGTTTTGAGTTTTATCTAAATTTAAACATTTTTATTTGTAGATAGTCTTGATAAAGAAAATAAAAAATTTTCGAAAGCTCGACTAACAAGTTCAAAGTGTTTCACTGAATAGCCCAAAAATTTATTGACTGCATTCCCCAAAAAAATTTTTATTACATTCCAACCGTCATTACATATTAACAATCATATATATATATATATATATATATATATATATATATATATATAAACTGATGTTGGATAATCGAGTACAAATATAAAAAAAAAATAAGCAAAATCATTGGCTAATACTCGTAAAGTGAATGTGAATTTAGTTGGAAAAATATAAAATGATGAAGGGTCATCATTCCATACATTTCTGTGCAACTATATATACCGGTGTTTCGGCCTATTTGGGCTTCGTCAGTATAGTGTAGCAAGTTAAAAAGTTGTTTGTTAACTTGTAAAAGGATTACTACAGGAGCAAGGTTACCATTTTTGGTCAGATTGTTAGAAGACCCGCAGTCGCAAGGCTACAACTAACATTGCCAAGGAGGTAAGGCTACCTGAGGAAATGAAAAGCCATAACATTATTAAATAAACTGATGTTGGATAATCGAGTACAAATATAAAAATAAATAAGCAAAATCATTGGCTAATACTCGTAAAGTGAATGTGAATTTAGTTGGAAAAATATAAAATGATGAAGGGTCATCATTCCATACATTTCTGTGCAACTATATACACCGGTGTTTCGGCCTATTGGGGCTTCGTCAGTATAGTGTAGCAAGTTAAAAAGTTGTTTGTTAACTTGTAAAAGGATTACTACAGGAGCAAGGTTACCATTTTTGGTCAGATTGTTTTATTTAATAATTTTATTTAATAATGTTATGGCTTTTCATTTCCTCAGGTAGCCTTACCTCCTTGGCAATGTTAGTTGTAGCCTTGCGACTGTGGGTCTTCTAACAATCTGACCAAAAATGGTAACCTTGCTCCTGTAGTAATCCTTTTACAAGTTAACAAACAACTTTTTAACTTGCTACACTATACTGACGAAGCCCAAATAGGCCGAAACACCGGTGTATCAGAAATGTATGGAATGATGACCCTTCATCATTTTATATTTTTCCAACTAAATTCACATTCACTTTACGAGTATTAGCCAATGATTTTGCTTATTTATATATATATATATATATATATATATATATATATATATATATATATATATATATATATATATATATATATATATATGTCTTCATATCAAGGCGAGATCCGTTTGTATCATAAGCTATACAAGATGAGATCCGTTTTGCAAGGCGAGATCCGATTTTGGATCTCACCTTGTATTCACGTGTATATAGTGACATCTCGATGTAACAATGGTTAGGGTACAAGGAAATCGATTTTTGTCTGGACCTCATTTTGCACCCCTTTTGGTGAATTTTATATTGCAGTGGTTCCACTAAATCCGCTGTAGAGGGCAGCGCGCGCGATCCGTTGTGTATATGGTAAATATATATTTTGCAGACAGCCCGAGATCCGGTAAATTTGGAAACATCGCAAATGAATTTCACGGTCAGCTCTCTCACTCGGCTTATGTCTAGCTTGAATAAGAATGTTTACATTATTTAAGGGCTCTGTCCAGAAAGGCGATTGTCAAATATCTCGAGAACTAGACGGCATATCGAAAAAACGTTGGAATGCTTTTTGAATGGTTTTTCAAAATCTATATACTTATGCAATAGCAGGGTTCTTATTCTGCCTGCGAAAGCGGTGGGTGTAGCAACTTTGAATTTTCAACTGAAACACTTTATTTTTAATTAAATAGTTGAAATTTAGAATTAAAAATACACAACTTTTGTTTGAATCGATAATAGCTTCTTTAATCCAGTCGGAAGAGCTTCAAAATCGCCGTTTTGATGACATTTTTAGGGTTTAGGGGTACCTCAGGTAGTTAGCTTAAAACGTAAGAAATAAATTTGAATAGTTAATGTTTATTGATAAACAAAGCTCCAATTATATTTTACTTCAACTCATTTTAAGGCTATTTCAATAAACTAATCGGTTCTTTTTTCAGTTTTTTGGTAAAACATTGTAACTTATAGACGAAAATTCTTAAAATCGGCTATTTTTCATTTAAATTGTCAATAAATAATTAAATTGAGAAAAAATTGGTCAGATTTACATAAATTTTGTTATTCCGTACATATAGAAACTAAAACAATTGTTACGTAGTTACACTGAGTGTCATAAAAACCGTGTATTTTTACTCATTTCTTTGAGCTATTTCACGTAATATCGAGATATAAGTTGTATTTTTTACATAAGTTATATTAACGTTAAACTGAATTAATTTATAGTTTTATAAGCAACAATTAAGTATAGCGAAATTTATAAAACCTTGTTTAAATTGTTTTACATGCTCTATAATGCGGTTATCTTAAATTTTGTTTTGAATGTTTTTCTTCTTACTGGTAGACAAAAAATGGCAAAATGTGCATTTTTGACATCAAATTGTTGATAACCAACATAGTTACTACTCAAAATATTAAAAAAACTAACCGTCGGTATAACAGGTTGCCTGGAAACCAGATGCAGAACAGTACCATAAATGTTTTAGACTTTTTAGCACTTTCTTTAAGTGAAATTTAAAATCATTTACCACCCATGTACACTCATTACGAAATCTGTTACAAGAATTTCAGCGATTTCAGCCATTTTTTCAAAATTTATTTGGATTTTCTCTAGTAATCCTTCCAAAAGACAATACATAAATGGTGAATACCTTTTACACCAACTTCAAGGAGGGTAATTTATACAGGTACATACCTGGAATTATTATATGGACCGTTCACTCTTGTTAGAGTATAGTTCGCTCAAATATGAGCTCTTTTAATCCATTTCACGCGGTAAATTAGTCCGCTTTTCCTTTAGGTCTTAGTTCATAGGTTGTGATGTTTTTTTGCCCTCTCTACTATCTTCTTCCACTCTCTCCGGTCCTGAATCTTTTCTCTCCAGTTTGCAATTTCCATCTTTGATATATCGTCTAGCAGTTGATCTTCCCATCTAATTTTTGGTCTTCCTCTTGGTCTATTTTTTACTGGTTTCCAGTTCATTATCTTCCTGATCAGTTCTTCTACCCCTCTTCTTTGTGTGTGCCCAAACCATCTGAGGCTTTGTGCTTTAATGAATTTTACTATATCTTCTCCTTTATTTATATTTATTATTTCATGGTTCATCAGATTTCAATATGTTTCTGTCTTTACTGGGCCATGTATCCTTATAATTTTTCTCTCAATTATTTTTAACTTTTCTTCGTCTTTTTTCGTAAGGCACATTACTTCTGCTCCATAGGCTATCACTGATCTGATTGCTGCTGTGTATATTTTTGATTTTGTTTTTTTTGCTCAGGTTTTTGTCCTTAAGTAGTTGGTGATATTTCCAATATACTCTATTACCTGCTTTAATTCTGTCGTTTATCTCTATACTCCTTCCGTTTTTGCCGTCCACCATCACCCCCAGGTATTTGAAGCAATCTACTCTCTGGAATGTATTTTCACCTATCTTTATTTCTGCTATTCTGTTTACATTGTCTCGCGTGCTTATAAGATATTTTGTTTTATTCTGATTGATTATTAGTCAACTCCGCCTGCAGTTTTGTTTGGTGTGATCGAGTAGCTCACAGAACTGTTCCCAAGCCCGGATAAAGGAGGAGGGGGTCTACAGCCAGGTTAGCACCCTACTGATAGACGTTAAAACCATAGCTCATAGAAACAGGATTATGCCTCGGAACAGGAATGATTTCATTACGACGACCAACGCGAGAAAAAGGACAACGAATTTATGGAAAAAGAAAAATATACTTCGCATCGGTACTTGGAATGTAAAGTCTCTAAACACAAGGGAGCAGGAAATCACAAAAGAGCTTGTAGAAAAAAATATACACATATGTGTACTACAAGAGACAAAGAAAAAAGGAAGGGGTCAAATTATGCTGGATGACTATCTGATGATTTACAGTGGTGTTGCAAAGGATACAAGAGCCAAGGAAGGAGTAGCACTGCTAGTTCACAGAAAATTTGTACACCAAGTACAAGAGTGCCGATATATCTCCGAAAGAATAGTTAGTGTAAAAGTCAAACTGGATGTCAAGCCTCTGAACGTGATAGCCATCTATGCACCTGAGAACAACAGGGATGCCACCATAAGAGAAAACTTCTATGAACACCTTCAGACTGTAATAAACGAGATCCCAAATGATGAATATATAATCATTATGGGTGACTTTAATGCCCGTGTTGGCAATGACACAGTTCCGGGAATAAAACAACGATATAATGAAAATATCAGAAATGAAAACGGAGACCTTCTGACGGACCTCTGCAGCATAAATGAAATACAAATTAACAATACATTTTTCCCTCACAAAGAACAATACAAATACACTTTTGAAAACACTAGAGGACAAAGATCTATGATAGACTATATTCTGTCGAATAGAGAGTTACACCCGTCTCTAATCTTGGATGTAAGAGCACTAACATCAGCAGAAATAGGAAGCGATCATAAATTGGTATTGTGCAAAATCAGAATGAAAACACATCTATGTGATAACAAAACAGCAGAATACACCACCAAGATTAAAGTCGAAAGCTTACAGGACGACTCCACCAGATACCTATTCCAAAAAAGACTAACGGAAAAAGCAGCAACATGTATATCACAGAAAGTGACGGAGTCGAAGAAAGCTGGGCAAAAATTAAGTCTAATATCTTAGCCTCAGCCAAGGAAGTTCTTGGTGAAAGAAACATTAATAAAAATAAATCGCTTCCAAGACGAAGAACTCCATGGTTTTGTACAGAAGTGAAGGAAAAATGAAAAGAGAAGAAAAAAGCCTACCTAAAATACATGTCAACTAAAACACAAGAGGCATACGATAATTATAAGACCATAAGAAACGAAACACATTCAGTAGTAAGAAGAATAAAAAACGATCACTGGGAACGTTTTTCGAAAGAAATGGAACATGATTTTTATGGTCTCCAAAAGGAAATATGGCGCTTTATAAGAGGTCAAAGAATGGAGGTAAAGGAACTAATAGAACCAAAACACATAGAAAAGGATACATGGATTGACTATCTAAAAAAGCTTTATGCAGAGGAAGAACAAATAATGCTAGAACCGGAAACACCAGAAATTACCACAGATGAAGATGTTAATATAAGTGCACAGGAAGTACGAAAAACACTCGAAAAGCTGAAGAACAGAAAAGCTGCAGGTAAGGATGGAATACCAAACGAACTACTGAAATATTGTGGAGCAGCAATGACAGAACAATTAACAACATTAATTAACAAAATCATAAAACACGGTAAAATACCGGAAGAATGGAGAACGAGCGAACTAATCCTACTATTCAAAAAAGGAGATAAAAAGCAGCCAGAGAACTACAGAGGTATCAACTTGTTAAATACTACCCTAAAACTTACAACTAAAATCTTACAAGACGTAATGAATCAGAGGATAAGTTTAGCAGATGAACAACAGGGTTTTCGTACTGGAAGATCGGGTACAGATGCAATATTCGTCATAAAGCAAATTACTGAGAAATCACTAGAGTATAATAGACCAGCATTTCTATGTCTGATTGACTTAAAGAAAGCATTTGACAGAGTAAGACTCAGGGATGTAATCCACCTTCTGTATAATAGAGAAATCCCTCTAGATATCATAAAAACTATTGAGAACATCTACCAAAATAACAAGATGGAAGTCAGAATAGATGGAGAACTTACAGAACCTGTAGATATAGGCAGCGGAATAAGACAGGGAGACTCATTGAGTCCTCTGCTTTTCAATTTAATCATGGATGAAATCATCAAAAACGTCAACAAAGGAAGAGGATATAGAATGGGAAACACAGAAGTAAAAATACTCTGCTACGCAGACGACGCAATATTGATAGCCCAAGATGAAGATAGTCTGCAAAGATTAGTCCACAGATTTAACATAAGAGCAAAAGAATTCAATATGACAATTTCATCTCAAAAAACTAAAACAATAGTAATCAGTAAAGAACCAATCAGATGCAAAATAGAAATTGATGGTATTATTATTGAACAAGTAATGGAAGTAAAATACCTTGGAATTACATTGTCAAGTTACGGAGACCTAGACAAAGAAGTGAGAAATCAAGTACAAAAAGCAAATAGATTGGCAGGATGCCTTAATAACACTATATGGCGAAACCGACATATTAACACTGAGATGAAGTCAAGAATTTATAAAGCCAGTGTAAGACCAATAATGACATATGCATCAGAAACAAGACCCGATACAGCCACAACACAAAGACTACTGGAAACGGCAGAGATGAGAGTACTGAGAAGAATTACAGGAAATACACTGAGAGATCGAAAGAGGAACGAAGATATTAGAAGACAATGTAACGTACAGTGTATAAACGAATGGACACTAAATAGAAAAAAAGAATGGAACAACCATATAACCAGAATGGGGGAGACACGTGTGGTCAAAATAGCACGAGATAAATCACCAATCGGCAGAAGAAGTATCGGCCGACCGCGCAAAAGATGGAGCGACAACCTTCCATAGAGGTATCAATCCGCCAATGAACAAGCAGAATTGCTTATAAAGAGGAAGAAGAAGAAGATTATTAGTCCTCTCGTCTTTGCTTCTTTTACCAGGGTTAAAAGTGCCTCTTCTAGTCTTTTTTTATCTCGTGATACCAGTCCCAGTTCATCTGCATATCCTATGATCTGTGTTGAGCTTTGAATAATTGTCTTTTTCAGCCCTGTGTCCCTAATTACTCCTTCTAGAGCGATATTAAATAGTGTCGTTTGTCGTTGACAGACTGTCTCCTTGTCTTACTTCAAGTTCTATTTTGATGTCATTTGTATCGCCCTCATTTGTTTTAACTTTTGCTGTTGAGTCTTTTATTGTCATTCTAGTTAGTCTTATTAATTTTGCCGGTATCTCCATTTTTTTCATTTCTTTTAATAATTGTTGTCTGTATATGCTGTTGAAGGCCTGTTGGAAGTCGATGAATAGTATGTGTAATTCTATGTCATGTTCATAGCTTTTTTCAATTGTTTGTGTCAGTACGTGTATTGCATCTATTGTTGATCTTCCTTTGATCTATTGTTCTAAAACCCTGTTGATATGGTCCTATAATTTTTTCTGTGTATTGATTTAGTCGGTTTCTTATAATTGTGGTCAATATCTTATACGTTGTATTTAGTAGCATAATTGGTCTGTAGTTGCAGCACTTAGTTGGATCTCCTTTCTTAAAGATTGGTGCGATGTGTCCGTTTTTCCATTCTATGGGCATGCTTTCGTCCTTCCAAATTGTAACCATTAACTTGTGCATTCGCTTCGTGAGCTCCTCTCCGCCGTTGATGATCAGTTCGTTGTTGATTTCATCTGGCCCTGGCGTTTTGTTTACTTTTAGTTGTTTTAATACCTCCATGAATTCCTAATAAGTAGGTGCGACTTCCTCTTCATCTCTGTTATCTCTTATATCCTCATCCTCTGAATATGCCTTATTGTCGTTTTTGTATAGGTCCGTGAAATGTTTTTCCCAATCTTTTTTGTTTATTTTTGAGACAGATTTTTTGGTACTGTGTTGTTGTTTTATCTATTCGAACAATTTCTTGTTGTCTTTATTATTCGTTTCTAATTCTTGCATTTGTTCAGAGACCCATGTGTTCTTCTTTCTTCTATAGAGTTTCAATGCTTCTTGTTTTTCTTTTCTATATTGGTCCAGTTGTTCCTGTTCGGCACTTTGTAGCCATTTGTTTCTTGCGAGGTGCTTCAGTTGACTTTTTTGGTGACATTCCTCATCAAACCATTCTTTCGATTCTTTGTTTTTTTGGAATCCTATTATTTGTTCTGCTGTCTCTATTATGCTGTTCTTTATGTTTTTCCATTCTCCTTCTATTTCTATGTGCTCGTACTGACCCAATTTCTGTTCCAGTTGTTCTGTATATTGTTGCTTTGTTTCTTGCGTTTTCAGATTGGCTATATTCCATTTCCTCCTTTTTCCTTCCTTATGATTATTTGCTTTGATTATTTTCATCTTAAGTTTTGCTATCAACAATATGTGGTCAGTGCCTCCATTTGCCCCTCTATATGACCTTACGTCTTGTACTATTTGTGTCCACTTTTTCGAAATTAGAGTATGATTTATTTGGTTTCCATCTATTCTTCCTGGTATCATCCATGTTATTTTGTTTTCTTTTTTATGTTTATGCCCAGTACTAACTATATATGTATTTGTTGCTGCTGCTAGGTTGCAGATTTCTCCTCCATTATCATTCGTAGTTTCATGAATGGTTTCTTTGCCAGCTACATTACGATTATAGTCCTCCTTTCCGATCTTTGCATTGAAATCACCCAATATTATTAATATGTCATTCCTCGGAATATTTTCACAGGTTTCTTCCAGGATGTCTTAGAATTCTGTTTTATCTTCTTGGTTTGCTTCTTCGGTGGGTGCATAGCAATTGACTATCGAGATGTGGGCTTGTTTATTTTCTTATGTAAGATATCCTTTCATTAACTGCTTTGAATTGTATCAGTTTTTCCCTCATTTTTTTGTTCACCATAAATGCCGTACCATTCGTTCCCTGTTTGTTTTCTCCCGAATAATACATGCTAAACTTTTTCTTCTCAATTTTTCCTTCTTTCTTCCATCGTATTTCCTGTACGGCTAGGATTTCTAGTTGGTATTTTTTCATTTCAAGAGCTATTTCTTGCATCTTACCTGCTGCCAGCATGGTTCTAATATTCCAAGAGCCCATTCTAATGGGTTTTGTTCTTTTCTTCTTATTGAGATTGTTTCTTTATTTTGTGTGCGTTATTTTGTTTTCGTTAACCGTTTGCATTTCCGAGTCTTTTTTTGCCATGTCAATATCATATTTCAGCCGCTGTTCTTCGTTTATTAGTTTTTTGAATTTTCTATCAGCTGTTCTCTCTCTTCGTCCCATATCTAGATTTTGCCATTCACTATTAATTTCTTGTAGCCGATTTTCGTTTGCTTACCTTTGCTTCTTTCGTCCTTTGCTATTTTAGTTATTTCCTTTTGTATTTCTTTTTCTTTCGATGTCCAATCGTTGTTTATATAGATACGATCTTTGTGCTGTTTTAGTTTACGTTTCTTGTTTAGGATTTCCATTTTATCCGTGAGGGCTTCTGTTTCTATTGCGCATACTGTTTCTCCTATTTTTTTTGCACTTCTTAGTTTTATTTGTATTTGCAACTCTTGGGCTCTGAAATTTTCCATTTCTTCTTTTAATTTCTTATAATCATTTGTTTCTACTTTCAACCCAGTTACGATCAAGCTTTTCTTTTTGCTAAATTTCTCCAGTTGCTCCATTCATTCATGTAGCTGTTTTACTTCTTTTTTTAGTTTTTGTTTCTCTGCTTTTACACCCATTAACTCTTTATTGGTTTGTTGTTATTCTTTCCTTATTTGTTTTATTTCCTGAAGCATTTCATCGTTTTTATTCATTAGCTCTTTCATTATTGTAATCATAACATTTTCCATGTCTTCCTTGTTTTCGTTGCCTGCTTTGCTTGGTGACCGTTTTTTAATTTTACTTCTATTAAAACAATCATCCAAGTTTTCTCTTTTGCGTTTCGTTTCATCATCGGTTTCACTTCCTGTGACATTTTTTCCATTTTCTAGGAGTGCAGCGCTAAATACCTGGAATACCGATATTAGATTATCAACAATACTTAAAAAATGAAAGTTACCAATTCACCGGTAGTTAATGCGTTATTTAAAAATTAACTGCGCACCAGAGTTGCCAGTTGGTCTGTAATTAGGATGGGGATTAAAATAGATACGAATTCACCGGGACCCGGAAATATGCACACTCTGATATTCTAGTTACGTAAGCTCGTCCGATTGGCGCATGACGTTAACAACAGAGTAAAGCATAGTCCCGTCTATGCGTTCGTAATACGAACGCGAATGAAATTTGAGAATAGTGCAAATGAATGAATTATGACTAAAAGAAACTAAGTGATTTTTATAGTTTAAAGGAAAATTATTAAACTATTTACTTTTATTTAAATTGATTTTCAGTTATTTGTAAAGTTCCCAGTTTCTTGATTATATTGGTATCCGGAAAATAAAAATATTCATATAATCGATTTCTACTAAAATTATTATATTTCGTTAGTTGGCAAAAATTGATTAGTGGCCTACACATTAGTAAATATAATTTTTACCAAGGGGAAGAAAAGCCCCAAAATAAAACCATAAATTTAATGGATTGATAAAAAAACAAAATTTTTTACTTTTTAAATAATGTATTTCATCAGATTTAAGTAAGAGGCTTGGAAAAGACAAAAATAAGTTTTACAGTTTTCATGCCATGCACTTTATTTAAATTTTGTGCATGTGAAATAGACGTACATACGCAACTATGTAGCAGTTTTCATAATTTTTCTTTTACGCAATGTCAGGTTGTTAAGAGACTTGTTTAATTCTTTAATTCGGAAGTACATCCGAGACCTAAAAAATAACTTGGTCGCTTTGTTAGAACAGTCTACAGTTACACTTTTGGACATAAGGTTTTCTAAATAATTTTTAGTTACCAAAATGGAATCACCATTCATGTGGAAGGAAAAATTGTCTCCAGTTACTTAATATATGACAACAGAGTGTCTGATGGTTTACATAAACCACACTTACTCAAATGATCAACCCACGTGTACGTTGAAACATCTTCGGATTGAATACTGGAGTCCTTCAATTTATGGCAGATATAACCAGCCAAATTCTCCAAACCATCATACTCGAGGTCACTAATGTTTTTTCATTCTAACTCTCATTGAAAACTTGAAAATCCACAACTGTTTCGTTGTTAGAATCCAGCCTTTGGATCAATTGTCCAGAAATTGGTAAATCTGGGATGTCGTCTGTTTAAACGTTCGAAAATTCGTTCCGTTGTCTCTCCTACCCGTATATAACTTTTATAAAATAAAATAAAGCTTTTTGTTAACACTTTAAAAAAATTTTAATGGGTTTTCCCCAAAAAGATTTTTTGGTACTATGTATCACGTTAAAATATTTGATTTGGAATTTGAAGGATAAGATCGTCTTTTTTATGAGCTACAAATTTACTTTTACTGGTTCTATAGACTAAGAATATACCATTTTTTCGTTTTTTTTATATGCTACATTTTTTCCAAGAATATTTTTTCGATATAATACTTACTTTTTGAGTATTTGCGAAAAACCGCCGAAAAACGTGTTTTTTTTTGTTGAAAAGTAAATATTTTTAGTCGCAAGTGACTCTAGTACCTACTACTAAATTAATCTAGTACCTAAGTTAAAAAAACTCTATAGAACAAAAGTTGCTTAAACTTAGTCAGATCTGTTTCCGGACTTATTTTAAACGTATATTTTTTCACCCTCCAAGTAAAAGCAATCAACGGCACAAATTCAACTTTGAAGTGGGGGATGGGTAGAATCTAAATCCAAATTTTCATGCAATTAGGAGTTGACCCTGAAAATTATGTGTGTTTCTTTTTATCTTTTAAATCATTTTACTTAAAATCTTTTTTTAACTATCAAATAATAATTACATATTGAGTTATTTTATTTTTTAAACTTTAATAATATTTATAAAAAATTTTACTTTCTTGTAATGTATTTTTAAAACAAGCAATCATTTAAATAATTATTTTGTAACAATTTGTATTATTTAAGAATATAATAATTACATTTTGGTTTCGTAGTAAGTGTTTTTTAAGAATATTAATGTATAGTTTTAAAATATTGTATTGCAAATAATTATCATTATTAAATGGTTATTTTTTGTCAAGTATTCTTTTTCTTTTTTCACACCCTTATGTATGTAATAAAACTAAGGGACTTTCTGAAAGGTCAATCGTAGACTTTAAAGACACAAAAGAAGCGATACTTAAAAGTTACGCCCATTATATATCTTTATATCGTGGGAAATATACAATACAACACGAGCTCCAACCGCTCGACTAATACTCTTTAGAGCTGGCATCAGTGTGTGATCTCGCGTTGAACGGTAAATATCTAAAATTTCGTATATAAGTCCTCCCCTTTACTTTTCAGCGACGGATCTCGTTTCGCTGTAAATTTATCAGAAAAATTTAAGTACAAAAATCTTTTCCCCTCTAAGTGTGCCATGATTAATATGTTAATTATAAAGATACTTATGAACAATATACTCCAATAATTAATTTCCTATTGGTGGATCTCGGGTTGTCCTCGATTTAGTCGGATCTCGTATTGATATGAAGACGTATATATATATATATATATATATATATATATATACCGGGTGGTGAATCGGAAAACGGGCCATAGGAAACTCAATGTAAAATTCTAAACTGTTGAATTCCTGCTTCCCTAATTATGTTACATCAAAAGTCATGAGAAGTTATTTGTAGAGGATTGAAATCTGTATTAAAAACAGAAGTTACAATTGTTCTACGATTTAAACACATTCCAAAATTTTGAAAAATATAATGTATTTACCGCAGTAGGTATGTGTGGGTATGTTAGGCCACACGTTACTATTTAACTGACAGTGAGCACATTATTGACTGAAGAAAATATCTTTATTATTAATATTTTCTCCTTAACTAAGGGTATCTTATCAACTTTATTGTGTTTTAAACAAAAAATGATAAAATAATTAAAAAAATTGACAGTTCTAATTGTTAATATAATAAATTCATTGTCAACAAATGCAATCTTATACACATTATTGCATTGTGTGTGGCCTAGCTTTGGCGTATTACTCTGAAAATTGTATTATATTTTTACAAAATTTTGAATAATTATTGTTCATAGAACAATATTAACAGTTGTTTTCAATAGAGAATTCAATTCTCTACAAATAGTTTCTGATGACTTTTGATGTAAAATAATTAGGGAAGCAGGAATTTAACAGCTTAGAATTTTACATTGAGTTTCCTATGGCCCGCTTTCCAATTCACCACCCGGTATATATATATATATATATATATATATATATATATATATATATATATATATATATATATATATATATATATATATACGTCTTCATATCAAGGCGAGATCCGACTAAATCGAGGACAACCCGAGATCCACCAATAGGAAATTAATTATTGGAGTATATTGTTCATAACTATCTTTATAATTAACATATTAATCATGGCACACTTAGAGGGGAAAAGATTTTTGTACTTAAATTTTTCTGATAAATTTACAGCGAAACGAGATCCGTAGCTGAAAAGTAAAGGGGAGGACTTATATACGAAATTTTAGATATTTGCTGATCAACGCGAGATCACACACTGATGCCAGCTCTAAAGAGTATTAGTCGAGCGATTGGAGCTCGTGTTGTATTGTATATTTCCCACGATATACAGATATATAGCGGGCGGAGTCAATGACGGCACCAACAGCGTTGTCTCGAATTATTTATGTAACTTTTAAGTATCGCTTCTTTTGTGTCTTTAACGTCTACGATTTACCTTTCAGAAAGTCTCTTAGTTTTGTTACATACATAATGGTGTGAAAAAAGAAAAAGAATACTTCACAAATAATAACCATTTAATAATGATAATTATTGGCAATACAATATTTTAAAACTATACATTAATATTCTTAAAAAACACTTACTACGAAACCAAAATGTAATTATTATATTCTTAAATAATACAAATTGTTACAAAATAATTATTTAAATGATTGCTTGTTTTAAAAAATACATTACAAGAAAGTAAAAATTTTTATAATTATTATTAAAGTTTAAAAAATAAAATAACTCAATATGTAATTATTATTTGGTAGTTAAAAAATGATTTTAAATAAAATGATTTAAAAGATAAAAAGAAACACACATAATTTTCAGGGTCAACTTCTAATTGCATGAAAATTTGGATTTAGATTCTACCCATCCCCCACTTCAAAGTTGAATTTGTGCCGCTGATTGCTTTTACTTGGAGGGTGAAAAAATATACTTTTAAAATAAGTCCGGAAACAGATCTGACTATAACTTTAAGCAACTTTTGTTCTATAGAGTTTTTTTAACTTAAGTACTAGGTTAATTCAGTAGTAGGTACTAGAGTCACTTTCGACTAAAAATGTTTACTTTTCGACAAAAAAACACGTTTTTTGGCGGTTTTTCGCAAATACTCAAAAAGTAAGTATTTTATCGAAAAAATATTCTTGGAAAAAATGTAGCATATAAAAAAAAACGAAAAAATGGTATATTCTTACTCTATAGAACCAGTAAAAGTAAATTTGTAGCTCATAAAAAAGACGATCTTATCCTTCAAATTCCAAATCAAATATTTTAACGTGATACATAGTACCAAAAAATGAAGCTCTTTTCGGGGAAAACACATTAAAATTTTTTTAAAGTGTTTACAAAAAGATTTATTATATTTTATAAAAGGTATATACGGGTAGGAAAGACAACGGAACGAATTTTCGAACGTTTAAACAGACGATATCCCAGATTTACCAATTTCTGGACAATTGATCCAAAGGCTGGATTCTAACAACGAAACAGTTGTGGATTTTCAAGTTCTCAATGAGAGTCAGAATGAAAAAACATTAGTGACCTCGAGTATGATGGTTTGGAGAATTTGGCTGGTTATATCTGCCATAAATTGAAGGACTCCAGTATTCAATCCGAAGATGTTTCAACGTACACGTGGGTTGATCATTTGAGTAAGTGTGGTTTATGTAAACCATCAGACACTCTCTTGTCATATATTAAGTAACTGGAGACAATTTTTCCTTCCACATGGATGGTGATTCCATTTTGGTAACTAAAAATTATTTAGAAAACCTTATATCCAAAAGTGTAACTGTAGACTGTTCTAACAAAGCGAACAAGTTATTTTTTAGGTCTCGGATGTACTTCCGAATTAAAGAATTAAACAAGTCTCTTAACAACCTGACATTGCGTAAAAGAAAAATTATGAAAACTGCTACATAGTTGCTGTATGTACGTCTATTTCACATGCACAAAATTTAAGTAAAGTGCATGGCATGAAAACTGTAAAACTTATTTTTGTCTTTTCCAAGCCTCTTACTTAAATCTGACGAAATACATTATTTAAAAAGTAAAAAATTTTGTTTTTTTATCAATCCATTAAATTTATGGTTTTATTTTGGGGCTTTTCTTCCCCTTGGTAAAAATTATATTTACTATTGTGTAGGCCACTAATCAATTTTTGCCAACTAACGAAATATAATAATTTTATTAGATATCGATTATATGAATATTTTTATTTTTCGAATACCAATATAATCAAGAATCTGGGAACTTTACAAATAACTGAAAATCAATTTAAATAAAAGTAAATAGTTTAATAATTTTCCTCTAAACTATAAAAATCACTTAGTTTCTTTTAGTCATAATTCATTCATTTGTACTATTCTCAAATTTCATTCGCGTTCGTATTACGAACGCATAGACGGGACTATGCTTTACTCTGTTGCTGACGTCATGCGCCAATCGGACGAGCTTACGTAACTAGAATATCAGGGTGTGCATATTTCCGGGTCCCGGTGAATTCGTATCTATTTTAATCCCCCATACTAATTACAGGCCAACTGGCAACTCTGGTGCGCAGTTAATTTTTAGATAACCCATTAACTACCGGTGAATTGGTAACTTTCATTTTTTAAGTATTGTTGATAATCTAATATCGGTATTCCAGGTATTTAGCGCTGCACTCCTAGAAAATGGAAAAAATGGCACAGGAAGTGAAACCGATGATGAAACGAAACGCAAAAGAGAAAACTTGGATGATTGTTTTAATAGAAGTAAAATAAAAACGGTCACCAAGCAAAGCAGGCAACGAAAACAAGGAAGACATGGAAAATGTTATGATTACAATAATGAAAGAGCTAATGAATAAAAACGATGAATGCTTCAGGAAATAAAACAAATAAGGAAAGAATAACAACAAACCAATAAAGAGTTAATGGATGTAAAAGCAGAGAATCAAAAACTAAAAAAAGAAGTAAAACAGCTACATGAAAGAATGGAGCAACTGGAGAAATTTAGCAAAAAGAAAAGCTTGATCGTAACTGGGTTGAAAGTAGAAACAAATGATTATAAGAAATTAAAAGAAGAAATGGAAAATTTCATAGCCCAAGAGTTACAAATACAAATAAAACTAAGAAGTGCAAAAAAATAGGAGAAACAGTATGCGCAATAGAAACAGAAGCCCTCACGGATAAAATGGAAATCCTAAACAAGAAACGTAAACTAAAACAGCATCAAGATCGTATCTATATAAACAACGATTGGACATCCTAAGAAAAAGAAATACAAAAGGAAATAACTAAAATAGCAAAGGACGAAAGAAGCAAAGGTAAGCAAACGAAAATCGTCTACAAGAAATTAATAGTGAATGGCAAAATCTAGATATGGGACGAAGAGAGAGAACAGCTGATAGAAAATTCAAAAAACTAATAAACGAAGAACAGCGGCTGAAATATGATATTGACATGGCAAAAAAAGACTCGGAAATGCCAACGGTTAACGAAAACAAAATAACGCACACAAAATAAAGAAATAATCTCAATAGGAAGAAAAGAACAAAACCCATTAGAATGGGATCTTGGAATATTAGAACCATGCTGGCAGTAGGTAAGATGCAAGAAATAGCTCTTGAAATGAAAAAATACCATCTAGAAATCCTAGCCCTACAGGAAATACGATGGAAGAAAGAAGGAAAAATTGAGAAGAAAAAGTTTAGCATGTATTATTCGGGAGAAAACAAACAGGGAACGAATGGTACGGCATTTATGGTGAACAAAAAAATGAGGGAAAAAGTGATACAATTCAAAGCAGTTAATGAAAGGATATCTTACATAAGAAAATAAACAAGCCAACATCTCGATAGACAATTGCTATGCACCCACCGAAGAAGCAAACCAAGAAGATAAAGCAGAATTCTACGACATCCTGGAAGAAACCTGTGAAAATATTCCGAGGAATAACATATTAATAATATTGGGTAATTTTAATGCAAAGATCGGAAAGGAGGACTATAATCGTAATGTAGCTGGCAAAGAAACCATTCATGAAACTACGAATGATAATGGAGGAGAAATCTGCAACCTAGCAGCAGCAACAAACACATTTAGTACTGGGCATAAACATAAAAAAGAACACAAAATAACATGGATGATACCAGGAAGAATGGATGGAAACCAAATAAATCATACTCTAATTTCGAAAAAGTGGACACAAGTAGTACAAGACGTAAGGTCATATAGAGGGGCAAATGGAGACACTGACCACATATTGTTGATAGCAAAACTTAAGATGAAAATAATCAAAGCAAATAATCATAAGGAAGGAAAAAGGAGGAAATGGAATATAGCCAATCTGAAAACGCAAGAAACAAAGCAACAATATACAGAACAACTGGAACAGAAATTGGGTCAGTACGAGCACATAGAAATAGAAGGAGAATGGAAAATCATAAAGAACAGCATAATAGAGACAGCAGAACAAATAATAGGATTCCAAAAAACAAAGAATCGAAAGAATGGTTTGATGAGGAATGTCACCAAAAAAGTCAACTGAAGCACCTCGCAAGAAACAAATGGCTACAAAGTGCCGAACAGGAACAACTGAACCAATATAGAAAAGAAAAACAAGAAGCATTGAAACTCTATCGAAGAAAGAACAACACATGTATCTCTGAACAAATGCAAGAATTAGAAACGAATAATAAAGACAACAAGAAATTGTTCGAATAGATAAAACAACAATACAGTACCAAAAAATCTGTCACAAAAATAAACAAAAAAGATTGGGAAAAACATTTCACGGACCTATACAAAAACGACAATAAGGCATATTCAGAGGATGAGGATATAAGAGATAACAGAGATGAAGAGGAAGGCGCACCTACTTATCAGGAATTCATGGAGGTATTAAAACAACTAAAAGTAAACAAAACGCCAGGGCCAGATGAAATCAACAACGAACTTATCATCAACGTAGGAGAGGAGCTCACGAAGCGAATGCAAAAGTTAATGCACAAGTTAATGGTTACAATTTGGAAGGACGAAAGCATGCCCATAGAATGAAAAAACGGACACATCGCACCAATCTTTAAGAAAGGAGTTCCAACTAAGTGCTGAAACTACAGACCAATTATGCTACTAAATACAACGTATAAGATATTGACCACAATTATAAGAAACCGACTAAATCAATACACAGAAAAAATTATAGGACCATACCAACAGGGTTTTAGACAAGGAAGATCAACAATAGATGCAATACACGTACTGACACAAACAATTGAAAAAAGCTATGAACATGACACAGAATTAAACATACTATTCATCGATTTCTAGCAGGCCTTCGACAGCATATACAGACAACAATTATTAAAATAAATGAAAAAAATGGAGATACCGGCAAAATTAATAAGACTATCTAGAATGACAATAAAAGACTCAACAGCAAAAGTTAAAACAAATGAGGGCGATACAAATGACATCAAAATAGAACTTGAAGTAAGACAAGGAGACAGTCTGTCAACGACAAACGACACTATTTAATATCGCCCTAGAAGGAATAATTAGTGACACAGGGCTGAAAAAGACAATCATTCAAAGCTCAACACAGATCATAGGATATGCAGATGACCTGGGACTGGCAGCACGAGATAAAAAAAAGACTAGAAGAGGCACTTTTAACCCTGGTAAGAGAAGCAAAGACGAGAGGATTAATAATCAATCAGAATAAAACAAAATATCTTATAAGCAAACGAGACAATGTAAACAAAATAACAGAAACAAAGATAGGTGAAAATACATTCCAGAGAGTAGATTGCTTCAAATACCTGGGGGTGATGGTGGACGGCAAAAACGAAAGGAGTATAGAGATAAACGAAAGAATTAAAGCAGGTAATAGAGTATATTTAAAATATCACCAATTACTCGAGGACAAAAACCTGAGCAAAAAACAAAATCAAAAATATACACAGCAGCAATCAGATCAGTGATAGCCTATGGAGCAGAAGTAATGTGCCTTACGAAAAAAGACGAAGAAAACTTAAGAATAATTGAGAGAAAAATTATGAGAAGAATACATGGCCCAGTAAAGACAGAAACAGGGGAATATAGAAAGCTGAGGAACCATGAAATAATAAATATAAATAAAGGAGAAGATATAGTAAAATTCATAAAAGCACAAAGCCTCAGATTGTTGGGGCACACACAAAGAAGAGGGGTAGAAGAACTGATCAGGAAGATAATGAACTGGAAACCAGTAAAAAATAGACCAAGAGGAAGACCAAAAATAAGATGGGAAGATCAACTGCTAGACGATATATCAAAGATGGAAATTGCAAACTGGTGAGAAAAGATTCAGGACCGGAGAGAGTGGAAGAAGATAGTAGAGAAGGCAAAAAAACATCACGACCTATGAACTACGACCTAAAAAAGGAAAAGCGGACTAATTTACCGCGTGAAATGGATGAAAAGAGCTCATATTTGAGCGAACTATACTCTAACAAAAGTGAACGGTCCATATAATAATTCCAGGTATGTACCTGTATAAATTACCCTCTTTGAAGGTGGTGTAAAAGGTACTTATCATTTATGTATTGTCTTTTGGAAGGATTACTAGAGAAAATCCAAATAAATTTTGAAAAAATGGCTGAAATAAACATTAATGAAAAGTATACATTTGCGATAGGCTCTGTGTTGGCTTAATCCGTTACTGTTCAAATTTATTTCTTACGTTTTAAGCTAACTACCTGAGGTACCCCTAAACCCTAAAAATGTCATCAAAACGACTATTTTGAAGCTCTTCCCAGTGGATTCTAAATTTCAACTATTTAATTAAAAATAAAGGGTTTCAGTTGAAAATTCAAAGTTGCTACACCCACCGCTTTCGCAGGCAGAATATGAACCCTGCTATTGCATAAGTATATAGATTTTGAAAAACCATTAAAAAAGCATTCCAAAGTTTTTTCGATATGACGTCTAGTTCTCGAGATATTTTACAATCGCCTTTCTGGACAGAGCGCTTAAATAATGTAAATATTCTTATTCAAGCTAGACATAAGCCGAGTGAGAGAGCTGACCGTGAAATTCATTTGCGATGTTTCCAAATTTACCGGATCTCGGGTTGTCTGCAAAATATATATTTAGCATATACACAACAGATCGCGCGCGCTGTCCTCTACAGCGGATTTAGTGGAACCACTGCAATATAAAATTCACCAAATGGGGTGCAAAATGAGGTCCAGACAAAAATCGATTTCCTTGTACCCCAACCATTGTTACATCGAGATGTCACTATATACACGTGAATACAAGGTGAGATCCAAAATCGGATCTCGCCTTGCAAAACGGATCTCATCTTGTATAACTTATGATACAAATGGATCTCTCCTTGATATGAAGACATATATATATATATATATATATATATATATATATATATATATATATATATATATATATATATATATATATATATATACATATATATATATATATATATATATTCATATTTATATCATTATTGCTTCCATATTATATACCGTAGCATTGAATGTTGCGTCCTTCGAACTATTACGTCCGAATATTGGACGCAATAAAACCATCCTGATTTTATGGACTTCCCACTACTTCTACTTAAAAATGGCGCCTTAGTTAAATGCAGATTTCTATATTTACCCATAGCCCAAAACGTCATGCCGCTCTCTAGTTAGATTTCTGAGATATTAAACTTCTCCTAAAAATCGTGAGACGCAATAATATTCTAAACTTGTAACCAAATGAATAATGTTAGTTCAGCGAGTTGACGAAAGTGGCGCGGTTATAATATACATATTTACCGTATACTTCGTTTCCTTTAGAACATTATTGCGTCAAAATAGGAGATATGACAACGTTGCCCAGAGTATCTATTTTTAGAACATAACAGAATCTTTCGACCTTGGCTAGTTTGTTTTCGGCGGTTTGTTTCTCGTTGATTTTAATATATCAACTTTTTCGTCCTGTTGCTTATTGCGTCGTATATCTATTGTGTTCTTTTAATCCTCGAACAAATAGGTAAGTGAATTTCTATGTTAATATTTTTATTAGAAGGGAGAAATTTTTAATTATTTTTTCTTTTTGATTTCGCGATTATTTATTAGCCTATGCACTAAAAGAGTAAAATATATTAAAAATATTTTTGATAATATTTATCAATTCAGTAATTACTTAATCAGTTAAAGAAGTTAAATGCACAACTTTGTTAAGTACATTTTTAAGGAAATCAGTTACTGTTTTCATTTATTGGATAAATTGAGATAAACTTACTAGCACAGCATTAAATTAAAAAGTAATTTTTTGTAATTTAAAAAAAAATGGTAAATATTCAAATATTTGGACGTCATTACAATCATTTTTGTGACCACTTGTTTTAAGTTTCAATAATTGTAAAAATAGGTACATATATCATTTTAAAGGAATAATGTACTCTTACTAAAAATAAATCCATTTACTCACGGTTTTTGCTCCAAATTTTAAACAACCGTTTATATTGACATGAAATTTGGCAAACACATAGCTAACAAGGCTAAGAAAGAAAGTGATATTGTGCCGATGTGTGCTTTTGCCCTAGGGATGAGTTTCACTCCTTCTCGGGGGTGAAAAAACATGCTTTAAAAAAAAGGCCGGTGATGGATAAATTGACTATTTTTAAGCAACTACTTTTGTTCTATAGCCTTTTTCACAACTCAATATTTTTCGAGTTATTTGCGAGTGAATATGTTCATTTTTCAACAAAAAAAAAAACATGTTTTAGATGGTTTTTCGCAGATAACTCAAAAAGTGAATATTTTATCGGAAAAAAAATACTTTTAGCAGAAATACAGCTTATACAAAGTGAAAAAACGGTGTATGTATGGGGCCTCTAGACCCAGAATAAGCAGTTTTGTAGCCAATGAAAAATAGTTTCATATTCGTCAAATTCCAAATCAATATTTCAACATGAAATAATAAAAAAAAATGGAGAAACTTTTGAGGAAAAGTTTAAAAGTAGCTTTATTTTCGTTTTTTTTTTAAGTTTCTAACATCAAAAGTAAGCAAGTTACGCTCAAAATAAAGTTAATCCGTCTTTTTTGAAAAAAAAAACAATGGGATAACCACCCCGTAATTAGGATCTCAAAGAAAATTAATCGTTACCGCTTCACAAGTTGCTTTACTTATGAATTATTTTGATGATCTGTAAGTTTCATCGGTTCAAAGTGTTTATCTTTGAAAAAATTGGAAATAAAGTAAAAATTTTTTAATTTTGACAAAAACATGTTTTTTTTTTTCAAAATAAGTTACAAATTATTATTGGTAGGCACCAAAAACCTCAAAGAACAAAAATTTGTAAGCTTTGCTTTTTTGAATACTTTTTTTTTTATTTTCAGTAAGACAAAAATGGATTCAGATATGGCTGTTTAAAATTATTTGCATACACTCGTGATTAGTGATTCGTTCATTCTACTACAGCTCTTTTAAAAATAAGCATATTGAACCGATGAACTAACAGACCATATAAACAATACGTGCACGAGTAAAGGAACTTGTGAAGCGGTAACGATTAATTTTATTTTAGATGCTAATTATGGGGTGATTTTCACATTTTTTTTTATAAAAAAAGTTACCAACTTTATTTTGAGCGTAACTTGCTTACGGTTGATGCTAGAAACTCATTTAGAAACAGAAATAAAGAATTTTTTAACACTTTACAAAAGTTGTAATGAGTTTTCCTCAGAAACATTTTTAATTTTTGGATATTTCAAGTTGAAATATTCGTTTTGGAATTTGACGAATATCCTATTTTTCACTAGCTAGAACTCGGCTTCTGCTGGGTCTAGAGACCTCATACATACATCATTTTTTTCTCCTTTCTATAGAACCGAAGTTGTTTATAATTAGTCAGTTTCATTTCCGAACTTATTTTGAACGTATATTTTTTCACCCTCGAGAAGGGGTGAAACTCACCCCCAGGTCAAAAGCACACCAAATTGCATGTCAATCTTTTCAATCAAGCTCTTTTTCTTAGCGATGTAGAATATATTTATGCCCTATTTACCTTTTAAAGTACAAAGATATTTATTTAGTAGATAACTTATACTGAACAAAATTATTTAGCGGATTGCGCGAATAAAGCTCGTATATACTTTAATTCTATATTTTCTATTATAGGAGACCGATTCAGATAACAGCAGTGCTACAAACTTAAGTCAAAAAAATCTCAGGATTCTCACAGAAACTTGTACCGACCACCAGTTAATCCATGAAGTGAAAGATGTTTCAGCCCTCGAGTCAACGATAACTGGGGTACAAGAACATATACACAATTACAATAAACAAAAATGTAGAAATACAGGTAATCTCGAACACCCTTACAAAAGAAAACCAGATTATTGTTACTACTGTGAAACGGAAGTTCTTAATTTTGGTCGCCATATTATAAGGAACCATTCAATGGAAGTCGATGTGGCTGAAATTATCTCCAAACCAATCAAATCATGTGAAAGAAGAAGTCTATTTGATAAACTCTAGGAAATTTTTTAACTGATGGTGGAAACTGTTTCAAGGCTGTTAGACAGACTTATGTACCAGATCGGGTTCTCATTCATTGTGACAATTGTTTAGGATTTTTCTCTTCCAAAATATTATACCGACATGGAAAAAATGTGGAAATAGAAGCAATCAAGGGAGGGCACAATTTGCTAGCCAATCAAAAATGTGTCCCAACATTAAAATTGATCATCGACTAAAAGAAGAAATGTTTCTCAGGATGAGAGCGGACAGGATTTCAATGGAAGCCAAGAACGACTTTCTAATTCGTCCATTTGGAACCTGTTGTTTGAAGACGCACAGAGAAAAGCATTTTATAGCAGTTACATCACGCAAAATGAGGGAATTGTCAAAAATATTTAAAGAATGGAGAAAAATAGACCCATCTATATCCACTATGTTTTCAGCATTGCGACCAAAGTATTTGATGCCTTTGTTGAAACCACAAAACGAATAGCTTGTTATGATCCTGAAAAAGACTTGTCTCCAAATGTTGCCATGAATATAGTGAGATCACTCAAACAATGTTGCGATTTTGCAATCACTTTTGCCTATAAGAAACAAACTGCATACTTATCTGTTTCAACTGCTACAATTGAGGCATAGCTTAAAACTTGTAACTCATCTATTTGAGGCAAACTGGAGTATTGAGGCCTCAACCCAAGCAGCTAATAATTTAAATCTTAACAAATGGAATAAGGTTACAATAGTTCCACTAGCGAATGGTCTAAAATTGCTAAGATCCCATTTAGTTAAACTTGCTGACGATGCAACGAAAATTCTGCAGAATTATTTGTGACACTACAGTTGAAAATGCACCGCAAAAGACTGACTCCAAAAATGTACTAAAATTAGAAGATATTAAAGCGTTTAACAATCTCATTGAATCTGTGTACTGTAGAATAATTTTGCTAAACAGAAAACGTTCTGGAGAATTACAGAGAATGTCCTTTTACACTTATGTTAACTCTATCGGAAATCAAAAATATGAAGAGTTTCAAAAAGCAGTTTCAAAGTTCAATGAAGACAGTAGCCATTAGAGGTAAGAGGGGCAGGGGTGTTCCAGTTTTGTTCAACCCCGAGGTACAAAATCATATCGATACTTTGCTTGCGGTTAGAAATGAATTTGTACCAAGGATAATCCTTACCTATTTGCTCCTGTTAAATCTTCTTCACATTTAATCAGTTACAAAATATTAGGAGAGCACGCAAAATTATCCGTTGCGAAAGATCCTACTTATATAACATCGGCTTGTTTGCGTAAGCATCTGGCAACTTTATCACAATTATTAAATTTATCTGATGGAGAGATTGAACAATTAGCTACTTTCATGGGATACAGACAGAACTACAGAAGTTCCTAGAAACTGCCAGATGATATTTACCAAACTACTAAAATAGCGAAACTGTTGATGGTAATGGAGAAGGGAACAGCCAACAAATTCAAAGGAAAATCTTTAGATGAAGTAGAAATTGATATGGACAAAAATCTTTTGGAAGATAACTTTTCTGAAAGCGATGTTGATGGTGACGATGAGTTAAAGTGTTTGCTACATGATGATAGTGAACCATCAACTAGTCAAATACGCCAGTCAATGGGAGCAAGAATAGGATATTACCTCCAAATTCTATCCTACTGCATGGATTTTAATGAAATTTTGGGCCTAGCTTCTACTTATCTCCTAATTCAAAGTCTACCCTATGCCGATGTGTGCTTTTATCTTGGGGGTGGTTCCCACCCCTTCTTAAGGGTGAAAAATTTTTTGGTTAAAGTTACCACGGAATTCGCTAGAGAACCTAATTCTAAGCAAAAACTGTTCCATAATTTTTTTTTGAAAACAATACTTTTTGAGATATTCGTGGTTGAAAATTGGCCATTCTAATTGAAACATAATACCTTTTCGAACGGTTTTTTGCGAATACCTTAAAAACTATGCATCTAACTAAGAAAACTATATTAAACATTTTTGTAGGTTATAAAAAAACAAAGAGAGACTTGCCTTATTAAATCTTCCAGTTATACAAAAAAGAGATATGGTAGGTGAAAATATTTTGTTTTTTGGTACATTCTCAAATTGGTGTATTCAACTTGAAATAACAGAGAAACGGTCGATTTTAGGTGTATAATGCTAATAATATCTTTGAGGTGCTTGAAAAGACCTTTACAATGAGCTATATTAAAGGTCCATTACATTAAAACTGAGCGAGATATGATGCAAACAAAATTGATAACTAATGTATTTTAAGAATAAATGAGAAGTAATTTTAACCCTCATCCACCAAAATGTAAATTCATAATTTTCCCTCCAAAATACCTTTTATTATAGTGTTATTTCTATGTTCAAAAAGTTGGACGGGTTTAAAATGAATGGTTTTTGAAAAAACAAAGATCAAATTTTAGAGCGCATTTTTAAATTTTCTTAAAAATTTTCCTTTTTCTCCATGTAGAATAAAATTTTGTATTTTAAATGATTGTTGTTTTTATCAAGGAATAAAAACTAGAAAATTTTTATTATCGTTTTATTAATACTCCTATTAAATAAATCCCAATTTAAAATAAAATAAAATAAAATTATTATTATCATTTATAAGGATCTATTTTAAATGCATTGAGTAACCAAAGTTAAAAAGTCCATTTAAAACATCTATAACTGGTTTCCCTTGTAGGAATCTAAATTTAGCTGATGAATGAGAACAGGTGTTCGAACTTTTTTTAGTAAGTAAGTATGGCAACACTGTAATGACGCAATAATATACAATATACACTAAATTGGAGCTAATAAAGTGGGATACCGAAAGGAGTTAGCAACATTTGCAAATTGAATGAAAATTTGAATTTAAAAAAATATTTTATTAAAACCAAAATTAGCAGCCCTTATTAATAAACAGTTTATAACAAATATTCACTATCGAATCGAACGTAACTCATCGCTATCAAGGAGACGCAAGAAGGTGCAAGTACGAAAAGACGCAACATTGTTGGAAAGATGTATATATATATATATATATATATATATATATATATATATATATATATATATATATATATATATATATATATATATATATATATATATATATATATATATATATATATATATATATTTCTGCAATATGCAATTTAAAACTGGTTGAATATAGGTAACTTTCCCCTATACATCGAATCCCCCTGCTCACCCTTTCCCAAAGAAGTGTGAATGGGATTTGACAATTTTTTGGTTAGCAATGTCGATATCACCTTTTCAAGATTTTATCTTTCAGCAACTCCAGCTGACTTCCTAACCCTAAAAACTATTGCAGATGTAAATATCATTCTCACGAGTTTCACTAGGACATCTTCTTGGTTCATGTTGTAATGGAAACTATTGTTATAAATAGGAAGACATGCAACCCTTCAAACCAAATGATTTTGACTGGAATAGCTGACACCTACAGTTTTCTTTGATCATTAACACTTTCAGCTCGGGGCCAATATTAGATATTTGTCTCATGTAACACTTTTATACAGTCATTGGAAAATTGTTGAAATGTAAACACGGTAACCGTATCGGTGGCACCTGATTAATAACAGTGTGAACATGGGAGCCGTGTCGGCGGAGCTGGGAGTGTTAATATAGATGATAAGGCTTTAGTACCCGTTTGGAATAACACTGTCTTCAATTTTTCTAATATACTTCTTCTTCAGCCTGTTTGCATCCACTCCAGGACAGTGCCCATGAGTACTCAACTCTTCTCTGTTTTGTGCTATTTGGTGCCAGTTTCTCCCCATTTTGCTTTGTTGTCGTCTAGCCATCGTTTTTGTGGTCTTCCTGTACTACGACTGTGCTCGCATGGTCTCCAATGTACAATGTTTCTCGTCCATCTTTTGATGTTTTGTCGTGTCACGTGTCCTACCCAGTTCCATTTCATTTGCTCAATTCTTCCAATTACATCTACCACCTTCGTCCTGCTTCGCGCGTCCTCATTTCGTATATTTTCCCTCAGAGATACTCCTAACATAGCTCGTTCTATTGCCTTCTGCGTCGTTCTCAATATATTTGCTGATACCTCTGTAAGTGTCATTGTCTCTATTCTACAGGTCATAACTGGTAGAATACAACTGTTGAATACCCTTTTCTTTAGATTTATTGGCATCTTTTTGTTTTTCAACACATCACTGAGTCTTCCTACTGCTGCCCAAGTCATACGGATTCTTTTAGTTATTTCTGCCGTTTGATTCTATTTGCCTAGTTTAATCGTGTGACCTAGGTATTGTTATGTTCGTGTAAAACTCTCTTAACCATGAATGTAGGTTGGTACTACTGTCATCTGAACGACAGCTGTCATATACTTAATACTTTGATAATAAAAGGAAACCATGTGCATAATTTTCTAAAATAAAGTATTTTACATCGAGTATTACTTCATTAAAAATACTTACATCCTTTAAGTACAAAGACATTTAAGTATATTTGGCGACGAGGGTAATGGATACAAATACTACAGACACTACATCAACTACAACGCTTCCAACTACAGCCGGTAAAGCAACGAGTTCCTCGACTACAACTGCAACGATAGTTGCACCTGCTACAGCTTCAATAATGTCTACACAAGTTTCTACATTCCAGTTTTCCGTTGAACCTTTTAACCAGACAGCTACAAAATGGTCCAGGTGGGTAAAACGGTTGGAAGGAGCATACAAAGTTTTTAAAATTCCAGAGGAATGAAACTGCCCTATTTACTACATTACATGGGGTCGGAAGCATACGATACACTGTGTGATAAACTAGCTCCAGAGGTCCCTGAAGACAAGTCATATGAGGATACAGTTAAGTTAATGGATAATTTTTACAACCCTGCACCACTTGAAATGGCTGAAATATTTAGGTTTCAATCAAAAAGACAGGCAGAAGGCGAAAGTATACAAGAATACCTACATTCTCTACAGAAACTTGCCATAAACTGCAACTTTTCCACATACTTAAAAAGTGCTATACGAAATCAGTTTGTTTTTGGTTTACAGTCAAAGAGGATTCAAGCCAGGCTATTAGAAACAAAGGGATTGGACTTGGACCGAGCCGTAGAAATTGCAGCAAGCATGGAAACTTCAGAAAAGGATAGTAATCAATATTCTCACAACAAAAACGTCGGACACATTCAAAAAGTTTGTTTAAAGGCACAACAAAATTCATACAGGCAAGTAAATTCAGTAAACTCTGCTCAAGAGGTTTTAGAAGTAAATGCTGGAAATTGAAAAGATAATTTTTTTATAAATTTAAAAGTGAATGGTAACATTTTAAATTTTGAAATTGATTGATTTTTGCGGTTACGTGGAAGAGCGCTTCTTAGCTGGTGTTTCTAGGAACATCATCTAAGAGCGAACGTCGCCTTTTGCTTTATTATAATTATTACTGTTTGTCTAGTTTGTATTTTTTTTTGAAAAAAAGCAATAAAGTCATTATTATTATTATTATTCTGGCGCTGCTGTTACAATCATAAATAAAAATATATTTGAAAAATATTTTCCTGCATTACAATTACAAAAATCGGATGTTAAATTAACTACATACTGCAAAAATAATTTAAATGTTTTAGGTTTAGTTTCAGTGGAGGTTGAGCACCAGGAATTAAAGCACACTCTAAAGTTGTATGTGGTGGATGGTGATGGCTACTCACTGGTTGGTCGGGAGTGGATACATGCTCTGGAAATCAATTTACATCAGGTAAATACAATTCTACATGAAAATTTTGAAATTGCAACTTTGTTAGATAAATATAAACATTTATTTGAAAAGTCAGTTGGTGAAATAAAAGGGTTAGAGGCTGAGATTAATCTAAAACCTGGTACTAAAGCAAAATTTTGTAAGGCCCGTCCTGTAGCTTTTGCATTACGCCCTAAAGTTGAGACAGAATTAGAGTAGGTTAGTTAATGGTAGGTTAGTTAGTAAATCAGGGAGTCTTAAAGAAAGTAGCATTTTCGGACTGGGCAACTCCTATTGTTCCTGTAGTTAAACAAAATGGGGACATACGCATTTGTGGTGATTTTAAAATCACATTAAACCCTTGCATTCAAGTGGACGAATACCCTTTACCTACACCAGATGACCTACTTTCCCAATTAGCAGGTGGGGACAAATATACAAAAAGAGATATTACGAAAGCTTACTTACACTTGCCAATAAAAGATGAAACGAAACATTTACTTACATTAAACACCCATAAAGGTTTATATCAACCAAATCGATTAATGTTTGGAATTGCTAGTGCTCCTGCCAAATGGCAACGTTTAATGGAGCAAATGCTACAAGGAATAGATGGTATTTCAATATTTCAGGATGATATAAGAATTACAGCTCCAAATAATACCTTACATTTACAAAGACTTGAACAAGTTTTAAAGAAATTATCTAAACATAATTTACATATAAATTTGGATAAAAGCGAATTTTCAAAGACGAGATTGACTACTGTGGATATAAGATGAGTAAAGCGGGGGTGTCTACTAGTGCAGATAAGGTAACTGCAATTGCAAATGCTCCAATACCTACAAACAGAACTCAAGTTCGGAGTTTCTGTGGCCTAATTAATTATTACAGGCGTTTTTTAAAAGATACTTCTACAATTTTACAACCATTAAATAATTTACATAAAAAGAATGTCAATTTTAAATTATCGAATACTTGTCAAACTGCGTTTGACAAAGCAAAAAAACTCATTTGTTCTAGAAATGTTTTATGTCACTATGACCCAAATTTACCATTAGTCCTAGCAACTGATGCATCACCCTATGGGGTAGGTGCAGTACTTTCACATATTTTTCCAGATGGTACAGAGAGACCCTTACAGTTTGCTTCTCAAACTCTTACTACTACACACCAAAGGTACTCACAAATAGACAAAGAAGCTTACAGCATAATTTTTGGAGTAAAAAAATTTTACAATTATTTATGTGCTAGGAAATTTACTTTGCTAACTGATCATAAACCCTTAGTTCAAATTTTTGCACCTGATAAAAGCCTACCAGTTTTAAGTGCAACATTATGCAATTTTCTTACAAGGTTTGAATTATGACATTCATTACAAAAATACAGATTCTCATCTCAATGCTGACGCACTTTCACGTCTACCTATAAAATCAGAACAAAATTTCACACATGATGAACCAGATATTTTTGAAATAAATCAAATTGAAACTTTGCCTACAAATATTAGAGATCTAGCTTTTCATACAAAAAATGATCAAAAATGATCATAACTTAAAAAAAATTACTTGTTGGGTTAAAAACAGGAAAACCTGTTGATAAACGATTTAGCTTCAATATAAATCAAGCTGAATTTTCATTACAATCTGATGTTATTATGAGAGGACAAAGAGTAGTTATACCTACTAAATTGAGAAATAAAATTTTGACAGAATTACATACTGCACATTTTGGAATAGTCAGAATGAAATCTTTAGCTCGTAGTTATTGCTGGTGGCCTCACATAGACCAGGATATCGAGTCACTTTGTAAAAATTGTTTAGAGTGCAATAAGCACAAGAACAACCCAATTAAAGATAATTCTCATATATGGGAGCCACCAAAATTTTGTTTTGAACGAGTGCATGCTGATTACGCTGGACCTTTCAATGGAGGTTATTATTTTATATTAGTAGATTCCTTCAGCAAATGGCCTGAAATTCATTTTACAAAAAATACTACTACAAAAACTACTATTAAAATTTGCCGAAAAATTTTTGCAACTTTTGGTATTCCTAAAGTTTTTGTTACGGACAATTGTAGACAATTTGACTCTCATGAGTTTAGAACTTTTATGAAAAATAATGGAATTACACAAAAATTTACTGCACCCTACCATCCTGCAACTAATGGACAGGGAGAGAGATATGTCCAAATACTGAAAAAATGTTTAAGGGCTATGAGAAGTGAGGGAAATGACAGGGAGTTTGAATTATGTAAGCTACTTATGCAATACCGCAGAAGCCCACATACAGTTACAGGTAAAAGTCCCTCAGAACTTATGTTAGGAAGACAAATAAGGAATAGATTAGATTTACTTAAACCTTTGTGTAGTGATAGAGTTACCTATACTGATACGAGTCTAAGAAACTTTGATATAGGAACTAGGGTTTCCGTGAGAGATTATTTTCATTCTAAATGGCAATTTGGCATTATTGTACTCAGATTAGGGTTATTGCATTATTTAATTCAGTTAGATGATGGTAGAACATGGAAACGTCATGTAGACCAAATACGGCAAATTGGGGATTATACTCCATCTCAAAATAATCCGACATGTTACATTCCGGATACCATTACTCACAATTTGGTTGCGAGGGAGGCATCAATTCCAGAGCACAGTGTCTCACAACCACCTACCGAAGTGATTACCGATGAATCAGAAATTTCAAACAATGTGGAAAGTTCGAATAGTGTACCTGGGGCTCAAACTGAAACTGAGGAACCATTTTAAGGCGTTCCAATAGAGTAAGAAAACCAGTTACCAGATTGAATTTGTAAGTACTTTTACTTAGTTAACTTTTTTACTTACTTAGTTAACTTTTGTAATTCATGGTCAAGGGAGGAGGTGTTATGTTCGTGTAAAACTCCCTTAACCATGAATGTAGGTTGGTACTACTGTCATCTGAACGACAGCTGTCATATACTTAATACTTTGATAATAAAAGAAAACCATGTGCATAATTTTCTAAAATAAAGTATTTTACATCGAGTATTACTTCATTACAAATACTTACGCCCTTTAAGTACAAAGGACTTGACAGGTATATATACTCTTCGACACTTTTTTGACTTTTCGTTAATATACTCTCTGTTCTATATTATTGACCAATAATACTAAAATATTGTACTAATTGCTAGATTGAGAGGAGGAGATACATCACTTTCTGTTGCTGTTTATTCAGGTGAATGTTTATTTTAAGGAGATTTATACAAAACAGAAATTAATTTTGCTGCATATACAGCACATGAGACAGCAAAATGTTTGATAACTAAAATAATTATTTTTGTTTATTAACTGCAATACGGTGAACATTATACATTAATCATCTCGTATACAACTCTTAATTCAAATAAATCACTTCCAAATAAACTGTATTATATAAAATCTTGTCTTGAGACTACACTAAAGATTAAAAAAAAATAGACGGATGACAGGTTAGTTCTTAGATTCTTCCACTTCCGTCTTAGGTTCATCTTTGGCCTTATCAGATTCTTCCAGTGGATCATACTGATGTAAAAGCAAGCGCCATTGTTTTATCAATCCATCCCAACCTCGCCTTGAATATTTGATATACTTGTTTGGAGTTTTTGGTTGCTCAGGCTGTCTTTCATCTCTGAAAATAAAATACTGTTGTAAATGTTAACCAACACAACAGAAAAACACTAAATTTTATATTTTCATAGCTATTGGTTAATTTTTTAGTTTTTCTAAGCTGTTTAACTTTGGGCAAACATGTAACTATAATAAATCTTACAGCCTAGGTCAACATACAACTGTGTTCCAGGCTGAAGTGTTTGCTTTGGTGGTCTTCATTGATGAAGAAATCATTGATGAAGACCCCAAAGGTAAGAGAATCAACATTCACACAGATAGCCAATTGGCTATTCTGCCGTGCTAAGCCCAAAGGCGGTAACTGATTTTTTATCGAAAATGAGATTCTTGTATTTCTAGGTAGAACAGAGTATGTAGAATATATTTACAAAGTCTTTGGAGTCGTAGCAGCATAATATTTTGAATAAAATTGCAATTTTGTTAGCGGTATCTACACTTTTCAATTAAAATACTAAGCCATTTGGCGGCAAATGTTAAATACTATGGCGTTTTGACGGTATCTGCTACAGTTGCCGACCATATACCTTAGCATATTGCACTTACCGCTAACATACTGTCAAAAATGCCACGCCTATATTTAGAAACGGCCACATCGCCTTATACCCCACGCTGTGGGTGAAAAAACGTGATATAATTCAGGAATTTTTGAAACCTATCAGGTGTTGTAAAGGACGACGCCAGGAATAACTTCTACCAAAATGTAACCAAAAATTTTGTGTGGTTTTTTATGTATGAAGTTTTTCATTTGTTAAATTTGCAATTGTTAAAGATTTTTAATTTTGCAGCTAAGGGTATTCATTTTAGAGAAAAACTTTTAAATAAAAAATTGTAGTAAATTAAAAAACCTACAACTTGAGCTATGGCAAGTTTAATTTCGTTAATACGTTATTGCAAAACAGCCCGCGAAAGGTCCAAAATGGCCGTTTTTTGCAATTGCATTATTTATTGTAAAAATATTTTTGATTTATTTTTTAAGGCCTTAAAATGAAGAACTTTCCATACCAAACATAAAAAAAATTGTAGAGCCCGATTGTTGAACTTGTTGCTTAGACACTATAACTTGTTTATCAAAAGGGGTCAAATGTCGAAGGCTATAACTTTTTGAAAAAAAAAATCGTAGAGAGTTAATCCAAGATCTACTCACCTTCTAAACACTTATATTTTCATATTTAGTACATTCTTTCACGGTTTTTGCTCTAAATTTTAAAGAACTGCTTGAATTGACATGAAATTTGGCATACGCATAGCTTACATGTCAAAGTACATTCTTTCACGGTTTTTGCTCTATATTTTAAAGAACTGCTTGAATTGACATGAAATTTGGCATACGCATAGCTTACATGTCAAAGAAAAAAGTGATATTGTGCCGATGTGTGCTTTTGCCCCGGGGGTGACTTTCACCCCCTCTTGGGGGTGAAAAAATATATGTCCAAAATAAGTCCGGAAATGGATAAACTGACTAATTTTAAGTAACTTTTATTCTATAGAGCTTTTTCGTCAAGTCAACACTTTTCGAGTTATTTTCGAGTGAATATGTTCATTTTTCAACAAAATAATCACATTTTTAGAAGGTTTTTCGCAAATAACTCAAAAAGTAAGAATTTTGCCGAAAAAAACGTTCTTAGCAAAAATATAGCCTGTAGAATAGTAAAAAAAATGGTGTAGGCGTGAGGTCTCTGGACCTCGCAGAACGAGAGTTTTTTTTTGTTTTGATTCTGGCCTTGGTTTAGAACCTTTAGCCACGCAATTACATATAAAATTATTATTCGTTCATAAGTACAAAATTGTCCAGTATACACTTAAAAATAAATAATAAAAAATAAAGCTTACAAATAACAATGTCTACTTACTATGTTAATAAATACAACTATGCTAATTTTTTTTCTTTTCCTCTCGGGAGATTTAGAACCTCTTAGTGATTTTTTTTTTAATATTTTTTTTATTTATTTTTATTTTTATATATATATATATATATATATATATATATATATATATATATATATATATATATATATTTTAATCTATTTTTTTACATAATTTTTTTTTCGAACATACATAGGTTACAAAATAATATAATTAATTACAGGAAATATCTCATTCATACATTACATAATACAAAGGAAATACCTATCCATTCAAACGATTAGTTTTACATTCACACTTTTAATTTAATTTTTTGAAGATATGTCATATATATATATATTAGAGTGGGCCGATTTTTCGAAATTACTAAAATGGTAAAATGCAATTGAAAAAAAGTTGAAGTGTATAAAAACAAAATTTTTGATATTAAATATTAATAAAAAAAATTATTTTGAACTGCCATATAAATGTCAAAAATCTAAATGTTTATATTAAAAATATAAAATTTTGCATTTTACCACATTGTTAAATAATTAAAACTAAAAGTTTTTTTACAATAAAGTTTTTGTACATTTTTAATATTTCAACTGCCACAAGGACATTATGTTAAAACTAAATTAGGCGATCATTACCTCCCCATATCCGGACGGTTCTGCGCCGTCCGGATCTACCGAAATCTACCGAGAAAGGCAGTCCTGCTGTTGGACAACGAACTAAAAGAAGAACTAAAAGATGGCGAAATAATGTATTATAGAATCTCTACAACGTGTCTATCGACGAAAGTTATTGACGGCGTTGATTACTGGAATGTATGAAGGAGAAAACGTTTCAGAGACTATTCGCGGTGTGCAAGTACTTGGAAGGGATACGCGAAACGGTCGTGCGCGAATAGCGGAGAAATATTGCAACTTTCTTAAATAATTCATATTGTCAACTGAAATTGTCAAATTGACGTACATTTCATACCTATTGTCATTTAAGAAGAAAAATTATATATTGCTTCACAATATTGATATGATATGCAATTATTATATAAAGGTAAATTTAATTAATTGTATTTTTTCTTGCAATACTGCATTTTAATAACTAATTTTATTTACTACATACAATTGTTTACGTTTGAATAACACAACCTAAATCTTATTTTTTCTTCTTATTTCTTTTGGACTATGGCCTTGACAATTATCCAGTAACCAGGACCATATGATTGGCCAATATAATTAAAAGTGCGAATAAAAGTTCAGAGCATAGAAATAGGTGTCGCTTTTCCGAACTTGCACGGTCCCAATAAAAGAAGTAGTGGTCTTGATATCCGGATTTTTTCATATCCGGATCGGTTTGTCGCCACATTGATCCGGATATAGCAGGTTTGACTGTATTACAATCTTAAAAATGCCTGAGTCGACTTATCTGGCGTTTGTTACTCCTGATTCTTTTACTGCTGTGAACATTTTAAAAAGCATTTTAAAATATTTTGATGACTCTGACGTATCCACACATGTCTTAAGAGTAATAGGGTGTGATGGGACGAATGTTAATGTTAAAAAGTTTAATGGTGTTATTGTGCAATTAGAAAAACATTTAAATCGCCCGTGGCAGTGGCTTATTTGCCAGCTGCACTGTAATGAATTACCTTTGCGACACCTTATGAATTTCCTTGATGGTAGTACAACTGGACCTCGTCACTTCAACGGACCTATAGGACAAGCACTAATTGGATGTGACAATCTACCTGTTGTTAAGTTCAGTGTAATTGAATCATATGTACAGGAGAATGTGGATAGGTCTGATTTAAGTACAGATCAACAATATCTTCTTGACATGTGTGTTGCAGTCTCAGAGGGAAGTACTGACAACAAACTTTCTAAACGATGCCCAGGTAAAATAGTGCATTCCCGCTGGTTAACATTGGCTAACCGTATACTACGTTTATATGTTTCCACTGTGGTTCCATCAGACAATTTGATTACCTTAGCAACCTTTATTTTAAAAGTGTATGCTCCAGTATGGTTCCTTATAAAAACCAGACCGTCCTGCCTACATGGAGCCTTTAATTTTTGGAAAATGATTCAGTTATCTAGGTATTTACCACAACCCCTAAAGGATGTAATGGATCTAGTTCTATTGCGAAATAGTTTTTTTGCACATCCAGAAAATATGCTACTTGGAATGTTAGGAGATCCAAGAAAACATATTAGAGAGCTTGCTGTGCGCCGTATTTTTAAAGCTCGAACAAGTAACATAAACCAGCGACTACGAACATTTGAGGTACCATCTGTGCTTAATATGAACGCTACGGATTATATCGATATCATAAATTGGAGTACAATACCCTTAACTGAACCACCATTAACAATTGGAAGTTCGAATGAAACTTTACAGGAAATTGTGGTTAATCCGGAGACATCAGCACTGTTATCGGAGCTTAAGTTATATCCGTCTCACACGCAAGCCGTTGAACGCATGATTAAACTTGTGACAGAAGCTTCAGCAAAAGTTTGTGGTGCTGATAGCAGAGATGGTTTGATCAGAACCAAACTGGAATCACACCGAATTATGCCTTCTTTTAGGTCAAAAAAAGATTATAAGTTGTAAGAACAGTTGTTTGTTTGTTTAATAAAATTTATTTTTAATGATTTAATGATATTTTTTTTAAATATTAATGTAAACTACGTTGTGGCAGTTAAAATATTAAAAATAAAAACATGAATAATTAACATTTGTTTCATTCTATGTATTATAACATTTTCGGATATGCAAGTTGTAAAACTAGTAAAATTTTAAATTCAAAATTTTAGTGACCTTGTGGCAGTTCAAAACGGTACCCCGTCAAAATAGCCCCGTCAAAAAAGCTCCGACAAAATAGCCCCGACATAATATCCCGCACATAAAATAGCTCCGACAAAATAGCCTGCAGACAAAATAGCCGCGGAATAATAGCCCGCCGACAAAATAGCCCCGACAAAATAGCCCCGAAAAAAAAAAGCTCCCTTCAGAATTCATCATGAAATAATTCCTTAAAAATACATTTTTTCGGAAATGGTAATTATTCTCTATTCAGATGTTTATCTTAACCACATTAAATAAAAATTGTCTTTTCAGAGAACTCGAGTCCTGTCTTTCCTGCCTCTTGGAAGTTTGAACATTTAAGTTAAGCGGAAATCAATGTTAATTAATTTATGATATAAACATTTTTTTCTGTTTTCGGGCAACAGTAAAATGCATTTTAAATTAAATAAATAAATACATTCTTCCTTTTTGTCAAATAATTTAAATTAAAAAAAAGTTTTTGGACACCTTGTATAAATAATTATATAATTGTTTATAAGAGGCTGTTTTAGCCGGGGCTATTTTAGCCGGGGCTATTTTAGCCGGGGCTGTTTTGATCGGGGCTATTTTGTGTGCGATCTATTTTGTCGGGGCTATTTTGTGTGCGGGCTATTTTGTCGAGGCTATTTTGTGTTCGGGGGCTATTTTGACGGGGCTTTTTTGACGGAGCTGTTTTGACCGGGCTATTTTGACGGGTCACGGTTCAAAACAGCAAAATATGAAAAAATTTATTTTTACAAAAAAAATTGTCTTCCTACTCCACATGTTTTTTGGACTGCAAAATCTGAAATTAAAATATTTTTGAATTCAAAATTTTAGTGACCTTGTGGCAGTTCAAAACAGCAAAATATGAAAAAATTTATTTTTACAAAAAAAATTGTTTACCTACTCCATATGTTTATTTGGATTGCAAAATCTGAAATTAAAATATTTTTGAATTTCGTATACAAATCGGCCTACCCTAATATATATACACTCACCGGCACAAAATTCCGCCACCCAAAATTTTTGATTAAGTTTGACAATTTATAACTTTATTATTTGTGCTCCGATTTTCAAGATTCTTGCACCAGTTTGTAGGTAGATGTATTGGTATCGTTTTGTATTATTCCGGTAACAAAAAATTTTTGCTTGCATGCCATTATACAGGGGTGAATAGAAGCGCTGAATTTTCTCCTAACTTTAAAGAATTCTGTGGAAAAATGGAAGAGCTGGTTTTGTTTCATAGTCCTGTCGTACTATCCCGAAAGTATCACTAAAATTTTGGTTTTTGAATTATTCGAATATCTCTTTTCTTGTAAGAGCTGTACCATTTTTTGTAAATAAAAACACTGATTGACTCATAAAATAGAGGTTGGATTGATAAGATTAGAATGGCCGGCATGCAGCCCAGATCTCAACCCTGTTAAGCATTTATGGGATGAATTAAAAAAAGCTATTCGCCGTCATCCTAGGCCTTCAGAAAATTTGGTTTAATAAATGAAGAAAACAGAGTAGCCAAAAAGTATGAACATTCATTTGAGGTTAGAGACTTAGGAAATTTTCGATCGAAGACTTACCCTATCCCATATAAGTACCGACAGGAGGTGAAAGGAGAAATCAATAAAATGTTAGAAGATCAAATCATAGAGAGATGTGACTCGCCGTATATCAACCCAATCGTGATTGTAAAAAAAGCAGTGGAGATTTGAGGCTATGTTTGGATGCCCGGAATATAAATCAATACACGGTATCTCAATATGAATCACCTCTCAACACCGAGGCTATTTTTGGGAGAATTACAGGATCACATATTTTTTCTAAAATTGACTTAAAACATAGTTTTTGGTTGATACCTTTAGCAGAAAAATGTAGAAACTACACCGCTTTTTCAATCGATGGTATTGTGTACCGATTTAAAGTAGTGCCTTTTGGGTTACAAAGTGCTTGTGCAGCATTGGTAAGAGCTCTGCATACAATATTGAACAGGTATGAAGATTTTATAGTACACTACATCGACGACTTACTAATTTTTTCACCAGATACATCGAGTCATTTGAAACACATAAAAATTATCTTAGAAGAGTTGGACAAGGCCGTATTAAAGTTGAATTTTGAAAAATTAGTAAGAAAATGTCAATTTTTTCAAAAAGAAGTGACATATTTGGGTTTTAAACTGGTAACAAAAACAGTTAGTTTAGCCGAGGACCGGGTAAAACTCATAGATGAATACCCAAGGCCAACGAATTTGAACACATTGAGAGGTTTTCTTGGTACGATCAACTATTTCAAAAAATTAATTCCAGATTTGAGCCAGAAGGAGATTCCATTGATAAAATTACTGAAGAAAGGTGTTAAATGGAATTGGAAAGAAGAACAAGAGAAGGCGTTCCAAATATTAAAAGAAGAATTCTCGAAAGGAACTCAAATGTATCATCCCATGTATAATTTACCTTTCATACTACGAACTGATGCGTCCATACAAAAATTCGCGGGAGTTTTGTCGCAGATACAAAACAACCAAGAACTGCCAATCTGTTTTATTTCCCGGGTGACAAAAACACACGAAAGAAAATACAGTGTGACTGAATTAGAGTTTGCTAGCGTACTTTTTTGTGTAAATAAGTTAAGGTTTTATCTATTGGGAGCAAAATTCACAATTGAAACAGATCATGCAGCTCTGGTGCATATCATGAAAAATCGATTGGTTAACAATCGTATACATCGAGGCATTTTGTTACTACAGGAGTATGATTTTGAATTTCGATACATAAAAGGAAAAGACAACATCATAGCCGACGCTCTCACACGGGATGAAGACACTGGAAAGAAGGAAGCAATTGTTTTTCAGGTGGGACTAAATATTTTGACACAAGAGGAAGGTGTATTTTCGTTAAACGAAATAAGAGTAAATCAAGAAGATCTGGAGGAAAAAGAAAAAAGAAGAGCGGAGAGGGAAAATGACATTTTCTTCAAAAGAATCGATGGAAAGGAACTATATTTGGTAACACAGACATCGGCAGAGAGGATCATACAAAAATTACACGATGACAATGGGCATATCGGTAGCAGGAAGATTTGGCTGGTTTTTCGAGAAAACTATATCTGCCGAAAAGATTACCAGATTGCCAAAGAAGTGACCCAAAAATGCGAAATATGTCAAAAATATAAAAGCAGAAATTTCAGAAATTAAAATATTGCTAAAAATATTGTATCCAGTCAAAAATTGGATATTGTAGCAATAGATATGTTAAGTGATCTGACAACGACCACGCAAAGGAACAAACATATTTTGGTTATGGTCGATATATTTTCAAAATACGTAAAGTTATACAGTTGCCGTACGACAAAGAGGGAAGAAATAATGAGAAAGATTGACAATTTTATAGCCGCCGTAGGAACACCAAGAAGAATTCTCTTAGACAATGCGACGTATTTCCGGAGTGAGCGTTTCAAGGGACAGCTTCAAGACAGGGGAATAGGGACAAATTTTGTCAGTATCCGACATCCTCAAAGTAATCCTTCAGAGCGTTTTATACAGGAGACTACGAAATTCCTTCGCATTGCTGCAAATGGACAACATCGACGATGGGATAGGAAAGTGGCAGAAATAGAAAACTACTTAAACACCATTCCAAGTACGGTGACAAAAGAGACTCCGGAATATATCATGAAGGGTGTTATGCCAGTACGGCCATGGGAAGAACCTGAGCAGAGGGAATACCAACGAGTTTTGGAAATTGTGCAGAGGAGGCTGCAGCGCAGTAATGAGAAATATCTCCAAAGACAAAATCATAATAGGAGACGACGACCAGTGACTTTTCAGAAGGGAGAAAAGGTGCTTGTAAGAGCATTACGAGTATCAAATCTCACTGGGGACGTTTGCGCAAAGCTAATGCCTATTTTCGAGGGTCCATACATCGTGCACAATGAAAATGGAATAAACAGTTACGTTCTGAGGCATGTGGAATCAGAAAAGATAAGAGGAGTTTACAATATCCATGATGTGTATAAATACCACGAATAAAGACAAATGCATAAAATTTAAGGTAGAGTAAGAGAATTAGGTTAGGATAACATGATAACAAGAGAAAAGTTTTGTTGTCGAGAGAAAATAATTTTTTTTGTTGCACTTATTGAAAACGATTTTATCTCAAAACAAGGCGGGGATTTTATTATTTATCACTTTATCAATCAAAGATAGAGTAAAAATTTAAATTTTTAATTATACCGCGGGCACATAAATTTGATACACCCTGTATATTGATTTGTAACTATTTAGTAGAAGGTAGCTTTTACGCAATGGGTTTCTCCTTAATGAGTTTTTCCCTGAAGACTTAAAGACATTTGTAAATACAGTGAACAGATCTGTCTCTCTGTTGTGTAACTTCTCAAAGATTTTCGAGATTGTTCTGTATAATCGTATATATCCGTGTGTTCGCGGCTATATTGCACCTTTTCAACACGGATTCATAGATAAACGATCTACCGTCACAAACCTGGTAGTGATGACACAATTTATTTCTAGTATTAGATGAACAAGGACAAATTGATGTCGTATATACAGATTTCTCGAAGGCATTTGATAAGGTGATTCATCCGTATTTATTATCCAAGTTATCAAATTTAGGATTTTCTGTTAATTTAATTAAATTCTTTGGTAGTTATTTAATAGGAAGGAGACAGTATGTATTCTATAATGGCTTTAAGTCAGATTTAATTCTGTCTAAGTCTGGTGTTCCGCAAGGCTCCAATCTAGGACCGTTATTATTTTTACTTTATATTAATGATTTGTTTCAAGAAATTAACTGTAAAAAATTGTGTTTTGCGGACGACTTGAAAATTTTCTGTAAGATCGACACTATTCGCGATTGTTTAGAACTTCAGCGTAACTTAACTGCTATTGATACATGGTGTACTAATAACAAACTACTATTAAATTCTGCAAAATGTAAAGTAGTGAGTTTTTGCAGGAAATTGACGACAGTTAACTTTAACTATATAATTCAGAACTCTGTTTTGGAAAAATGTAATAGCCTCAAAGACTTAGGTGTCATTTTTGACTGCAAGTTAACTTTCAATTTGCATATTGAACAAAAAGTTTCTGAAGCTATGAGAATGTACGGTTTCATTATTAGGAATTGCAGAAACTTCACCAACATAACACCAATAAAATTATTATACTATTCTCTAGTACGTCCAAAATTAGAATATTGCAGTTTAGTTTGGTATCCTATATATAATTGTTATACAAAAGATATTGAAAAAGTACAGAGAAAACTTATAAAATATCTGATATTTAAAATTGATGGAATCTATCCTAACCGTGGATGTGATAATAATACATTATGTTGTAGAGTTGACATGGTTAGTTTAGAATTAAGGAGAGAAATTAGTTCATTAACATTTTTGTATAAATTATTACATAACAGTATTGACTGTAGTGGTTTATTAGCACAAATTAATTTCAACGTTCCTCGAGTTAGATCTAGATCAAACGTTTTATTTAAGTGTCCAAGAGCAAGAACAAATATATTAGTTAAATCGCCTCTTTTTGTCATGTGTAAGAATTATAATAGTATTTGCAATCATTGTGATATTTTTTCGTGCTCACTTAATGATTTGTTAAAAATGGCTTCTCTTTACTTAGATTAGGTCTCTACTATTACTTTGTAGATGTTATACTAATGAATTATGTGATTATTTTTTTTTCTGTATTTGTCCTATAAATGGGAAACTGTTGGGCAATAAAGCTATCCAGATTTAGCCATACGGCTCACACTCCCTCTAAGGGGAAAACTGACTCATCCCAGATACCTACGGTATCAAAAGGATTGAGCTCTGGTGGGACTCTTTCCGTGTTTTCGAGCCCTAGGTGACTTGTATGCTGGAGTTTCTCCCAGAAATTTTCGTACGCATCTGGCCGTCGCAAGTAGTACAGCTTTCTGCATGGTCTTATAAAGGTGTTCATTTAGACCCAGCTTTTTTATGCTTTCGAGGAGGGTCTTCGGAATGACTCCAGTAGTAGAGATAATAATTGGTATCGTCTGGGTACTTTGCATTCTCCATTGCCTTCGTATTTGAATTTCCAGATCTCTGTACTTGGCGATCTTTTCAGTAAATTTACTACGTAGATTATTGTTGTTAGGTATCGCCACATCAATTAATGTTGTCTGTCTTGTTAATTTATTAACTAGTACGAGATCTGGTCTATTATGTGCCACTGTTTGGTCTGTGAGCACAGTGCGGTCCCAGTATAGCTTGTAGTTGCCATCCTCAAGCATACTTTCAGGGACGTATTGATAATACGGGAGATGATCCGTTTGGAGAAGTCCCAGCTTGATAGCTATCTCTTGATGAAGGATTTTTCCCACTGCGTCATGCCGTTCCTTGTATTCAGTTGCAGCAAATGCCTGGCAGCCCCCTGTAAGATGTTGGATGGTTTCTTGGGCTTGACATCCATATCGGCATCTGTCGTTTTGAACCTGAGGGTCTTTGATGATATATTTCAGGTAATTTCTGGTTGGTATAACCTGATCCTGAATGGCCAGTAATGAACCCTCCGTTTCAGGGAACATCTTTCCTGATGTCAACCAATAGTTCGACGCTGTATTGTCGACATAGTCTTGGCTGACCTCATTGGGATGTCGCCCGTGCAGAGGTTTACCCATCCAGGTGCGCAGTTTTTCGTCTTTAGTGAGGTGGTTTATGCGCATTTCTGGTTCCCTCAGTTTGATCGGTGTTGTGTCATCTACTGCGCAAATAGCTTGATGTAGAGTAGATGTCTCAGCTTGCATCTGAAAATAAGTTCTTAAATTAGCAATTTGTTTATCTAATTGCTCACCTATATCCATAAGTCCTCTTCCTCCCAGATTCCGTGGTAATGTCGTTCTTTCTACTGCACTTTTAGGATGGTGCTTTTGTGCCTTTGTGAGGTGTGTTCGTACTTTTCGCTGAAGATTTTCTATATCTGTTTTTGTCCACTTAACAATACCAAATGAATAGCTAAGTGCGGAACAAGCGTAGGTGTTTAGTGCCTTAAACAAATTTTTACTGTTAAGCTGTGAACGAAGCAGCTGTTTTATCCTTCGTATAAACTCAGTAGTTATTTCAGTTTTCATTTGCTTATGGTCAATTTTCCGCGCCTGCTTTATTCCAAGATATTTGTATATATCGTTTTCACCCATAGCCTCGATGTTCTGGCCATTTTGCATATCGAATCCACCGGGCTGTACCTTCCCTCTGACTATATTCAAAACACGGCACTTGTCTAGGCCGAACTGCATATTAATATCATTAGAGAATGTTTCTACTGTTTTTAGCATCTGCTCTAGATTGTCTCGAGTAGAAGCCATTAATTTCAAATCATCCATATACAACAGATGATTAAGCTTCGCTACTACAGTATTGTTGTTTTTAATGCTAAAACCTGAGTCAGTGGAGTTTAATAGCTGTGATAGAGGGTTCATAGCCAAACAGAACCACAATGGGCTCAGCGAGTCTCCTTGAAACAGGCCCCGGTTGATTGCGATATTTTCCGTTTCGATATTGTTTTCACCAGGTATTTGGAGGTGAATTTTAGTCTTCCAACTTGTCATTATATGCCTTAAAAAAGTCACTATGTTATCATCGACTTTGTATATTCTTAATATATCTATGAGCCATTCATGCGGCACTGAATCAAAGGCCTTTTTGTAGTCAATAAAGGCAGTAAAGAGGTTCCTTTTTTTGGTGAATGCCTGGTTAGAAATGACTGAGTCGATGATAAGTTGTTCTTTACAACCCATAGAACCCTTAGCGCATCCTTTCTGTTGAGGCTCTATGATATTGTTTAGAGCACAGTGTTGGTAGATACGCCGGGTTATACAGGATGTGACCAATTTATACAAAGTTGGAAGACAAGTAATTGGGCGGTACTTGGCTGGATCTTGGGTGTTATTTTGATCCTTCGGTATTAAATAAGTGGTTCCCTGAGTTAGAAATGACGGTATTTCCTGCGGGTTAGAAATAACATGATTAATTAATGTTGATAAGCACTCATGGATGCTCCAAAACTTCTTAAGCCAGAAGTTCTGGACTCCGTCTGGTCCAGGAGATTTCCAGTTATGAAGCTCTTTGATGATATTTGAGACCTCTTCAGTAGTGAATGGTTCGTAGTTAGCTGTGACGTAGTGGTGACAGTTGTGCGTCGTATCTTCTATCCAGCCAGCATTGTTGTTAAGAGCAGCTGGTGTGGAAAGTTGATTTCCCCAAAACTCATGAATCTCTTCCTGGCTTGGGTAAGACTTGTCTACAGTTTCTACGGTGGAGTTCAGTTTTCGGTAGAACGCCTTCTCAGAGTTCTCAAAAAGTGCATTGTCACATTTTCGGTTGTTACTAACTTTATACCTTCTTAATCGTCCTGAATAGACGGATAGTTTTTGTTTTAATGTATCCAGACACTGTTGGGCTGTGTTATTTTCTGGATCGTATCTCGAGTGTCTTGCAGTGCTCCGCATTATTTCTTCAGCTCTCTTAATGACTTTTCTACTTGTTACACCTCTTATATATTCTGTGACTTGACCAATATCCCTACGCAGTAATTCAATTTTTCCGAGAAGTCTTTTTTCCCAGGGTGCAATTCTGTTACCAGTCCTTCCGTTATTAGTACTCCGTCGTGTTCTGATCTTAACGCCCATTACATTAGCAATTGCTGTTGCTGCACAGTAGATTAGCATATGCAGATATTCCAATGTGTGGGCTTCTACGACATAATTGGGTAGGACTTCAGTGTTCACAATTTGTAACAGCGCACCTAGTTTCTTACAAGAGTTTATTCGTGGTAGCGGTGGTCTGCTAAGTGGATTTGTTTCATTAAACTCTTGTACGGCACGAGCCATTTCGTTTGCTAGACTATCGCGCAACTCGTTGTTTTCCTGCTGTGTATTGTCAGGTTGAGTTTCTGGTATGGGAATCTCAGGAATCTGCTCATCAAGGATTTCATTTAGGACTTGATCTAAAACTAGCCCTTGGTTGTTGATCTCCCGTTCGACTTCGCTTTTGATCGTATTGCGTCTAGCCTCTGGGATAAGGTTGTTTCTTATGATTACCCGGTATTGATCTGATACTCTTTGCTCCGATACTTGAATATCTGGGTACTCCCTGCAAAATTCGGCATACAGCTGTTGTCTGTAGCCGATCGTTTCTTGACCGAGGTTTGTAACCTTATAATAGAAGCGCAAAATGCTTTCGTTAATGGACACAGTCCATTTCATGCGCTGCCTCGGTCGTCCCGCTTGAGTGAGCGCCGGCTGATGTTCCAGCGCAGCACCTTCAGCGGGTGGAGCTCCTGCTGTTGTTTGGCTCGCTTGTGGTTGTTGTTGTTGTTGGGCTGTAGCTGATTGTATGACAGGGGCCCGCCTCCTCAACACCCTGCCACCGACGTCCCGCATGCTGTCACGTCCAGCGCCGGCTCCAGACGTGCCCTGGCGATCCCCAGGCAGCGATCCTAAACATAAATCAATATTCTCCATATTAATGGGTGTGCATTTTATACCTACTGCCAGGTGTCAGTTTTTGTTCCACGGCAAGTATCCCTGCTACCCTCTGGGTATTGGCGCTACGAATACCCAGAAAGCATCCCCCATTCGCAGGGGGCCGCGCCTGATAGAAGAACTGACAAAAAACTCCCACAGGTTAAAGCTATTATTATTATTAAGCTATTATATAAAGCTATTATTATTATTATTATTATTATAAAGGAGATATAGGACCTGGCCCAATACGCTACCCTGGGGGACTCCGGCTTTTATTTCTTTAAGTTCAGAATAAGCATCATCTTGCTTGATTCTGAAATATCTATCAGTTAAGTAAGATTTAATTATGTCTGTGTATAATTTTGGAAGAGTAGCCTCTAATTTATGAAATAGTCCTTCATGCCAAACTCTGTCAAATGCCTGGGCAACATCTAAGAATAAAGCTGAACAGACTTTTCTTTCCTCTAGTGCTAGTGCATTTTCTATAATATCGGTGACTCTGTGGAGTTGGTCTATACTTGAATGTTTCTGCCTAAAGCCAAACTGGTGATTTGGAATTAATTTTTTGTTTACTATAATTGGTTGCAATCTTGTGAGGAGAAGCTTTTCAAATAATTTAGACATTGTGGGTAGCAGTGATATTGGTCTATAGGAGGAGGTTATATGTGGTGGTTTGCCTGGTTTAAATTATACTTGATTTCTTTTATTACTTCTACAGTTACTGGCATTATGTTTTCTTCTTCTTGCAAATGGTTGCTCTGTAATGCTTCTTCTTCTTGTTGTTTTTGATGCGGTTGAAATATTTTCTCCAGATGTGTAGCAAAGCATTCTGCTTTTTGTTCGCTGCTTCTAGCCCAAGTTCCGTCTTCTTTTTTTATGGGTGGTATTTGCATTATTGGTCTTTTTAATCCTTTGGTTGCCTTCCATAGTGAGTATTCTGTGGATCTATAATTCGTTAGGTTGTTTAGGTATGTCCTAATGGATTCTTCTTTAAATTCTTTTATCTCTCTTTTTAGTTGTTGGGTGAGATTATTTACAATTGTTTTATCTTGAGGAGCTCGACTTTGGAACCATTTTCATCGTGCTTTCCGTTTTTCGTATACCAGCGTTCTAATTTCTGCAGGGTAGTTGCATCCTTTTAGGCGTCTTTTGATGTCTGGAGTACATTCTCAAGATATTCTTTGGATGTCTTTATTGAATTGATCAACTTCTTTTTCAATGTCACTTACGGTTCTAAGAGATACGTTTAAATTAATTGTTTCTTCTAGCATTTGTCTGAAGCTTATCCAGTCGGTGTACTTATTAGTTAACGAAGGGTTATTTTCTTTATATATTATGTTTTCGCTTAGTGTTAGTGTTATTGCTGAATGATCAGAACATAATTTATGGCATTCATCTATTTGCAGGTAGTTTTGCGATATATTTTTGGTTATGAAAAAGTCAATTAGGTCTGGTATCTTGTTGGGGTCTGTCGGCCAATAAGTTGGCTTCCCTGTTGATAAAGTTGTGGCTCCGTATTCATTCACAGCTTTTAAAAGTTCTCTGCCTTTTGTTGTGGTTAACCTTGAGCCCCAGTGGGTATTTTTAGCATTATAATCGCCTCCTACTATAAATATATTTCCCAGCTCGTTAAAGAGGTCAATATATTCCTCCTTATTTATTGCATGTTTCGGATTGCTGCAACTATCAGTGGGTATCTATTAGTTCTAAGTGTTACTGCAATTAACTGCAATTAACTGCACTTTTTTTGTTACGTAGTTTGCTTCTTCGTAATGTTGTAAATTTTCTTTAATTATCACTGCACTTCCTCCTTTTGCATTATTATCAGGATGAATCGCATGATATACTCTATAACCGTGAAATTTGATAAATGAGTGTTTAGTAAAATGAGTCTCTGAGATGAGGCATACATCTATATTTTCTGTCTGTAGAACTAACTGAAGCTCCTGCTGGTGGTTCAGGAGTCCATTTGCATTCCACACTAGTACCTTAATTGTATTAATATTGTTTCGATTTAGGTATAGCTCCTTTGGCACTATATTCTAATCTTTTTAGCCTCTCATCCAGTGTTATTATGATTTGTTCTTGATTTTCTAGCTTCGCTAATATGAGTTGCAGACTTTGTTCGATATTATTAGTTCGTTCCTCCTTTTTGCTACTTTCCTTTTCGTTGTTTACTGCATTGGCAAATGATAGATTTTCATTAACTTGCCTGCTTACTGAAGGATGTTTACTAACCACCCTTTTTTTTGTATATATTCCTCATGTTTTGTAGTTCAATAGCCACTTTACAGCCACGATAGTTAGCTGGGTGCTCTTGTCCACAATGTACGCATATAGGTTTGACATCTTTTGGTTTGGTACACTCCTTAGTATGATGCTTCCCTGTGCATTTGACACATCTCGCTTCTCTGGCGCAGAATTTTTGGGTATGCCCATATGCCTGGCAATTTTTGCATTGAGATATTAATTTGGAGGATTTAAATAGTTGGATTTCGACTTTACATTGTAGTATATGCTGTATACTATGTATTTTATTTATATCTTCGCTGTTGTCAAAAGTCACTATGAACATGTCAAGTGGTTCTTTGGTACGCCACTTAATTTTATTTATAGCATTCACTGCTTTAAAACCTCTACTAACCAATTCTTCAATTATGCTATCTGGTTTGCACGAATGCGGGAGATATTTGACTATTACCTTAATTGGTCGTGTTCTTTTATCTTCGTATGTGAACCAACTGTGCGGTGTTTGCTCTTGTAGTATTTTTGTCACGCCACGATACGTATCCTCGTCGTTGGCTTTAATTTTGAAGTTCTCTTTATTTACCATTTGGATTATAAATTTATTTATACCTATTTCCTTTGTGAGCAGTTCGATAAATTTATTATATTCTTTAATTCCTTCCCTATTATTGGTGGTGGAGGTTGGACTTTTTTTTGTTTAGGTTCAAACCTATTAGTTACTTCTTCATTTTTTGTAGGAGTAGGTGGAGAAAATGAAGTATTCATTATTTTCCTTTTTTTCTGCCTGTTTCTTACCCTTATCCATTCTGTTTCTTTAGCCAGTTCCTCTTCATCAGTCTCGTATGCTTGCCTGAGAGGAGGCGTTGCCTCAGTAATTTTAGCGTTATTTGATTGATTCCTAATCTGTTTGATTTGGTTTTCTAGCATACTTATATGTGTTTGCATTTGCGTGATCATACTATGTAGTTGATCTTTTTCATTATTGACTTTTACCCATTCTGTATATACTAATTGTTCGTTTTGGGAACGTTGACAAGTTTCTTGAAATAAGTTATTATTTTGTTGCATTAAAAAGGCTTCATTTATTGTAGTCGGTTGCATTCCTCCTGCAGGCATGTTTATATTTTATTCTTTATCCAAACACGGTTAACCTGTATTTGTTTTGAATTTAGCTTTAATCAACATTTTCAATAAATGTAATCCTTAAATTATATTATTTAAAATAGTCACTTACCGACCTGAATTGAGTGGACCACAAAAAGAAGTTTGTGTTCAACTAGTAGTTAAGCACTTAATGAGTTTTTAATTTACCGCACTTAAACTACAATAGATTGTAAATTTCGCGTAAGAAGAAATCTTACCCACTTCGTCCGTTCGGAGGTTCAGATTTCTTCTTAAAAACACTATTATTTAGTTTGTTTTATTATAATTAATAACTTTAATTTAAAATCCAAATAACTGTTTCGTATCACAGCAGATTTATTTTAACACTTCAATTACATTAAAGTATAATTAGGTATTAATGGGAAACTGATGAACAGTAATTATTATTTTTAGCACAGGTAAATGCTTTAGATACATCCGTTCTCGATCAAGTTTTGACGACGACTAGAACAGTTTGATGAAACTCAATAAACGAGAGATCAAAAGGTTTACTGAAATAGTGACTGGACATTGCCGTTTAAGAAATTACCTATACAAACTAAGGTGATGAACCATGGTGCAGAAAGTGCAAAATGGAAGAAGCCTGGTATACAGATACTTCTGCCATTGCATTATGCTAAGTGATGTAAGGCGGGAATTCACTGGTTAACTGAGGTTTGAACCAGAAGAGATCCTAAAACTACCAATAAGAAAACTGTTGGCCTTCGTTGAGACCACAGAACTTATTAGAGGTTAAGGGAAAAAAACTAAGTATGGTACAAAGATCTCATGACCAAGTGCCAGAGACTAACGAGTCTCGCCTCAGTTAAGAAGAAGAAGCTGTTTAACACGTTTGCTGCCTATCTTCAACAAACACCACATGGCTTGTACCGTCATACCACATACTTAAACGGTTCATTCAGGAACGTAATACTACCTCCGACACTCATGCATCATCGGCCCCCTTGATGAAACTCTATTGCCGACACAGTGTCGGTATGAGCACTGAACAAGTTAACAAACAGTTAGCTGTAGTTTTTTATTTGTATATTTCCGATGCGACAAATGAAATGAAAAAACTTTAAATTTACTTACTTTGGAACCTGCTTCAAATATTCATCATATCCAAGAGTATTTTTTCCATAATCAATTTGTTTCTGTCTTCTTGCAAGCACAGCTGGATCAGTCTCGTACTCCTTAGGCCTCCTAAAATATATATGTATTAGTGTGAATCACGCCAACTAAATGACAATAATGAAGCAAAAATAACAATAATAGTTATTTATGTACCAAGTCAGTAAAGTGACTCTTTATCGATCGATTCTGATATTACGAGAAGAGCGAGCGTAGCGAGCGAGGCGAGTAACAGACGAGTTCGATAAAGAGTCTTTACTGACGTGGTGCATACGAAATTTTATCCCCAAAATATATTTTTTAAATTTAATGTCGTCCGAACAACTGGGGTTATAAACGACAACAATGGAAAATACATATTAAAAATAAAAAGAAATTGTAATATTAAGTAAATACATATGTACTAAAAAAAAGTATACCTGAAAAATTTGTGATAAAATTAAATGTCTTTTATTCCTATTTCCGTTAAAAACTGTATATTACTGATATTTGTATTGTCTCTAAGAAGCTCAGATATGTCCCTGGGAAGGTTGAGTTTACTTCTCGTTTGCTGGTATATTTGGCAGTCGGTTAACATATGTTTTATTGATATAAAATAATATTTGCCAACATAATTTGATATTGGTTTTAACACTTACTTGCAATTTGCAATTTAAGAACTTTTTAAATTTTAGACATCATAATAATTTCATGACAGTGATGACAGATAACTTGGAAGATTGCCGCTTTCGATTTTTAATCGATAGTTATCAATACTGAATAATTACTAAATCGGTTAAGTTTTAATTTATTTTATATGAATATAATTACAAAATACTACAGAATTTCACTTTTTGACATAAATTTAATTGATAATATCGCAAATTGCGTACAATATTTTTAATAATTAAAGTAAATAAATTGTAAGTCCACTCAAATACTCGCCATTCGATTACTGCCATCGACCACTTACATTCAATCTCGGTTAATTTGATTAATCACGGCAGGTAAAGTAAAATTCTTCTTTCAGTACAATAAAGTGTTACTTTACTGTCGCAAAAGAGGGCAGATGAGTACAATAATGAATGGCTTTAGTGACGGTTGGCGATAAAAGTACTTTATCAGAAATATTTTCATAAAATACAAAGATACATTATGAAAATACAAAGATTTCAATCCAAAACTCTTAAGAACAATCGTTAATGCCCCTTGGTATATCCAGAATAACGCAATACATAGAGGGGTACAATCTTCAGGTACTAACAGTCTCTGAAGAGTGCAAAAAATCTTTTAAACAATATCAAAATAGGTTGCGGGTACATCCTAACACCCGGGCACACAATCTTCTCAACAACAAACAAGCGAAGACATTGAAGCGATATGATCCCTTGGACCAACCTAACCGATCCTGACAGAGCCTACAGCAGAGGAACCCTTCAACAGTGTCCAGCCATTGTGTCCTGTGCCAGTTTTAGTTCTTGTGCTCGCGTATCAGTGTATGTGCTCATCTCACCGGTAAACAAGCTAATGTGTGTGTGTGTGTGTGTGTGTGTGTGTGTGTGTGTGTGTGTGTGTGTGTGTGTGTGTGTGTCGTGATGCTTTGGTCACTGGACCTTACATCTCTCTGTCATTGTAAAGACAAACAATTATACTTATAGGTCTGGATAGGTATGAAAAAAAAGTTGATTAATAGCAAGCTGAAAATTTGTTAATAGCTTAAGGGTGTCTAGTCGGATAAACTTTGATATATGGGAACACTGGAACAGGGGCAGTTTTAATTGTGGAACAGGTTAAAAATTTGGAACGGTCACACTACGAAAACGGCAGATTTATTTTGTCCGACAGAACAGACTTCAACTCTCCGAACAGAGATTAAACTCTCATGCAAAAATCAGACTGCTATTTATCACCTGTCATAATTCCTGTCATTTGACATATTCCACATGTTCCACTCATTGAAACGCCCATTTGGTGATAAATAGCAGTCTGATTTTTGCATGAGAGTTTAATTCTGTTCGAAGAGTATAAGTCTGTTCTGTCGGACAAAAAATGTGCCGTTTTCGTGGTGTGACCGTTCCAAATTTTTAACCTGTTATCTGACTGGACACCCTTAAGGCTGTTTTATCAGTTGAAGCACATTGCAATGTTAAGTGGGCGTATCACTTACTTTCGTAGACTGCTTACGTCACCACACACGTGACTCCCTACTTGAAATTGATTGGAAGTAGGGAGTGCGACCGACAATTCGATCTTTACTCAGTGGCGCCGGCGGACAAGTATTTTAATGACAACAAAATGCATTATTCTCCATTCAAATTAGTTTTGTCGGGAATACCTTGTTAGATTGATTTTATCGTGGATAATATTTTAAAAGAATTATCACATTTTTGTCACATAGTTTGGCCTAGGTCAAACTAGTTTATCCTGATATAATAAAGATTCACACTTCAGGATAAACTAGTACGGCCTTCTTCTTCTTCTTGTAGTGCCTATCCGTTTCGGATGTTGGAGGCCATCATGGCAATCTCTACTTTTCACACTGCTGCTCTGAAAAGATTTGTAGTGGTTGTGTTGAACCACGTACGTAAATTTTTCAGCCAGGAAATCCTTCGCCTAGTACGACCTAGCCTACACTAATTTAGCTGAGTCGAAAGTAATTTGACGAACATGTAAGGACTTTTACATGCGGGGAATTCCCAAATTACGTCCTTTATAATCCAAGGATGGTACTAAAAGTGAGAAATTTGACCTAGGCTGTCTGTCCGTCGGTCCGTCCGACCGCGAATATAACTGCTCCGTCACTATACTAGGTAGAATGACAAATAAGGTGTCAAATGAAAGCTTATAATCCAAGGATGGTACCAAAGGTGAGAAATTTGAGCTAGGCTGTCTGTCCGTCGGTCCGTCCGACCGCGAAAATAACTGCTCCGTCACTATACCAGGTAGAATGAAAAATGAGGTGTCAAATAAATGCTTTTAATCCGAAGATGTTATTAAAGGTGAGAAATCTTAGCGAGGCTGTCTGTCCGTCTTTCCGTCCGATCGCGAATGTAATTCTTCCGTCAATATACCAGATATAATGACAAATGAGGTGTCAAATGAAAGCTTAGAATCCAAGGCTGTTACTAAAGGTGAGAAAGGACCCCGCAGAAACCTTATGGGAAATGGCCCTCTGTCAAATGCTCTGATACTTTGGATTCTGGTAGTCCTTGATATGTAGAACAAAAGACTTCATGGGCGCGTAGCTCCAAAAAATTATAGTTCTGAGATATAAGCCTCTGAAGTTATAGGTACAGTGAGGACGTTTGAGTTGAAATAAATTCATTTTCTCGAGAATGGGAGACTCTGGAGATAAATTACGAATCAGCTCGATTTTTATTTTTAAATAATAATTTTTTGGCGTATATATCATACTAGTGACGTCATCTATCTGGGCGTGATGACGCAATCGGTGATTTTTTTAAATAGGAATAGGGGTCGTTTGATAGCTCATTTGAAAGGTAATTTAATTCTCTATTCACTAATGTAAACATTAACATAATTATTTATACAGGGTGGCCAAAACTTTTTTTTAATTAAATTAGTTGAGAGAAAAAGAAGAATGTATATAATTTATTTATTTCGAAATACATTTTACTGCTGTCAGAAAACAGAAAAAAATGTTAATTTGAAAAATAAACATTGCCTTTCGCTTAAATTAAATGTCCAAACTGCTAAGAGGTAGGTGGGTGGCAGCTTCAATATTGAATTTAAGCAAAAAACAATATTTATTTATCAAATAAACATTTTTTTCTGTTTTCTGACAGCAGTAAAATGTATTTCGAATTAAATAAATTATATACATTCTTCTTTTTGTCTCAATTAATTTAATTAAAAAAAAAATTGGGCACCCTGTATAAATTATTATGTTGATGTTTATATTAGTGAATAGAGAATTAAATAGCCTTTCAAATGAACTATCACACGACCCCTATTCCTATTTAAAAATATCATCGATTGCGTCATCACGCCCAGATGGATGACGTCACTAGTATGATATATATGCCAAAAATTATAATTTAAAAATAAAAATTGACCTGATTCGTAATTTATCTCCAGAGTCGCCCATTCTCGAGAAAATGAATTTATTCCAACTCAAACGTCCTCTCTATACCTATATCTTCAGAGGCTTATATCTTAGAACTATGATTTTTTGGAGCTACGCGTCCATGGAGTCTTTTGTTCTACACATCAAGAATTACCACAATCCTAAGTTTCAGAGCATTTGACAGAGAGCCATTTCCCATAAAGTTTCTGCGGGGTCCTTTGTTCTAGGACTTCCGGTTCTAGACGCTCACTTCAGGCCAAACTAGTTTGGGCTTTAGTAACATTCTTGGATTATAAGCTTTTATTTGACACCTCATTTTTCATTCTACCTGGTATAGTGACAGAGCAGTTATATTCGCGGTCGGACGGACCGACAGACAGACAGCATAGGTCAATTTTGTCACTTTTAGTACCATCCTTGGATTATAAGCTTTCATTTGACACCTCATTTGTCATTCTACCTGGTATAGTGACGGAGCAGTTATATTCGCGGTCGGGCAGACCGACAGACAGACAGCCTAGGTCAAATTCCTAACTTTTAGTACCATCCTTGGATTATAAGCTTTCATTTAACACCTTGCTGAAAAATCTACGTACGTGGTTCAACACAACCACTAAAAGTCTTTTCAGAGCAGCAGTGAGAAAAGTAGAGAGTGCCATGATGATCGCCAATATCCGAAACGGATAGGCACTAGAAGAAGAATAAGAAGAAGGCCGTACTAGTTTATCCTGAAGTGTGAATCTTTATTATATCAGGATAAACTAGTTTGGCCTAGGCTAAACTAGTTTGGCCTGAAGTGTGTTTATTTATATCAGGATAAACTAGTTTAGCCTACGCGTGATATGATAAACTAGTTTGACCTAGGTCATACTAGTTTATCCTAGGCGGTTAGGACAAAGTAGTTTGGCCTAGGCCAAACTAGTTTGTCCCGAAATCGGGTTTGGCCGGTAACATATACATTATTTGAATATATTTATAGGTTGCAGTTACATAAAAAAAGTATCCAATTGATGAATAAAACACAAATCGTGGATAGTAGTATAATTTTCTGTCTTATTTTAAACACCCTGGGACTCATTTCTTATCTTGTCAACCTATATCCCTAAACTAATGTAATACTTAAAAATACGCGTAAACTAAAGAACTTGTAACTTATACCACTAAACTAATAATATATTATGTCCTTAAAATACCCGTAAACTAAATAAGTTTAATGTTTTCAAAATAACTAAGAATACTGTAAACTGTAAACACTAAGCAAGTTGATGAAGAAAATACAAGAATGAATAACTGGAAATGGATTCTAATAATTCAAGCGAACTGACCGACTGACCGTACGTTCATGAGATTTGTCGTCACGAAGGCGATAACGATGAAACTAAGCGCCAATGCTGCGTAACTCGTTTCATTATTAGATTTCAATATTTTTAGCAAATTTTCTTCAAAGTTGGAACACGCTTTTCTCGATTATTACTGGACACAGAAAGGTGAAAAAAAAAAAATCAACGATTACAGAAAAAAAAAACTCTTTCAAGTGATGGGAGTAAAAAGTTTGGTTATAATAGAACGTTAAACATTATAATCTAATTTTTCAACAGAATTTTCAAAAAAATAAAAAAAGTAAATCCATCATTTTAAGGCTGTTTTATCAGTTGAAGCACATTGCAATGTTAAGTGGGCGTATCACTTACTTTCGTAGACTGCTGACGTCAGACACACGTGACTCCCTACTTGAAATTGATTGGAAGTAGGGAGTGCGACCGACAATTCGATCTTTACTCAGTGGCGCCGGCGGAAAAGTATTTTAATGACAACAAAATGCATTATTCTCCATTCAAATTAGTTTTGTCGGGAATACCTTGTTAGATTGATTTTATCGTGGATAATATTTTAAAAAGAATTATCACATTTTTGTCACATAGTTTGGCCTAGGTCAAACTAGTTTATCCTGATATAATAAAGATTCACACTTCAGGATAAACTAGTACGGCCTTCTTCTTCTTCTTGTAGTGCCTATCCGTTTCGGATATTGGCGGCCATCATGGCAATCTCTACTTTTCACACTGCTGCTCTGAAAAGATTTGTAGTGGTTGTGTTGAACCACGTACGTAGATTTTTCAGTCAGGAAATCCTTCGCCTAGTACGGCCTAGCCTACACTAATTTAGCCGAGTCGAAAGTAATTTGACGAACATGTAAGGACTTTTACATGCGGGGAATTCCCAAATTACGTCCTTTATAATCCAAGGATGGTACTAAAAGTGAGAAATTTGACCTAGGCTGTCTGTCCGTCGGTCCGTCTGACCGCGAATATAACTGCTCCGTCACTATACTAGGTAGAATGACAAATAAGGTGTCCAATGAAAGCTTATGATCCAAGGATGGTACCAAAGGTGAGAAATTTGAGCTAGGCTGTCTGTCCGTCGGTCCGTCCGACCGCGAAAATAACTGCTCCGTCACTATACCAGGTAGAATGAAAAATGAGGTGTCAAATAAATGCTTTTAATCCGAAGATGTTATTAAAGGTGAGAAATCTTAGCGAGGCTGTCTGTCCGTCTTTCCGTCCGATCGCGAATGTAATTCTTCCGTCAATATACCAGATATAATGACAAATGAGGTGTCAAATGAAAGCTTAGAATCCAAGGCTGGTACTAAAGGTGAGAAAGGACCCCGCAGAAACCTTATGGGAAATGGCTCTCTGTCAAATGCTCTGATACTTTGGATTCTGGTAGTCCTTGATATGTAGAACAAAAGACTTCATGAGCGCGTAGCTCCAAAAAATTATAGTTTTGAGATATAAGCCTCTGAAGTTATAGGTACAGTGAGGACGTTTGAGTTGAAATAAATTCATTTTCTCGAGAATGGGAGACTCTGGAGATAAATTACGAATCAGATCGATTTTTATTTTTAAATAATAATTTTTTGGCGTATATATCATACTAGTGACGTCATCTATCTGGGCGTGATGACGCAATCGGTGATTTTTTTTAAATAGGAATAGGGGTCGTGTGATAGCTCATTTGAAAGGTAATTTAATTCTCTATTCACTAATGTAAACATTAACATAATTATTTATACAGGGTGGCCAAAACTTTTTTTTAATTAAATTAATTGAGACAAAAAGAAGAATGTATATAATTTATTTATTTCAAAATACATTTTACTGCTGTCAGAAAACAGAAAAAAATGTTAATTTGAAAAATAAACATTGCCTTTCGCTTAAATTAAATGTCCAAACTGCTAAGAGGTAGGTGGGTGGCAGCTTTAATATTGAATTTAAGCAAAAAACAATATTTATTTATCAAATAAACATTTTTTTCTGTTTTCTGACAGCAGTAAAATGTATTTCGAATTAAATAAATTACATACATTCTTCTTTTTGTCTCAATTAATTTAATTAAAAAAAAATTGGGCACCCTGTATAAATGATTATGTTGATGTTTATATTAGTGAATAGAGAATTAAATAGCCTTTCAAATGAACTATCACACGACCTCTATTACTATTTAAAAATATCATCGATTGCGTCATCACGCCCAGATGGATGACGTCACTAGTATGATATATATGCCAAAAATTATAATTTAAAAATAAAAATTGACCTGATTCGTAATTTATCTCCAGAGTCGCCCATTCTCGAGAAAATGAATTTATTCCAACTCAAACGTCCTCTCTATACCTACCTATATCTTCAGAGGCTTATATCTTAGAACTATGATTTTTTGGAGCTACGCGTCCATGGAGTCTTTTGTTCTACACATCAAGAATTACCACAATCCTAAGTTTCAGAGCATTTGACAGAGAGCCATTTCCCATAAAGTTTCTGCGGGGTCCTTTGTTCTAGGACTTCCGGTTCTAGACGCTCACTTCAGGCCAAACTAGTTTGGGCTTTAGTAACATTCTTGGATTATAAGCTTTTATTTGACACCTCATTTTTCATTCTACCTGGTATAGTGACAGAGCAGTTATATTCGCGGTCGGACGGACCGACAGACAGACAGCATAGGTCAATTTTGTCACTTTTAGTACCATCCTTGGATTATAAGCTTTCATTTGACACCTCATTTGTCATTCTACCTGGTATAGTGACGGAGCAGTTATATTCGCGGTCGGACAGACCGACAGACAGACAGCCTAGGTCAAATTCCTAACTTTTAGTACCATCCTTGGATTATAAGCTTTCATTTAACACCTTGCTGAAAAATCTACGTACGTGGTTCAACACAACCACTAAAAGTCTTTTCAGAGCAGCAGTGAGAAAAGTAGAGATTGCCATGATGATCGCCAATATCCGAAACGGATAGGCACTAGAAGAAGAATAAGAAGAAGGCCGTACTAGTTTATCCTGAAGTGTGAATCTTTATTATATCAGGATAAACTAGTTTGGCCTAGGCTAAACTAGTTTGGCCTGAAGTGTGTTTATTTATATCAGGATAAACTAGTTTAGCCTACGCGTGATATGATAAACTAGTTTGACCTAGGTCATACTAGTTTATCCTAGGCGGTTAGGCCAAAGTAGTTTGGCCTAGGCCAAACTAGTTTGTCCCGAAATCGGGTTTGGCCGGTAACATATAGATTATTTTAATATATTTATAGGTTGCAGTTACATAAAAAAAGTATCCAATTGATGAATAAAACACAAATCGTGGATAGTAGTATAATACACCCTGGGACTCATTTCTTATCTTGTCAACTTATATCTCTAAACTAATGTAATACTTAAAAATACGCGTAAACTAAAGAACTTGTAACTTATACCACTAAACTAATAATATATTATGTACTTAAAATACCCGTAAACTAAATAAGTTTAATGTTTTCAAAATAATACTGTAATAAGAATACTGTAAACTGTAAACACTAAGAAGCAAGTTGATGAAGAAAATACAAGAATGAATAACTGGAAATGGATTCTAATAATTCAAGCGAACTGACCGACTGACCGTACGTTCATGAGATTTGTCGTCACGAAGGCGATAACGATGAAACTAAGCGCCAATGCTGCGTAACTCGTTTCATTATTAGATTTCAATATTTTTAGCAAATTTTCTTCAAAGTTGGAACACGCTTTTCTCGATTATTACTGGACACAGAAAGGTGAAAAAAGAATCAACGATTACAGAAAAAAAAACTCTTTCAAGTGATGGGAGTAAAAAGTTTGGTTATAATAGAACGTTAAACATTATAATCTAATTTTTCAACAGAATTTTCAAAAAAATAAAAAAAGTAAAACCATCATTTTAAAGGCAACATAATTTCGAACAACGTGTCCAAATTTCGAGACATTCTGTCGGTAAATAACAGAGAAAACACTGTCCCTAGGTTTTGGTGCACCGATAAAACAGCCTTAAAGGCAACATAATTTCGAACAACGTGTCCAAATTTCGAGACATTCTGTCGGTAAATAACAGAGAAAACACTGTCCCTAGGTTTTGGTGCACCGATAAAACAGCCTTAAGCTATTAACAAATTTTCAACTTGCTATTAATCAACTTTTTTTTCATACGCGGGATCCAGACCTATTATTGTTTTTATTGTAAAACAGATTGTAAAAAACCTTGGATGTTAATAAAAAAAATCAGAAATATTTGTACTGATAAGTAAAAAGGTTTTAAATCAAAAATACCGACTTTTTCGAATAGTTTTCTAGTACTTACTTTAAAATAATCTATAAAAAGTAATAGAAATGATTCTCATCTCATTTTATTATTTAAAAAATGCCTTCAAAAGCGTTGACATTCAATTGCTTTTTATCGATTTTTTTAATGAACTAAAAACTATACAATTACACACATATAGTTCTTCCATTCTATATTTGCACTTGCTTGAAACTATTCACGAATTACTTTTTATACTAGATCTCTTTTTTATTTTCACCCAATTTTGAAAAAATGTGAAAACTTTGAATTATCCACGTCCGTCTGTCTGTCTGTCCGTCTGTAATCACAACTACTCCGTCAATATACCAGCTAGAATTACAAATGAGGTGTCAAATGAAAGCTTATAATCCAAGGATGGTACTAAAGGTGAGATATTTCACGTAGACTGTCTGTCCGTCGGTCCGTCCGACCGCGAATATAACTCCTCCGTCATTATACCAGGTAGAATTACAAATGAGGTGTCAAATGAAAGCTTATAATCCAAGGATGGTACTAAAGGTCAGATATTTGACAGAGGCTGTCTCTCCGTCGGTCCGTCCGACCGAGAATATAACTCCTCCGTCATTATACCAGGTAGAATTACAAATGAGGTGTCAAATGAAAGCTTATAATCCAAGGATGTTACTAAAGGTGAGATATTTAACGTAGGCTGTCTGTCCGTCGGTCCGTCCGACCGCGAATATAACTCATCCGTCATTATACCAGGTAGAATTACAAATCAGGTGTCAAATGAAAGCTTAAAATCCAAGGGTGACACTAAAGGTGAGATATTTGACCGAGGTCGTCTGTCCGTCGGTCCGTCCGACCGCAAATATAACTCCTCCGTCATTATACCAGGTAGAATGACAAATGAGGTGTCAAATGAAAGCTTATATTCCAAGGATGGTACTAAAGGTGAGATATTTGACCTAGGCTGTCTGTCAGTCGGTCCGTCCAACCGCGAATATAACTCCTCCGTCATTATACCAGGTAAAATGACAAATGAGGTGTCAAATGAAAGCTTATAATCCAAGGATGGTACTAAAGGTGATCAATTTGACCTAGGCTGTCTGTCTGTCTGTCCGTCTGTCCGTCCGACCGCAAATATAACTCCTCCGTAATTATACCAGGTAGAAAGACAAATGAGGTGTCAAATGAAAGCTTATAATCCAAGGATGGTACTACAGGGGAGAAATTTTAACTACTTAATTTTTAATTTTAATTTTAGCATAAATGACTCAAAAGTTAGTAAATTTGTATATCAATCCACGCAAAGTTACAAGAAGAATTCAAATAATGTCTTGCAGTTCTACTTTCGATTACTTTGGGTGAAAACCTAGGACTTACGAAGTCCAATTACTTGTTATTCACAGAAACTAGTATCGCAATATTAAACCCTTTATCCATAGAAACCACAATAAGTAAAACAAAGATAAACAATACAGGTCTTTGATACTTTGTTTATTATGAATTTTGACGTCTATCATTTTCAGTGACAGTGACATTAGCACTTTTGTTGTGTTTATTGTAAATTTATAACTTATATTGTAATGTTTAATGGGTTGCATGTGAGAGTTCATTTTGAATGAAGTAAAAAACAGACATACTCTCAATAATTTATTGTAACTTCTGACGACCGGTTTCGCTCTCTAAAGTATGCAGAGCATCTTCAGGTCAACGGTTACAAGTCACTAAATGATTCGGTTACAAGGAGCAACTTCCTGAGTATTCATTAACATGATATCTTGCTTAAGTTACGCTAACGGGATATGGTGGAATAGACGGAGAATGTTGTAAAGGTTAACAAGTTTATGGAAATTGGAAATTCTTGAGGGTGATGAGATAGCTGGTGAAAGACAACCAACAAATCTGTGCCTGTTATTTTGTTTGTGAAGTAGACTAAAGTGAATGTCATATATACAATTTTAATATGTGATGGTTTTAAATATTTTTATTTCTATTTATTAAAAGATTTTTATTTATATTTATTAAAAGACTTCTATTTATTAATGTATGTGTTAGTGTAAGGCTGACAACGTTTGGATCAAAACGGGTTGATATCTAATATGTATGTTAGCTGTGGACGTGCAGCTGTAACCCAAATTGTTAAGGTCAATACTCCTTGATGTCCTAATGAGAGGAGTAGTGATAAATGTGAATTGATAGACAACAATGTAGGTACAAGAAACTAAGATATAAATTAAAGGGGGGGGGTGGGTGGGGGATACAAAAGAAAAGAAAGGAATTAATATTCAGTTAAAAGTAATTTATTGTAAATTGAGACTATGTTTTAATGATATAAACAGTGAAGAAATTTTAATAAAGTATTGAATCAGATAAAAGAAAGGAATAATAATAAAAATTTTGGGGGTTACCTACATTGTGTTTATTGACGAATTTTAAACACAATGTAGGTAACCCCCAAAATTTTTATTACAGTACAACCTGCCATATCCGGACCTGTCATATCCGGACCTCCCCGTGGGGACCTCCTCACGGTTCTGCGCCGTCCGGATCTACCGAAATCTACCGAGAAAGGCAGTCCTGCTGTTGGACAACGCACTAACAGAAGAACTAAAAGATAGCGAAATAATGTATTTAGAATCTATAAAACGTGTCTATCGACGAAAGTTATTGACGTCGTTGATTACTGGAATGTATGAAGGAGAAAACGTTTCAGAGACTATAAAAGAAGTAGTGGTCTTGATATCCGGATTTTTTCATATCCGGATCGGTCTGTCGCCACATTGATCCGGATATGGCAGGTTTGACTGTATTCTTCCTTTCTTTTATCTGATTCAATAGTTTATTAAAATTTCTTCACTTCTTATATCATTAAAACATAATCTCAATTTACAATCAATTACTTTCAACTGAATATTAATACAGTGGAACCCCGATAAGTCGGCCCCCGATAACCCGGAAGTCCGGCTAACCCGGACCGATTTTTATCAGACAAACATTACAACAATAAAAATGTATGTCCTTTATGCTGGATTTTCCAATTTCTTTTCAACATCTTAAAATATTTTCTTTTATCTTTCCTTATAAACATATTGTTCGAATACTATAATATCTTATATTTTTCAGGCTAATTTTATTTATCATAATAAACTTTCTTCGTAAAAATTTGAGTTTTATGAAATTTAAGAAAATCCTGTGCAGTCATGATCTAAATTTGGAACTTCGCATAAGAATGGTCCGATGTTATGTATTCTCAGTACTACTTTACGGGGTTGAAGCATGGACACTGACAGAATCGGTTTTAAAAAACCTAGAAGCATTTGAAATGTGGGTCTACCGCCGTGTTCTGAAGATCAGTTGGGTAGAAAGAGTCACAAACGAAAGGGTTTTGCAACGTTTTAATAAAAGTTGCGAAGTAGTGAACACGGTTAAAAGGCGCAAATTGGAATACTTTGGTCATATAATGCGTCACCCAGAAAAATATGACATACTTCACCTTGTCATGCAAGGTAAAATAATGGGAAAAAGAAGTGTGGGCCGCCGTACAACTTCTTGGCTTAAAAACCTACGCCAATGGTTTGGGAAAACTAGCACTGAACTATTTCGTGCGGCTGTAAATAAGACAATGATTGTTAATATGCTGCGCAACATGAGAGCCAACGATCGACAAGCGGTCTCGGCACCTTAAGAAGAAGAAGAAGAAGTAAAAATTTGTCGTTTTAGCGAATTCCTATGTAGTTCATTCGTTTCAATTTTCAATGTCAAACACATTATACAATGAGAGATAATGCGTACTTGTGTAATTTGATACATAATATACCTTAGTAAAAATAACTGGCATGGCAGACAACGCTCATTCTCGTGTTATCGAAACCAATAGGCATCTGTAGTATCCTTTATTTACTTGAAACTGTCTAGCATTGTTTAGAAAAGACTATTAAAAAATTATTTTTCAAACAATGGTCTTAGTCTTCACTCTTATTAAATAACATAAGTTCGTTCTCGTTGCGAGACGGTATTGTGTGTGTGTAGTAAAGTCTCATTGTTCGTTCCGCGTAAATATATTCAGATTTTGTTGTGTTTGCGTGATTTTTTGTCTACGTAATGGCAATAAAACTTAAAATGTTTTTGTTTCAAAATGATAACAAAAGACAGTTTGGACAATCGGTGCAAAGCTAAGAAAGCTAAAAATGAGACTCTCGACGACGCTTTGTATGTGTGGAACGCGAACGTGGTTTACAAGTGTCTGTGTGCCAATTATAACGGAGTTTATCTGTAAGCATACCATATTTTAATAATTTTTACCATTTTCTCCGGCTAACCCGAATTTTCTATAACCCGGATCGGCCGCGGTCCCGATTAATCCGAGTTAACGGGGTTCCACTGTACCTTTCTTTTCTTTTGTATCGTTGTACCTATATCGTTGTCTATCAATTCACATTTATTATTGTTTTATTATATGACTGCTAATACAATCATTTAGCTACAATTTTTAAGCTTTCCGATTTTTCATCCCTTATGCAACCACTACTCCTCTCATTAGGACATCAAGGAGTATTGACCTTAACAATTTGGGTCACAGCTAACATACATATTAGATATCAACCCATTTTGATCCAAACGTTGTCAGCCTTATACTAACACATTCATTAATAAATAGAAGTCTTTTAATAAATATAAATAAAAATCTTTTAATAAATAGAAATAAAAATATTTAAAACCATCACATATGAAAATTGTATATATGACATTCACTTTAGTCTACTTCACAAACAAAATAACAGGCAAAGATTTGTTGGTTGTCTTTCACTAACTATCTCATCACCCTCAAGAATTTCCAATTTCCATAAACTTGTTAACCTTTACAACATTCTCCGTCTATTCCACCATATCCCGTTAGCGTAACTTAAGCAAGATATCATGTTAATGAATACTCAGGAAGTAGCTCCTTGTAACCGAATCATTTAGTGAGTTGTAACCGTTGACCTGAAGATGCTCTGCATACTTTAGAGAGCGAAACCAGTCTTCGGAAGTTACAATAAATGATTGAGAGTACGTCTGTTTTTTACTTCATTTAACTTATATTTTGTTTATTTCATAAAGCTATATTGTGTTAAATATATTATAAAATATAACTTTATGAAATACATCCACTGATCATGGCCATTTCCTAATTATTACATTGACAGCACATATCAATGATTTTACATTTCGACATATGTTTCACTTAATGTTTTGATTTAACTTGTTTGCAAATTAATCATGGCATTTGTGCATATATATATATATATATATATATATATATATATATATATATATATAATGGAACAACTATATATACCTGTAAGGATGTTAGAATTTAACCAAATTAAAAATGAGAGTTATAACAAAACAATTATCTACTGCCATTATATTATACCTTGGATGTTTATTTCCATTTAAGGTTCGCAGTTCATTCCTCGTTTTCTTTGCGGGAGGTAGTACTTCTAATTCTTCATTACTACTGTTGCCACTACCAGTTTTCCATTCTCCACTTGAAGAACTAGAACTAGAGGTACTACTTTCTTCTTTTATCGGCTCAGTGAACACTCGTTTTACTGCTCTTTTCCTGTCATTTTGCCTCACTTCCTCTTCCATCACTTTAAAAGTTAAAAAAGACAATTATATTTGGCATACAATGTTATCAGTAAATAAAAATTTTGAAGAAATTTACCAGATTTAAGTACATGAAATACTAGTTTAATAAAAAAAAAGTGGTACCGTAGTAGTACTGTAGACTAGTACAAGACTTTATACAATGTTTTCTTTATTGATAAAATTTAAATATTTTTAAAATGAAATAAAATAATTTAAATATTTATGTATTATTATGTTTAATTAATTCTGCAGCCTTTTAACTTGCATTTGATCTGCCCAAAACCACATTATACAGGGTGTCCCGAAAAGATTGGTCATAAATTATACCACAGATTCTGGAGTCAAAAATATGTTGATTGAACCTAACTTACCTTAGTACAAATGTGCACATAAAAAAGTTATAGCCATTTGAAGTTACAAAATGAAAATCAATTTTTTTCAATATTTCGAAAACTATTAGATTTTTTATTGAAAATAGACGTGTGGCATTCTTATGGCAGGAACATCTTAACAAAAAATTATAATGCAATTTGTGCACCCCATAAAAATTTTATGGGGGTTTTGTTCCCTTAAACCCCCCAAACTGTTGTGTATGTTCATATTAAATTATTGTTAAAGTATTATTAGTTAAACACAGTGTTTCTAAAACTTTTTTGCCTCTTAGTACTTTCTCGAAAAGCCAGTTTTTATCGAGATATTTTGAATATTTGTCAAATCCACCACCTATTTGTATATGGTTAAGTACGATTATAGAGACCTGGTAATAATATGAAAAATCTATAATTTACATTTTTATAATATAAAAATATACTAAGAGGCAAAAAAGTTTTAAAAACACTGTGTTTAACTAATGGTACCGTAATAAAAGTTTAATTGGAACGTACACAAACATTTGGGGGGTTTAAAGGAACGAAACCCCCATACAATTTTTATGTGAACATATTAAAAAGAAGCCGCATCTCGATAAAAACTGGTTTATCGAAAAAAGACTAAGAGGCAAAAAAGTTTTAAAAATAATGTGTCTAACTATTGGTACCACAATAATAATTTAATTGGAACGTACACAAAAGTTTGGGAGGGGTTTAAGGGAACAAAACCCCATAACATTTTTATGGGGTGCACAAATTTCACTACAATTTTTTGTTAATATGCTCCTGCTATAAGAATGCCACATGCCTATTTTCAATAAACAATCTCTAATAGTTTTTAAAATATTGGAAAAAATTGATTTTCATTTTGTAACTTTAAAGGGCTATAACTTTTTTTATGTGCACATTTGTACTAAAGTAAGCTAGGTTCAATCAACATATTTTTGACCCCAGAATCTATGGTATAATTTAGCACCAATCTTTTCGGGACACCCTGTATAAAATATAGTTTTGACAGGTACTCACAAAAAAAACATACCATAGATATGGGATACATTTTTTTGCATTTACTGCACCAAAAACCATGGTTTAATTTGTACCTGTCGTTTTGTCTGACATAAATGCACATAAATATCAATAATTTTCAATTTTACATTTAAATAATTCTTCAATTAATCCACCATTAAGCAAATATTAGATTGATTCCTCATTGTTTGTGAAATCAATAATAGAAAATACTGTTGTAAAAAAAGTTGTAGATCATCTAAAATATTTGATACAGTGGAACTCCGATAAGTCGGCCACCGATAACTCGGAAGTCCAGCTAACCCGGACCAATTTTCATCAGACGGACATTTCAACAATAAAAACGTAATAGTTACACAACCTAAACTGACTGAATTTTTTACCTAGAAATGAACAATACTGTATATACAACTGTACGTAATTTAGAGATACTGTGTATATGTATTTCATGTTATTGCAATTATAATTGAGTTTATCTGTAAGGATTATTTAATTAATTTTTACCATATTATCCAGCGAACCCGGATTTTAGATATACCCCAGGCTGTGGGTGAAAAAACGTGATATAATTCAGGAATTTTTGAAACCTATCAGGTGTTGTAAAGGACGATGCCAGGAATATCTACTAAAATGTGACCAAAAATATTGTGAGCTTTTTTTTTAATTGCGATTTTCATTTGTTAAATTTGCAATTTTTAAGGTTTTTTAATTTTGCAGCTTAGGATATTGATTTTAGAGAAAAGCTTTTTAATAGAAAGTTGTAGTAAATTTAAAAACCTACAATTTGAGCTATGGTAAGTTTAATTTCGTTTATTGGTTATTGCAAAACAGCATGCGAAAAGTCCAAAATGGCCGTTTTTTACAATTGCGTTATTTATTGTACAAATAATTTTTTTTTATTTTTTAAAGCTTTAAAATGAAGATCTTTCAATTCCAAACATAAAAAAAATTGCAAGGCCGGATTAACGAATTTGTTGCTTAGATATTATAAATTGTTTATCCCAAGAGGTCAAATGTCGAAGGCTATAACTTTTTGAAGAAAAATCGTAGAGAGTTGTTGTAACATCCAATCTCCTTCTAAAGACATATATTTTCATATTCTGATGTAAATAAATGCGTAAAACATTTTTAAACCTCTAATTTTTGGGTTTGAAAATAAGGGGGCAAATTTCGTTATAAACATTTAGAGCTGAAGCGGCCCAGTACATCCTATGAGTTTTTAACTTACAGATTATTGTTGCTGAAGAGGAAACGAAGATTTATAAAAAAATAAAAAATTTCTACGACCAGCTGAAGTTGAGCTAAATGTTGGGTTTGAAACTAAGGGGACAAATTTCGTTATAAATATTTAGAGCTGAAGCGGCCCTGTACATCCTATGAGTTTCTAAATTACAGATTATTGTTGCTAAAGACGAAACGAAGATTTATAAAAAAAATTAAAAAAATTTACAACCAACTGAAGCCTAGATAATTGTTTATTTTTTCTTAAATCGTAGTGCCTTTATTTATAACAATTAAGAAATTATTTTACAGTCATTGACTAAAGAAAGACTTATATTATCTTAAAATAAAAATTATTATAAACTATAATTACATTTAATTATTAAAAATTATTTTTAAAATCGGTGCTTTTGCGAGCGGCCGAATTTTGCAAATCGCCCGGCTCGCTTCAAATCTGCGCGCTCGGAAAATTTTTACGTAACTTGTATTAAATTTTGACCGAAAACAATTTAATAATATTACCATTATAATATTCAGTGTATTTACCACTGTTTTTGTTTTTCTTGATAAACTGTTATATGTGAAATCTCATTTCTGAAGAAATAATATAACAAAAATGATACATGTAACTATATTTTTAATTTTTGCATTGTTCTATAAACATAATAATAATAATGTTACTTCTTATTATACAATATAAAACTTTTTCTTCTTGTAGTGACTATCCGTTTTGGATGTTGGCGACCATCATGGCAATTTGGCAAACCCCATTTGGAAACTGAGAACCAGGAAGGCGAAGGATTACCTTGCTAGAAAATTTACGTACGTCGTTCAACACAACAACTACAAATCTTTTTAGAGCAGCAGTATCGATTTAGTGTGCAAGTACAGATTGCCATGATGGTCGCCAACATCCAAAACGGATAGTCACTACAAGAAGAAAAAGTTTTATATTGTATAATAGGAAGTAACATTATTATTATTATATTTATATAACAATGAAAAAATTAAAAATATAGTTATATATTTCATATATATGTATCATTTTTGTAATATTATTTCTTCAGAAATGAGATTTCACATATAAAAGTTTATCAAGAAAAACAAATACAGTGGTAAATAGACTGTATATTATAATGGTAATATTAAAATTGTTTTCGGTCAAAATTTAATACAAGTTACGTAAACATTTTCCGAGCGCGCGGATTTGAAGCGAGCCGGGCGATTTGCAAAATTCGGACGCTCGCAAAAGCACCGATTTTAAAAATAATTTTTAATAATTAAATGTAACTATATTTTATAATCATTTTTAATTTAAGATAATATAAGTCTTTCTTTAGTCAATGACTGTAAAATAATTTCTTAATTGTTGTAAATAAAGGCACTACGATTTAAGAAAAAAGAAACAATTATCTCGGCTTCAGTTGGTTGTAGAAAAATTTTATTTTTTTATAAATCTTCGTTTCGTCTTCAGCAACAATAATCTGTAAGTTAGAAACTCATAGGATGTACAGGGCCGCTTCAGCTCTAAATGTTTATAACGAATATTGCCCCCTTATTTTCAAGCCCAACATTTAGCTCGGCTTCAGTTAATCGTAGAAATTTTTTATTTTTTTATAAATCTTCGTTTCCTTTTTAGCAACAATAATCTGTAAGTTAAAAACTCATAGGATGTACAGGGCCGCTTCAGCTCTAAATGTTTATAACGAAATTTGCCCCCTTATTTTCAAACCCAAAAATTATAAGTTTAAAAATGGTTTACGCATTTATTTACATCAGAATATGAAAACATAACTCTTTAGAAGGAGATTGGATGTTTAACCAACTCTCTACGATTTTTTTTCAAAAAGTTATAGCCTTCGACATTTGACCTCTTGGGATAAACAATTTATAATATCTAAGCAACAAATTCGTTAATCCGGCCTTGTAATTTTTTTTTATGTTTGAAATTGAAAGATCTTCATTTTAAAGCTTTAAAAAATGAAAAAAAATTATTTGTACAATAAATAACGCAATTGTAAAAAACGGCCATTTTGGACCTTTCGCAGGCTGTGTTGCAATCTCTCCCTGGGGCTGTATTTTTACCTCGACGGCGGTGGGAGGGCCGAGTAACGGGTCGTGGTCCCTAAAATTGTGAGGGGAGCACGACCGGTGAAACCAAGAACAGTCCCAGCGTCCAGCGACTGTGCACCGGGTGGGCGCCGGACACCGCCGCTGGACGCTAAAAGGCGTCGCAACTGAGGCGAGCAGTTGCGACGCCTTTCGCCTTCAGCAGTTCTATTTCACCCTCGAACTTCCCTACGGCTACTCTAATCTCTCAATTTAATCTCGCCCACCTCAGCATTGTGGCCGGAGGTCGATAGGGGGCCCCAAAGCACTGTGCGGGGGGCTCTGCCGTCGAACTCCGATTACAAGTTTTTGTTCGAAAACTTTTTCGATATACCCAATGCGAGTAGCCGCCATGTCTTACCCCACCAATGTACCTTTCCCACCACACATCCATTCCAAATCCCGCGTAACAGGGGAGGCAGCAGTTACGCGGAAACTCCAGGTAGCCTGTGAATACAGACTGCCACTGCGTCCGGAGGCAACCGTGATAAAAAGCCTAGAGGAGTAAACCTCAATAAAAAATCCCCATTATCACGGTGGAAGGCATCGTGCCAAAGATATGAGAGATGCGAGGGTTAGAGCATCATAAACGATCCCTTCGGGATACCTGGCGACCTCCCGAAGTAATACAGCCTTAACGCGGTAAGGGCGCACTGCTGCGTCGGACGAATAGCACGTCCCGACTCGTGGGAATTCATATGAATCCAAATCAAACAAAGAAAGCAAAGAGGGAAGACGAAGACGACCAAACGCAAACGAACAAGGATAACGCTACAGGTAAAAATGTGAATAGGGAAGAACAGCCGCTAGACGGCAAAGTAGACGAAGAAGAGCAGAGAAAATTCGAATTGGAACTATTGAATTGGCATAGTCAGCAGCCAAAAATGAACAGATCGGGTGTCCAAAAACACTCGACACTGGTAGGGGAGGAGATTCTAGGAGAAATACATAGGGAAGAAGAAGAAGAAGAAAAAGAAGATGGAGGCAAAAGAGAGGAAGGTTCCTCGGCAGAAATTGTAGAGAATGCAGAAGCAGAAGCTGAAGGAAAAAAAGAAAGCCAAGGGGAAGCAGGATGGCAGGATATAGAAGAAAGCATCCTGGCAACTTTCCTGTTCGATGAGGGGGAAAGAATCGAAATGCAACAAGTAAAAAAAAGAAAGGGGGATAGTCTGGAGATTAATGAGAAATTTAAGAAGGAGAAATTAGAAGAGAGTAAGAAATACTCTGAAGAAACGGATAAAGAGAGGGTCCAGAGGAAGATAAGGGAGATGCTCGATATCCTAAACACGGATGGATCCATAGAACAAGAGAGGATTAGAATGAAGAAGCTACTGGGGGAAATAAACACGATTCAAAATAAAACCAGCCATATCCAAGTGTCAAAAGGAGAGGAAGAAGAGATAAAATGCGAGCAATGTCAATTAAAGGTAGAACAAGACAGGCAGAGAAAGGAGACAGAAAAAATAATAGGGATCCTAAACAAAGGGGGAGACTCAAACGCATTTAGCCAAATCTACAAAAAGAAATGGGAAGAAAAGGTCTTTGAAAAAACGAAGTGGGAACAAGGTGGACTACAGGAAACGGTAGAAAAGAAAGAATGCTTAATAATAACGAAAAACGAAATAACAGAGGGGGGGATAGAAAGTGTAATAAGAACATATAGGGAGGAAGTCTTTGAACTCATAGAGGGATGCAAAGAGGGGGACATAGAGTACATCGAGAATGCTAAGAGAAGCTCTATGGCTAGTCAAAAAAACCAGTGGTATACATACGTCACAAAAATAAAGAGACACGGGATATATGAGATGGCCGAGAAGGCCATCAAGCAGATAAAAGAAAGGGAGAAGCAACCGGAAACGGTTAGAGTAATCGTCAATAATGAAATTAATAAAGACGATGTGCGGAAGTCACTAGAATTCGTGGGTCGGGGGGAGAATATTAACTGGGAAATTATAGTAAGAGGAAAGGAAATGGATAGAGAGGTGAGAAACGAACAAGAGGAAGCCCTCCTAATTAAAACGGGAGAAAAAACATACACGGACGTGCTTAAAGAAATGAATAAAAAGATCGATATCGGGAAGATAGGAGTAAAAGTCGACAGATTAAAAAAAACCGAAGGGGGAGATATCCTCGTTAAATTAAAAGGGAGGGGAGCCGCGGAAAAATTAAAAAAGAAATGGATACAAGGATGTCTGGTATGAACATGGCCATACGGAAAAAAGAAAATTATTTTACGATAACGAAGTTGGACCCTGGAGTAACAGAGAAGATACTACATAACGCCATAAAAGCCTATACGGGTATCCCTACAGAAGAAGTGGATATAAAAACGCTAAGAACTAATAGGCACGGGGAACAGGTGGCTACTATAGCCGTACGCCCAACAAAAGCCGAGGAACTGAGGAAGTATAGCACAATATGTATAGGCTGGGTGGTATGCCCGATCATGGAAAAGCATACGCCCGTAAGATGCTACAAATGCCTCTTATATGGGCACAATACATATGAATGTAAGGGTGAAAGCAGGGTAGCGTGCTGCTACAACTGCTTTAACAGCGGTCACACGGCGGCGCAGTGTAGCAGCACTGCCTACTGCCTGACGTGTAAAGAAGAAGGGCACCGCATGGATCGCATGACATGCCCAGCCTATAGGGCGTGTGTATATGGCAGAGTGGGAAAGGGAGCCCTCTAAGAAATTCGTAAAAAAAAGAAGAAAAAAAGCGAAAAGGTGAGAGATGGTCTCCTGGAGAACGGGGGTGGGCCCATATACAGTCCACCTGTGGCACAGGAGACCGTCTCTCGCAGGGTTTCGTTTGAAACATCTACGAGAAAAAATAGACCTAATGCACTGTTATTTATTTATATTAATAATATATTTATATTTCTTTATTTTTATTTAACGAAAAATTTTATTTATACAAACCCTATCTATTTTATTTATATTTATACAAATTTTATTTATTTACTCTATTTAACTATTTTATCTACACTTATTTATTTATTTATTTTAGTTCTTAGGTGTTTTAATTTATTGACGAGACGCGAATCCGACGCAGTAACGACCTCAGGGAACTGAACCAAAACGGACCTCAAGGATCAACCTGGTATACGGATATTGCAGGTGAACGTGGGCAGAGCGCGCCGTGCGCACGACCTTGTCCACGCAAAAGCCTGCAAGCTAGAAACAGACCTGCTCATCGTCCCAGAACCAAACAAGAAGATTACCTCAGGCGGTGGTTGGGTCCAGGATGACGGAAAAAACGTGGCGGTGCTCATTAAAAACGGGGATGTGGGGGTGCTTAGCATCGTCAGGGGGGGAAACCATATCCTTATTAGGTTGAGGGATTTCTGCCTCCTGGCATGTTACATATCTCCCAACATCCCTATGTTGAGATACAAAGCCATTGTAGATGAAATAATGAACGCCGCCACGAATGAAAAAGAAATTCTGGTCGCCGGGGACATAAATGCGAAATCCAGGTTATGGGGTTCCCCCATAAATGACAAAAAGGGGGACCTGTGGAATGAATGGATAGCCCAGGCTGGCCTCCAAGTATTAAACAATGATAAACCAACCTTCGTGAGGGGGGCCAGCCAAACACACATTGATGTCACGTTCGCGAGTGAGGGGTTATCCAGAAGAGTACACGAGTGGGATGTCCTCGACGATCAATTATTCACCTACCACCGTTATATAAAATATGAAATAAAGGTAAAAGGGGGAGTAAGGCGGTCGATGGGTCACACGGAAATCTATTTCAATAAAACCATGTACCTATCGGAGGTCAGAAAGATCAATGAGGAAGAGATTTCTGACCTTGGTCAATTGAGAAGAGCACTAGAAAACGCTGCAAAGTTGGCCACCGTGAAGAGAAAGGAAAATAAAAAATCCCCCTACTGGTGGACGGATGAGATAGAAGGTCTACGGGAGAGATGCCTCAGAGCTCGTAGGAATTACACGAGAAGCCAGGGCAACCTCGAGCTGAACGAAATATACAAAGATCTAAAGAGAACTCTAAATAAAAAAATAAGACAGGAAAAAAGAGAGAAGTGGCAGACCCTGATAAAAGCATTGGAAGACGATATATGGGGCGACGCATATAAAATTACCATGAAGACGTTGAAGATCATGGCCCCATATAAACTTGACGAGGACCAGCGGATGGAATCAGCTGAACTCCTCTTCCCCACCAAGCAAACCCAGAATTTTGTAAAAATCTATCCAACAATGGTAGAGGAGTTTACAGAAGAGGAAATACGAACCGCTGGTCAGGAAATGAAGACGGGGAAAGCTCCCGGCCCCGACGGGCTGCCACCAGAGGCAATTAAGATAGTAGCAACTGAGAAACCAGGCTTGATCAGAAGAATATATAACGACCTACTGCAGAAACAAGAGTTCCCCAGGGACTTAAAGGAGGCGAACCTAGTTCTTCTCCTGAAGCCTGGGAAACCCCCCGACTCAGCATCCTCTTATCGGCCAATATGCCTCCTTGACTGCCTTGGTAGGTTCTATGAGGTTCTATGAGGGACATCAAGAAGAGGATGGAGGGCATGTTGGAAGATGAGAGAGTGTTATCAAATCAACAGTATGGGTTTCGTAAAGGTAGATCGACAGTCGACGCCGCGACCTGGATAAGGGACGCGGCAAAAACAAGCAAGAGGAGATGGGTGGTCCTCGTTCTGTTGGACATAAAAAATGCTTTTAACTCAGCAAACTGGGGCCTTATAGTAGACAGAATCGTCGAATGGGCCCCAGAATATGTGTCCAACATAATAAAGGACTACCTATCTGACAGAACCGTATGCATATCGAAAAAAAAGAAGAAAGAGATGACCGCGGGAGTACCCCAGGGGTCAGTCCTGGGACCCTTACTATGGAATATATTATATAATGGGGTACTAGAAGTAAACAAGGAGAGAGGAGTGAGAGCGATTGCATACGCGGACGATCTAGCTTTACTAATCGAAGACGACACGAATAGGGGAATAATAGAAAAAGTTAATAGAGCCATACGAAAGACCGCGGCTTGGATAGAAAGAAACGACCTAAAGTTAGCAGTAGAGAAGACGGAAGCCATAATCTTGAGGGGACCGAGAAAAAGAAATGATATTATATTTGAATACAAAGGCTCCGCAATAAGACCCCAGAAGACAGTGAAATACTTAGGTATAATATTCGACGGCAGGATTGCATTCGGACAACAAGTACAGGAAGCATGTCGGAAGGCAGAAAAAAGGACCTCCACACTAAACAAGTTGATGCCAAATATAGGGGGTCCAGGATCCCAGAAAAGAATGGTGATGCTACAATCAATCCTATCTATAGTTTTATACGGGGCCCCAGTGTGGCACGAGGTCCTTCGAATGAGGAAGTACAAAGACATGCTTCTTAGGGCCCAGAGAAAACCTCTGATCAGGGTGTGCAGCGCGTACAGAACCGTATCAACCATTGCCTTACAGGTGGTGGCTGGTGCTGTACCGGTGCACATCCTGGCCGGAGAAAGAGTCCGAATGTACCAAAGGGGCAAGGAGGCAATAGGTTCAGGACCACAAGAAAGGACGAGAAGTCTACAGATGTGGCAGAGGGAATGGACAGCCGAAGTCGAGAAGGCAGCCTGGACAAGATCCCTGATTCCGGATGTGGTGAGATGGTACGATTGCCGGCATCGGCGCGTCAACTATTACTTCACACAGTTCTTGACGGGACATGGATCGTTTAGGAAATTTACCTATCGTATAGGGAAGACCGGGGACGATCTGTGTCCCGACTGTGGAGTGGTGGATGACGCGCAGCATGTTGTGTTTGAGTGCCCTGCATATCACGCGGGGCGTACCGAGCTGCAGCTGGGGCTGGGATCCCCTCTAGGCGAGCCTCATGAGCTAGTCGATAAAGCTATCGACAGCAAGAGAGACTTCGACCTGATCATTGCTTTTGTCACCAAGACAATCAAGCACAAAGAGGAAAAAGAGAGGCGTCTGCAAGCGGGATGACCAATCGTCATTATTTATTTTTTTATTCATTTTTTTAACGTGTTTGTGTCATGCAAGGCAGTCAGCGGGGGAGGACCCTTTACATCCAATCTACGCTGACTGCCCTTATTTTATATTATTTATTATGTTTTATCGATCTATTTATTTATTTATCAATTTTATTTATATAATATTTTACCGTTTTTGTTCTAATCTTATTTAAATGTGGTGCATGTCTCAAGAGGCATTCAGTAGGGGACTTTTACCTTCTACTCAGGCTGAGTGCCTCTTGTGTTTCTCGTTCTGTTTCTGTTTTGATTTATGTTTTCCTTGTTCTACCCGTGTTCGTCCTGGGGCAGCTGGAGGGGGAGGACCTCTTACATCCAACCTACGCCAACTGCCTCCTTGTTTTAAGTCTGAGATTTTTAATGAATATGTGTATTGAATGAATGAATTGATGAAAGTAAGAATGTTTGGCGTTGCTCGTAATTACCAACTGGTTCTGTTTTGCTAGTTCCATCGTGAGGGGGGGCATTCTGGTCGCCCTGCCCGCGGGAGGGTTGCGCTGGACGGTCGCTTCACCGGCCGGTCTGGCGTGAGGCTCTTGCGGGGAGGAGGCTAGGAGGCCGCCAAACTCATGGAATGCACGCGAAGAGTGCCGGAGGGGAGTTAAGAGTAAGGTCGGCGGGTCAGATATGCACGCTAAGTGCGGTTCCAGACCCGTCGGCTGGAGAAAGAGGGGGTGAGTTTAGTCGGTAGGCGGCCTCGGCCCGCGGTGAAGCGTGCCGGACTGAATCCGACACACCTGGGACATCTTCCCAGAGGGTCTTTTGAAGATTCTCACCTCCCCAAAAAAAAAAAAAAGGCTGTGTTGCAATAACCAATAAACGAAATTAAACTTACCATAGCTCAAATTGTAGGTTTTTTAATTTACTACAACTTTCTATTAAAAAGCTTTTCTCTAAAATCAATATCCTAAGCTGCAAAATTAAAAAACCTTAAAAATTGCAAATTTAACAAATGAAAACCGCAATAACAAAAAAAGCTCACAATATTTTTGGTCACATTTTAGTAGAAGTTATTCCTGGCATCGTCCTTTACAACAACTGATAGGTTTCAAAAATTCCTGAATTATATCCTGAAATCGACCTATTTTTCACCCACAGCCTGGAGTAAACCCGGATCGGCAGCGGTCTCGATTAATCCGACTTATCGAGATTCCACTGTACTTCAAAAATTGGCAAACTCACAGACTCGCGTCATAATTCAGTGAAAATATTTAATAGCAAAATTTTATTTTTAAAAATATTTCAAATAAAAATCTTACAAATATTACAAAAATATTTTGGTCAATATCATCCACTATTTCATATAATCCATTATTCTAATAAAAATTATGAAATATTCTGTACTAACATGATATAAATAAAAGATTAGTAGAAATAATTTTGTTTTATAATTAAATGAAAGGTTAACATCTGTATAACGGACTTCCCTTGTTGAATAAATTAACAGTATATATTTCATGCGTCACTGTCAGTCGTCATCATGATTTTTTGTTATAGAGAAAAATGAATATGTCACTATAAAAGCTTCGTTTCAAAAAATCATAACCAATAGGGGAATAGTCATAAAAATTACTTACATTCCACCCAGTCCTTGGTTGCAGGGCTATGCAAGGTGAAATTCTGGAACAACTCTTTGTTAAAAGGTGAAGGGTTTGACTCATCCCGGAACTGTTCAGTTTTAATAGGCGTATTTAATATTTCATTTTTTGATTCCTCTTTTTCTTGCTTCTGTTTACCTAATCCATCTTCTTTTTCTTGTTTTATTGTAATACCACTGTCTATTGTGCTCCCCTTTGAATGTGTTTGAATCTTGTCACATGGACCATCTGGATCTGGCTTTATGTTTTTGATATGACTGAAATGAGTTTTTAAGATTAGAATATTGTAATTGAAAGTGTTATTAATAAAAATAACTAATGAAGACTCAGATTTGAATACAGTAGAACTCCAATTATCCGTATGCGGATTATCAAGACAGAGGAATCTGTGCTATGATTTTCTATTACTCAAATTGCATTTTTGAGGTTTTATCAAAATAACTTCACCATAAATCACTTGACGGAGACTCCTAATGAATGATTTATTTTTCTGTTATCTTTTTATGGTGGATACATAACTACATAATATTATGTACGTATATGGTAGACACATTGTATGTATATATACGAACATATCCTATTAGAGGTAAAACTCACTAAGTGCACTTTTTTGAGATTCTAACATTTTCATCAATTTGAACTAAATACGGTACTGCCCAACTCTAGAGAAGTCACCTGGGGCTCTAACCCTTCTATGTGCTGAGATAATTTAGGGTACAATTCACTAAGTGTGTTATTGTGAATTTCGGTTTCACGGCAAAACTCATTAAAACGTATTATTGCACTTAGTGAATTTTTCCTTCCAATATGGAGTGCAATATTGTGAATTTCGGTTTCAGGGTAAAACTCATTAAAACTTATTATTTCACTTATAAATACTATTTTGCAATTAAGCAGGCGACTTTTGTGGCTGTTATAAATGCTGAAAGAATTATATTTATTTTCGAAGAACGAAACTTTGTTGTTCAGTTTGTTTAGTTAAACATCCAATAATTGTGTTCAAGGAAAAACTCATTAAGTACAAAGTGTAGTTAGTGAGTTTTACCTCTAATAGGATATCATCATCCAATAATTGTGTTCATCGAAAAGCTCATTAAGTACAAAAATTGACCTAACATTGATTGTATCATAATTCCTGTGACTAAATATGGTTTAAAATACATATATGTTTTATTTATTCTTTAAAGTTGCATTAAAAAAATTCCAATATTCAAGTCAGGTTAAAAAACAATTTGTACCTTTAAAGCGATTTTTCTCCACTTTCTATTGAGTTTTACCTCTAATAGGATGGTATGTATTATATACAGGGTGATTCATTAAGAATGTCCAATCTCTGAGACGTATATTCTAGACCAGCGGTTCTCAAACTGTGGTACATGTACCACTGGTGGTACATATCACTATTTGAGGTGGTACACAAAACACACAAAAAATTAAAATAGTAGTACTTAGTAAGTCTTGGTAATACAATCTAAACATATAGGTGGTACCAAAAATAATAAATGAACTGTAGGTGGTACATGACTCAAAAAGTTTGAGAACCGCTGTTCTAGACCTCAAAATATTAAGATTTAACCCAAATCACTTAAATAAAATGTGGCTCGTTACTGAGTTACAGGGTGTTTTATTTAAAAATTTAATAACTATTTTTACCCAGTGCTTTAAAACTGTTTGACATATCCTTGTCAAACTTGGCAGAAAATGTTTGTACTGTACATACTACTAAATTATGTTAAATCAACGTTTCAGGCTACTACCAGAGGCGTACGACAGGGGACAGTGAATGGTTTACCCTTCCCAAATTCTACGCCACTGGCGGAATTGCTATTTTAGCGCAATATTTCGATTCTCCAATAATTTCTATGTAAATAATACACTATTATTTATAGTTTTCGAGATATTTGAAGTTGAAAATGAAACGACAGAGCTATTTTGATTAATGTATTGTACCCCTTCATTTTTAACTTCAAATATCTCGAAAACTAATGATTTTATCGGTACGAATGAAGAATATATTATTTACACAGAAAGTATGGGAGAATCTAAAAATTGCACTAAAATACTAATGCCGCCAGTGGCGTAGAATGTGGGAAGGGTCAACCATTCACTTTCACCTGTCGTGCGCCACTGGTAGTATCCAGAAAGGTTTATTTAACAGTGTTTAGTAAGGTGTACAGTACCTACACTCTCTGCTAAGTATGATAAGGATATGTCAAATACTTTTAAAGTACTAGATACAAATAGTTAATATTTATGTAATAGGGATGTTTGATTTAAAAATTATTTATACTCAGTACCTTAAAAGTAATTTAAATACCTTTATCATACTTGCCAAAAAGTGTAGCTACTGCACACGCAACTAATATATTTTAAATAAACATTTCTGTGTACTAACAGAGGCGTAAGGAGGAAAGTGAATGGTTGACCCTTCCCAAATTCTACACCACTGATAGAATTGCTATTTTAGCATAATTTTTAGATTCTACAATACTTTCTATGTAAATAATATACTCTTCATTCGTACCGATAAAATCATTAGTTTTCGAGATATTTGAAGTTAAAAGTGAAGGGGCACAATACATTAATCAAAATGGTTCTGCCGTTTCATTTTCAAGTTCAAATATCTCGAAAAATAATGACTTTATCGTTATGAATAAGGGACCGTTCAAGTATTACGTAACGCAGGTTGGGGGGGGGGGGGGTCAAAAATCTTCAAAAATTGCGTTACGCAATAGTTAAACTCCCATAAGAGTGCGTTACGTAGGGGCTCCCTAAAGACTAAATTATTTATCTAGAAAGTATTGTAGAATCGAAATATTGCGCCAAAATAGCAATTTCACCAGTGGCGTAGAATTTGGGAAGGGTAAACCATTCACTGTCCCCTGGTCGTACGCCTCTGGTAGTAGCCAGAAACGTTTGATTATCATAATTTAGTCGGGTGTAGGTGTACGGTAACTACACTTTCTGAAAAGTATGACAAGGATATGTCAAATAGTTTTAAAGTACTGGTTAAAAATACTTATTAAATTTTTAAATAAAACACCCTGTAACTCAGTAACGAGGCATATTTTATCTAAGCAATTTGGGTTAAATCTTAATATTTTGAGGTCTAGAATTTACAACTCAGAGATTGGACATTCTTAATGAATCACCCTGTATAAGACATAAATGTTCGGATTATTATCCATGCTTTTAAATTTGTTAAGTACATTGACTTTGAAATTTATTAGACTCTGCCAATTATTGTACAAGTGCGTATTACCAAAGATTGCTGAATGAAATAACTTAGTTCATTCGCCATGGTTACTCGGTGACGAAAAATAGATAACGATGAGAAGAACACACACAAAACAACGCTTCGATGAACGAACATTTTTACTTCGTACATTTAAGTTATTATAATTTGTTTTAGATCCGTTATAATAAAGTTTATGTGAAATTCTGAAAATTCTTCACCACATGATCAACTACAATTATCCATGCCACGTCCGGTCCTGAAGAGCATGGATAATCGGGGTTCTACTGTATTGTGCCAACATACAAATAAAAACCAAGACATTGCAAATAGACTAATCATTCTATTAGAGGTAAAACTCACTAAGTGCACTTTTTTGAGATTTTGACATTTTCATCAATTTGTACTCAATACGGTACTGTACAGCTATGGAAAAGTACCAAGTGTTTAAAGCCTTCTAATTTGCTGAGATAATTTATGGCACAATTCACTAAGCGCATTATTGTGAGTTTCAGTTTCAGAGGTAAAACTAGTTAAAAAACTTATTATTGTACTTAGTGAATTTTTCTTTACAATCTGGAGCGCTGAATCGGTACTTAGTGATCTTTCAAACAATATGTTAGTAAACATAAACGTAGATTGAGTTCCATGATTTATCAATATCTGATAGCAAGAGTGAAGATAGGTGAAATTAAAAGTGCACTCAAAAGAATTTTTGTTTTTTCAACTTATTGTGTAGATTCGCAGTTTTAATTCCATTGGAGGTTAGATGTTTTAATGTTTTTATGTTTTAATTTCCACATTTTGTACTATAATGCATTTTTTGTGACTTATTTCTTTCATTTTGAATCCCGAAGTCTTGATAATTTAGGACAGGGAGACAAATTCATTAACTTTGCAATATCCAATTATTGTGTTCATGGAAAAAGTGATCAAGTACAAAATTAATCTAATTTCATGTGAAGAAACATGGAATAAAATATCTGTTTTTACTTACTCTTTAACCCGGGGACAGTCATGCTCTTTTCTGTCAGACGATCAGTCTTTTGTTTTTATTTTATAGTATTTTTATTTACTTACGTTAAAAATATCTATTTCAACACGAGGGATACACTAAAATGGAACAAATGCTAAAATAAAAAATAACGGATTCAAAGAAATGGAAGAAACACTAAAATAAAACCACAGTGTGTAATTCCGCTGGTATGTTGGGCTAATTTTAGCACAAAGTGTCTACAACTGTTAATATAGTTCGTTTAGATATGTATAGATATCTGAGTACAAAAAGACTCTTAGACACAATACAAAGAATTTATACTCGAAAATTTTAACCTAACCTTGTTTTTTGTGCAAGAATGCAATATCTAAAGAAGAATTAAACAAAAAAATTAGATGCGATCTCTGTAATACCCAGTTTTGTTAATCATGTTCTGGGATTAGCTCAACGGAAATAAGAGTTTTGCAACTTGCTAGCACTAGAAAATTGAAGTTTGAATGTGATAACTGTCAATCATCTGCAACCATTCTCAATCCTGCTATTGATGGTAAGTTTCAGGCGCTAAGCACTTTGAGGCTTTACTAGATCCGATGAACGCTGGCTATCAAAAATCAGTTGAAGAGTTGAAAAATGACATTGTTATACTTCGTGAGAGCAATATTCAGATGATTCATACATTAAATAGGTGTAGCGGTTCAGTGTCCTTGTTAAACATGAACGCGACATCGCTGGCTAAGGACACTGTTGTACTATCCCCTTCAGTTCCTTGTCCACCACCAGCACCACCTGTCTTCGCCGAAAATGTCTCGGGGATTCCAACTGATTCCATACATGGAAAAGCTCAATATAGGACTACTACTTCAAAGAAACCACCCAATGTTAATCATAAAAACAATGTTCCACTTTTGCAGAGGTTGTTGGTACCGTTGCCGATGCTGATTTTGCCGGAGTTGAGCGAATGAGATTTATTCACTTAAATAATATTAGCCCCGGTGTATCCGAACATCAGTTGTGTGATTACATAGTAAAAAAACATTCCTTGTTGAAGAAAGATTTTTCAGTTAAAGCATTGAAATCTAAGGTAAGCCGCACACCAAAGAAACATGAAACGAAAAACATGAAACGTGAATCATGTTTCATGAAAATAAAACACTGCTAAACAAATCTCAAAGTCCGCCTACCAATGAAACGAGTGTGATTCATGCTCATGACACATTTTTATTTTCGGAGAGTTAGTCCGCCTACCAATGAAACGAGTGTGATTCATGCTCATGACACATTTTTATTTTCGGAGAGTTTCATAAATGGCCGGACGTATATTTGTTTAGCAGTGTTTTATTTCCATGAAACGTAATTTACGTTTCATGTTTCTTTGATGTGCCTAACGATTACTATTGCTCTTTTAAAATTGGTATTCGTCAATCATTCTTTGAAGCTGTGCTGCAGCCAGATGCATGGCCTGCTAGGGTCACAGCTAGAGAGTTTGTGTCAAGACCTCCTCGACTGTCTCACAATGCAGGCGGTTCACGTACAAATGAATGACTTTTAGGTAGTGTCAATTCTGACGAACTGAATATTTGTGGTCAAAATGTTGGAGGTCCACATGCCAAGATTTCTATACTGAAGCCCAGCATTTCCACAACAAATTATAATGCATCAAATGGCTATTACAGTGTTTATTATCAAAATGTTAGAGGACTACGGACCAAATTATCTGTATTGAAGCGCAACATTTCCACAACAAATTATAATATTATTATTTTTACTGAAACTTGGTTAAATGGTGAATTTCATGATGGAGAATTAGGTTTCGATGACTATAATGTATACAGAAGAGATCGTTCCGCAGATACGAGTACCTTACAAAGAGGCGGTTGAGTTTTAATTGCAGTTTACAAGTCCTTCACAAGCCGTCAGTTGGACACTTCTCGAACTATTGAAAACTTGTTTTAGTTGGTAATAATTGTCCTCAAGTGATAGGTAGTGTTTATATACTACTCTGGGCTAATTAGCAAAATTCATGGAAAAGTTATTTACCAGCAATTTTATTGCTGGAATCGAATTATAAGATCCTATATATTAATAATATAGGTATGCAAAGTCCGCAGATAGTGTGCTACTTTTTTTATAAACAAAATGGCGCCCGAAAATCGTGTTTTTTTCAATTTTTGCTCTATAACTCCAAAGATTTTAACTTTACACCAAAAACACCCAAATAAAAATTCACCGCAATTAAATTCTGCATAGAGATATGTTTTTCCCGATTTGCTCCGAAGAAAATTTTCCTCGGAAAATGCGGGTTTTCCCAACAAAATCTCTAATTTTCAAATAAAGTTTTAAGTAAGTAATTATTAATCAATAATTAAATAACTTAGTGAGATCAAAGCTTTCTTGGTATAGATTGTAATTCCAGAAGCCGGTGAAAATTAAACGAATATTTTAGCAACAATTCAATTGTTAATTAACAATTTACGATCGCAATAATAACCAAAATAATCATGATACATTGATCAAACTTATAAAGATTATAAAGATGAGATGCTTATTTAAAATTTTATCGACAAAATATAAACTTTTCGTTTTTTTGCATAATCTTTAAATTTTGAAAAAAAAATAGTTATAATACGCTGGTCTAATTAGTAAAGTACAAAGAAAGGTTATTTACCAGCAATTTTATTGCTGGAATCGAGTGTTATGATCCTATATATTAATAATATAGCTATGCAAAGTCCGCAGATAGTGTGCTACTTTTTTTATTAACAAAATGTCGCCCCCAAATCGTGTTGTTTTCAATTATTGGTCTATAACTCCGAAGATTTTAACTTTACACCAAAAGCACTAAAATAAAAATTCACCCCAATTTAATTCTACATAGAGGCGTGTTTTTCCCGATTTTCCTCGGAAAATGTGGGTTTTCCCAACAAAATCTCGAATTTTCAAACAAATTTTTTGGGCAAGTAATTATGTATCAATAATTAAATAACTTGGTTAAATAAAAGCTTTCTTGGTATAGATTATAACTGCAAAAGCCGGTGAAAATTAAACAAATATGTTAGCAACAATTCAATTGTTAATTAACAATTTACAGTCGCAATAACAACTAAAATAATCATGAAACATTGATTAAACTTAGAAAGATTATAAATATGTGATGCCTATTTAATATTTTGTCGACAAAATATAAATTTTTCATTTTTTTGCATAATCTTTAAATTTTTAACAAAAATAGTTATAAACAAATTAACATTTCTCAGAAATTGTTTATTATATTATAATTTAAAAAAATGCTTAAAATGCGTATTTCTAAGGTCTTGAAAACGAATGCTTTAATATTTTTTTCCAACCATTTGCAAAAAAGTTATGAAACAGCAAAGTAAACATACGATTACTCCGTTTTTTATAATTTGTTTTAATTGTTTCAAAGCTTAAAAATGAGTTTATGGTACAAACTAATTACTCTCAAAAAATATCAAACATTAGTTCAATGGTTATATATTAATCAAAGATTAAAAATGTTTTTTTTTTGTAATTTTTAGCGCGAAAATAGGCTTGATACAGAGCCGAAGCTTAATTTTATTTATTAACTACTGTACATCGCGGGCGGTTGTCGCTTCGAGTGAAAATGTTATTAGCTACGGTATTGTATTAGTCTGCTTTCGCGCGTGTAAATTACAAAAAAAAAAATATTTATAATCTTTAATTAAAATGTAACCATTAAACTAATAATCGATATTTTTTGTAAGTAATTAGCTTGTACTTTAAACTAACTTTTACGCTTTGAAAGAATTAAAAAAAATATATAAACAACATAGTAATCGTACGTTTACTTTGCTATTTCATAACTTTTTTGAAAATGGTTGCAAAAAGGTTGTAAAGCATTCATTTTCAAGATCCTTAAAATACGCGTTTTACTTATTTTTAAAAATTAGAATATAATAAAAACTTTCTGAGAAACGTTAATTTGTTTATAACTATTTTTTTTAAACATTTAAAGATTATTCAAAAAAATTAAAAATTTATATTTTTTTGACAAAATATTAAATAGGCATCTTATATTTATAAGATTTCAAAGTTTGATCAGTGTATCATAATTATTTTGGTTATTATTGCGACTGTAAATTATTAATTAACAATTGAAATGTTGCTAAAATATTCGTTTAATTTTCACCGGCTTCTGAAACTATAATCTAAACCAAGAAAAATTTTATGTCACCGAGTTATTTAACTATTGGTAGATAATTTCTTATCTAAAACTTTATTTGAAATTTAAAGATTTTGTTGGGAAAACCCGCATTTTCCGAGGAAAATTTTCGTCGGAGCAGATCAGGAAAAACATGTCTATATGCAGAATTTAATTTCGGTGAATTTTTATTAGGGTGTTTTTGGTGTAGAGTTAAAATGTTCGGAGTTATGGAGCAAAAATTGAAAAAACACGATTTGGGGGCGCCATTTTGTTAATAAAAAAAGTAGCACACTATCTGCGGACTTTGCATACCTATATTATTAATATATATAATCATAATAACCTTCGATTCCAGCAATAAAATTGCTGGTAAATAACTTTTCCCAAAAATGGCCTATTCTCCGATAATCAGCCCAGACTATACCGCCAAAGGCATCATTAGATGTATTTGAAACATTTTGTCAGGATTTAGACACACTTACCGAAGAATATTCTAAAGCTTGTTTTCATATATTTGGCGATTTTAATGTTCCTAATTGTGACTGGCGAATGAATAATCTGGCATCTGAAGCTACACCTAATGTACAAGCTAATCTTCTTGAAACTAATGCTATTGATTTATTATCAAATATGGTTGCATTCAATAACCCTTTTTAGTGCTCGAATATTGTGAATGAGAGAGGTGTTCTATTGGATTTAGTATTTTCTCAAAGTCTTCTCATAGTCTCAAAATCAATAGATGGTCTCATTACCCCCGATAATCACCACCCACCACTTGTAACTTCGTTAAGATTTAAAAAATACTAACACTGATAACATTCCTGAACAATATTATTACGATTTTAAAAATGCAAACTTTGAAGTTATTAATGATTGTTTAGGTGCAGATTTGTGGGATGATTTGTTGTTGGGTACGTCTTTAGATGAAATGAATAATATATTTTACGATGTCTTATATTCAATAATCGAGATTCATGTCCCCATCAAAAAAAATTCTGCCAAGAAATTTCCTCCGTGGTATACACCTGAATTACGGGAACTAGTTATACGGAAAAAAATAGCACACCAAGAACACAAGACATTGTTGAATTAAGACATTTACGACAAATTTTCGTGTCTTAGATCTCAGTGTAAAGTACTCTCTAAACAATGCTATAATCAGTATGTGAGTGATGCCCAGTGTTCTATACAGGCTGACAGTAGGTTGTTTTGGAAATTTGCAAATGCTAATAAGGACCAGAATTCCCTACCTTCTGAAATGTTCCTTGATAATGTTAGGTCAAATTCTATGTCTGAATCTGCCAATTTGTTTGCTTCTCATTTTCTATCCGTGTATCGTAAGGATAATATAACTCAACATCAAATACTCGTAACTGATAGTGATCAGAATGTTTCTAGTTATTCTGTTAGCATCTCCGAAGTCTATCAACATCTAACTAATCTGAAATCACGGAAAGGTCCAGGTCCTGATGCAGTACCTCCTATCTTATTGAAATACTGTAGTTTTGTATTAGCTCGTCCCTTATATTATATATTCAATGAGTCATTATCATCAGGTCAATTCCCAAGTTACTGGAAATTGAGTTATATAACACCAATTTATAAAAGCGGTAATAAGCATGATATAAAGAACTATCGTCCTATATCTATTGTAGTCTCCCTTAATGAAATCATATGGGCTTCATCTCCGTAACTGTATTTATTGAACATAAACGTTTCTTACACACAGAGCCGTGTGGTACGTCATTTTAATATGATGCAAGTCCTCGAAATGCCGCCCCTTAAGTATGATTGAAACTTAACTTTTATTTTTATTAAATGAACCTACACAAAATGAAGGACAATTTTTATTTTAAAGACAAAACCTACTTTAAATTAAATGAAATAATGCATTAACACTAAATAACATTTACAAAAATTACAATTTTGCCCTTCTTTACTAACTTTAATTTTGGCAAACTCGACACTCACATTGGTTAAATAAAGTAGCAGCTAGTGAGGACTCTATTGGAATGAGTGCTATATTTTTTAGTTTTGTTTGTCTTATGGACTTTAGTAAATAGTTTTTAATAATTTTTAATTTTGAAAAACTTCTTTACCCACTAGCTACCGAGACAGGGAGTGTTAATAAAATTCTTAGTGGTACAACTATATTTGGGTATAAAAAAATTAGGTTATTTTGGCACAAACAGTTCAAAATCTCCAAACCTTAAAAAAAGTTTTCATGGAGTACGGTATCATTAGAGATATATCACGCAATTTTTCTAGAATATCATTTGACTCTATATATGATTCTTATTCTTTTTTCTATTGAAAGTATCGACTGAAGATTCATACAATATTTTTCTAGTGTTTTATCATCTATTTTCCTCCATTAAAAATATCATATAAAAATTAAAAAATTTAATTATGAGTTTCTAGAAGCGAAAATCGGCCATTCAAAGAATTAATGGCAATGTCTAAAATATAGATGAAACATTATTTATTTTAAATTTATCTTCCTCCGCTAAGAACTCATCCATAGATTGTTTGTAATCAAATTTGCGTTTTTTTTCTCCTGGATCGAATTTCATTTTCAGCTGGAAATTCGGAACTTATATCAAGATTTTCTGCAATTCCATTAACAATAATTTTCATTTGGTCTTAGCCAGATTGTCTGTAACTTTTCATTTTTTCTGTAGTTTCTGACAACATTTTTACACAATCTGACAAATTTATAGTTACATGTTACATCTTCGAGACTGAATTTATATGATATATCCAAATGCCAAAGAACAACACCGCATATAAATTTATAATTTTTAATAAGTAGTTTTTGCTAATCCTCGTGCCTTTAGTTTCTGGATCTTCTATGGTTTCGAATAAGGCATCATATATTTTACAAAATTTAAATCTTAAAGATTTCAATGCATCTATTCGACTTGACCATCTAGTAACACTCAACGGTTTAGAGTTAGTTTGAAACTAGTTTTTTCAGAACTTTCCAACGCTTTGTAGAACCAGAAAAAAAGTGCACCTACAGTTCCTGTATAATACAAAAAAAGGTTGTTGTTTCTATAGAAGAAGACGCTGCGTCAATTATGACTACCTAATTTTAAAAAGAGGCATGCGCAGGGCACCTAAAGCGCCTCGGATATTTTTCAAGTAGGTATTCTATTTTGGACTATTTTGGACCTATCTCCTGATTTTTGGCCAGTCGGTCTTTATGTTAGTGAATTTTTAAACCTGAAGAATCTAGCACCTCAATAGATAGGTTAAATAATCAACTTGAAAAAAATGCTTCTGACCAGGTGTGTATAGTGCACCAAAACCTTCAATCGATAGGAACAAGTCATGATGCTCTTCAAGAATTTGTAAACGATGAAAAAAAATGTTCTTGCTATGTGTGTGAGCGAACATTGGAAAACCATCGATCAATTGTCCGCATATAATTTGGTGGGATATTCACTGGCATCAGCATTTTGCAGGCAAAATGGATATGGAGGCACAGCAATTTATTTAAGGAATGGTATAGAGTACATACATAGAAGTGACAACCATATTTGGCGATGAAGAATGTTTTGAGTGTTCTGCCGTAGAACTCTCATTTTATAAAAAAAAGGTCATAATCATATGTATATACAGAACAAGCACAAAACCTGTTCATGACTTTTTAGTAAAACTTGAGTCAGTTCTAAATATACTACTGAATGAGCACTGAACATGTTTTATTGCTGGAGATTTTAATTTAGATATAATGAATGTTAGGGACAGTAATGCTAAAGATTTCAGTGAATTGTTGTAGTCTTTTAATTTTGCTCCTTCTATTTTAGAATATACACGGGTAAGTCTAGTAGGGGGACAGAGTTGCTCGCGTTCGTGGTCTATCGTAAGGTACGATCACACGTGTCCCCTGGGTAACGCTAAATGAGCAGCAGCGATTCGTCGTTACGCGCGCTGATCCATGAGTGTACGAATCCCTACTCGAAACGGCCCTTCTCAGGGCAGCGACGCAGGCCTCAAAGTCATCTTCTGGAACGCTGTAGGTCTAAGCAACAGCAAGTTTTTAGAACTCAAACGAAGCGTTCTCGAAAAGAACGTTGATATATATGTCATTGTAGAGGCAGGAGCCGCTACAGACACACCTCACCTCTACTCTACAGTTGGCTATTCAACCCATGTGCTGAAGAGGAGTCGACAAGTAGCGTCAGGAATTATCATCGGAATCAAAACCCCTCTAGTATGCAAGACTAACATAATCCACGAAATGCAGGATAGAGATAAACTGGAAATGTTCCAGGTCGAAGTCTGGAAAAACTCGAAACATGTCACCCTCTTCTTACTATACAATCCGCCAGATAATATACCTGCATTGGAATTGGTAGAGCAACAAATCCAGCCAAGTACCATCATAATTGGAGATTTCAATAGTCCATCCACGAGATGGGGCTACTCTAGAACCACCAACGTTGGGAAACACCTCGAGGACTTTTTGGATAACAACTATCTTGATGTAGTGAACACCCCACCTACGTTCTTATCGTTTAGAGGAAGTCAATCAAGGCCCGATCTTGTCGTAACACACCCACACATTACAGGGAAGACCAGTGTAACCCTCCTGGACGACGCAGCAGGCTGTGGTCACCGCGCTCTGCTAGTGACATGCAAACTGGCAAAGGACAAAAAAGCCCAAAATCGCGCCCCGCGCTGGAATTTTAAAAAGGAGGATTGGAAAAAGTGCAGGGAATGCACAGATGAAGTCCTTACTCAACTAACACTACAAGAACCAGAAGAAGCAGCAAAGAAAGTAACCGAGGTCATACTTAAATGTGCAAAAGAGTGCATACCGCGAGGTCAAATTAAGGGGTATAAGACTTTCTGGTCCCCAACGCTATCCAAATTGAAAGCTGCCAGAAATAAAGCCAGGGGCAAAGCTGAAAAATCCAGGCAAATGAACGATTGTGTAGAGCTTCGAAAGAGACAACCGATCCTAACTCAAGCCATTAAGTCAGGGAAAAGAGAAGCTTTCAAATCCTTCCTTGCTAAGCTCGACTTCCGAAAAGACGGCGTCAAAGCGCACAGGTTCGTTACTACGCTAAACAATGATGGAAACAAGCAACAGCAAATGCCAATGAGAGGCATGGCTAGAGAACTCACTACACATGCCGATATAGAAAACGAACTCTGTAAACACTACACAAAAGTGAGTAATATTAAGATAAATAAGAGGGAGAGAGCAAGACTGTTGCGCTATCCCCCTCCCCGGCGGATGAGCAAAAGTATAAAGGACATCTGTACAGAAGATTTCTCGATATCAGAGCTGGAAGCGGTTCTCTCTGACACAAAAACGAAAAAGGCAGCAGGGATTGACGAGTTGTACCCGGAAATGCTTAAATATCTGGGAGCCGCAGCCAAAAACACCATTCTGAACTTGATTAACCTAACATGGAATTCAAGAGTCCCAAGTCAATGGAGGAAGAGCGAGGTCATACCCACCCTAAAGAAACAAAAAGACCCGAGCCTGACTGATAGCTACCGGCCAATATCCCTCACAAGCTCCTTATGCAAAGTAGCCGAAAAAATGGTTCTGGACAGACTGAACCGAGCCATAACCCATCTTGAACTGATTGACGACGCACAAGCTGGCTTCAGGAAACACAGGAACACCATGGACCATGTAGTCGAGTTTGCTCAAAAAGTCAAGGATGCTTTCCACCGTAAGATGTCAACAGTTGCAGTGCTAGTAGACCTCAAAGCTGCATACGACACAGTATGGAGAGGTTTGCTGTTACACAAGATAGCGAAGTCTGGAATTGACGTTAAACTGTTCAATTGGATAAAATCTTTTCTCGGTGAAAGGTATCAGAGAGTCAAATTTCACAACCATTGTAATGATAGGCTGACGCTCCGACCAAACATCGACACTCGGAACCGTGCGATTCTCTCAAATCGCGCAGGTGCCCCCACTAAGTTCCACCTCTCCGAACCAACGCCGCCAGAGGGATATTTAAGAGCATCGCAAGCGACGATCCGGCAGTCCTGAATGACCGTTCTGGGCTCCATAATCAGCCAAGCGAAGTGAGCGAGGCCGGCCAACCTGAATCGCGACGTGCACCGTTCGTGAGGTGATTCGTAAACTCAGGCAGGCCAACTCGAGACGAGACGCACGGTGTACCGAAGTGAGGTAATGTGCGACTCGTAATTCAACGGAGGCAAGCGTATTGAGCGAGCCCCGATAGATATAATATATTTGAATACCGCTGTTAATTCTGTTCTTCTGTTACAGACGCCCATCCGGAGGAGGACTTCGCTGGGACGAGATAAAATATCAAATTATTATTTTGCGTTATATTGTTATAATTTGGAGTTAATAGATTTGCTTTGTTTTCAACCTGTGTTTTACTGAGTCTGTCGTCCTGAAAGAACTACCCGTTACAAATTTGGCGCCCGAGCAAAAGTCGAAATATACGCAAGTAAACGTCGTTATTCGACGCCCAGATAATAACAAAAATGCCGACAGATAAAGACAGACTCAGTATCAGGTGCCACGACGGGTACGTCATGGATAAATCGTCTTTCCAAAGAGGAATTACAGCGCGACGCCGAAAGGTGCGGATTGGATTCCAAAGGAACCGTCGACGAGTTAAGGTTAAGACTCAGAACCTTTTATAAGGATCGCGGGGAAGCGACAGGAACAATCCCAAAAAGCAATACTTCCAAGGAAGCCGAACCAGACACACTGACCCAAGAAATTTCATTAATCAGAAACCAATTACAAGACTTAACAATGACAAAACAAATGAGGCAATCAGATTTGCTAAATCAAGTGCGGAGGTGGAACACACACTTCGACAAGAAACATTCGGATGCAGTAGACTTCATAGAAAGGATAGATGAATTAAGCCTAGCCTACGAGGTCGATAAGCAAGATCTGCTAAAAGCATTACCAGAATTGTTAGGAGACCACGCATTGTCATGGTACCGAAACAACAACAGAAATTGGGATTCATGGACGGACTTCATCAAAGATTTTAAGAAAGCTTTTTATCCCAGAGAATATTTGCTCCAGCTAGAGGAGCAAATCAGAAACAGGAAGCAAAGGAAAAACGAACCAGTGGATAGATACATCACGGATATTCAAACATTGATCAGACGAGAGGGATCTTTTTCAAGAAACCAAGAACTCGACAGGATATATAAAAATATGCTACCAGAATATAAGCTCTACGCTCGCCGCCGGGATTTCGAAGACTTATCGGGATTGCAAGAATTGGCCCAAGAGTACGAAACTTTGGAAGACGAAAGGACCCGAGAAAATAAAAATTTTCACGGAAATTGGAGACGTACAGACCCTACAGAATACGATGCCAAAAGGACATGCTTCCGGTGCAAGATGACAGGTCACTTCCGTAGGAATTGTAAAAACCCATGGAAAAAGTTTTGTTCGCGATGCGGCAAAGAAGGGGTCTACAGCAGTGACTGCTGTTCCAGACGTCAGGGAAACGAATAACAGACTGGAGAAACAAGGAGTCGTCCCAGTCTGAGGAGCAAGATTCGACTCCGCTCGTTCTAGCCGTTACACAACAAGCAAGCAACGACATGCGACTATTCGCATCACTGAAAATCGGACAAAGTTCCTACAAAGCATTAATTGACACAGGGACCACCCAAAATTACGCCGGAGATAGAATAGCGCAGATATTCAAACACTCCCTACATAGCTATAACGGAAGAACTAGACTAGCAAACGGATCTTCAATGGAGCTCAACCAGAAATTAACAATTGACTGCGAGATCGATAATTTACAAACAAGACAAACATTTATAATAATGCCAGGGTTAACGGAAGATGCAATACTAGGAGTGGAATTCCTCAGGGAACATTCGATCGAACTTAAGTTCGATAGGGATACATCCAAACAGTACGAACAACATCAAGAGGAAACATGTAACACTTTAAAAGACTCCACCCAAAATACAGAGATAGAAAGGTTCCTAAGAAGAGAGCTTAGGGAATTCGAGAAGTTAACAGGTCCCACCAACTTAATAAAGCACGAAATAAAATTGAAGAAAAGGTGCGATCCCGTCAAACAGCCGTATAGGCGGCACAATCCCGCAATGTTGCAGATCATCAACCAAGAGGTGGATAAAATGTTGAAAGAAGGAACCCTCTGCAAGTGGTTGGAGTTCACCGATTGTACTAGTTAAAAAAAAAAGATAACTCGTACAGATTTTGCATTGACTTTAGAAAAGTCAACGAACTATCAGAAAAGGACGCGTATCCGTTACCGCGGATATCAGAAATTTTGGATAGACTTAAGGAAGCAAATTTCATCTCAACTCGATTTGAAGCAGGGATATTTTCAAATACCCCTGAAAGAAGCAAGCCGCCCAGTGACAGCATTTAGCGTACCCGGAAAAGGTCATTTTCAATTCAGAACTACCCCGTTCGGACTGCACTCCGCCGGAGCAACTTTCCAACGACTGCTAGACAAAGTAATACCGCCCGATGTAGAATTTGCGTTCGCATACTTGGATGATATCGTGGTAATATCGAAGACATTCCAAGAGCATTTATATCACCTACAAGAGGTCTTCCGAAGACTAAAAGAAGCCAGATTACAACTTAACTTCGAAAAATGTACATTCTGCCAGCCAGAACTCAAATATTTAGGACACGTTGTGGGAGCAGGAGGAATAAAAACTGACCCGGAGAAGACCAGCGCTATAACCGAACTTGCACCACCTAGAAATGCACGTCAGCTCCGTCGCTTTTTAGGAATAACCTCATGGTATCGGCGATTCATAGAGAATTACTCGACAATAGCAGGACCACTAAACATGCTTCTAAAGAAGAAGATAAGATGGAAATGGACGGATAAGCAGGAAAACGCGTTTAAGGAACTCAAAGCGAAACTTACGACGGCTCCAGTATTAGCGTGTCCCGATTTCTCAAAAACATTCTACCTACAGACAGATCCATCAAACTGCGGACTTGGAGTTGCGCTAACACAAAAATACGACGGCCAAGATAAGGTAATCGCATACGCTAGTCGAACCCTCACACAAGCCGAGACAAAATATTCCACAACGGAAAAAGAATGTCTATCCATAGTGTACGGGATAAAGCAAATGAAGCCATACATAGAAGGGTACAACTTCAAGGTTATATCGGATCACCAATCTCTCAAATGGCTGAAGAATCTCAAAAACCCGTCAGGTCGATTAGCCAGATGGAGTTTAGAACTGCAGCAGTACGATTTCGAAGTCATATATAGAAAGGGAGTTCTGAACAAGGTAGCAGATGCTTTATCACGGCAACCACAAGAAACCCTTAATGAGGAACCAGAGCTGGAGTTGTTAGCATCGGAACTAGAATCATGCGATTGGTACGATAATTTATATAGGAATGTGCTCCAAAACCCAGGTAACTTCCCGGATTTACAGATATCAAACGAGAAACTATATAAACACATTTGGAGCAGCCGCAATTTAGCCGACCCAGAATTTAACATCCCATGGAAATTATGCGTACCAAGTTATAAAAGGAAAGAGATTTTGAAAGAAAATCACGACTCAACCACAGCAGGCCATTTAGGAATTGCAAAAACAATTTGCCGGATAGCGCAGAAGTACTATTGGCCTAAGATGTTCAAACAAATTGCAGACTACGTTAGAACCTGTACGAAGTGCCTTCAATATAAACCGTCTCAAATGCAACCAGCCGGGAAAATGCAACCGTCCGCTGTAGAAAAGCCTTGGCATACTGTCTCAATCGATTTAGTGGGACCATTCCCAAGATCTACAAAGGGAAACGCTTTCCTGATAGTCGTGCAAGACCGGTTCACCAAATGGGTCGTCGCCCAACCAATAAAAGCAGCTTCTACGAACTCCCTCATCGACTTTCTACGATCAAAAGTAATTATGCAATTCGGAATCCCAAAGAAAATCATCTCGGACAACGGCGCGCAGTTCACAAGTAGCAGCTTTAGGGCATTCATGAAGTCATACAATATAAATCACATTCTGACACCACCATACTCGCCTCAATGCAATCCAGTAGAACGAACAAACAAGGTACTGAAAACAATGATAGCTACTTACGTGGAGGATAACCATAAAGACTGGGACAAATTCATACCAGAATTCTGCTATGCCATAAATTCGTCAAAACATGATTCGACAGGATTTTCACCAGCGCTTCTCAATTTTGGAAGAGAATTAGATACAACAGATGTGACAAATGACCAGGGTATACAGGGGTACGCAGAAAACTTAAGCAAGTTAGAAGCGTTGAGGGAATTGGCAAAAGTACACATGGAACACGCTTTCGAGAACCAAAAGAAACATTACGATTTAAGGCGAAGAAACTGGCGGCCACATCCAGGAGACCGTGTCATGAAAAAGGAACACTATTTATCATCGGCTAGCGCAGCGTTCACCAGCAAGTTAGCGCCAAAGTACTCAGGACCATACACAGTAACATCCGTGATATCGCCGGTAATCGTAAAACTGAAATTGGCCGACAGCAATAGCCGTAAGCAGATAACGGCGCATGTGAAAGATTTAAAGCCATGGGTGGGGGAAGACGTCTCGACAGAAATCCCATCCCCACCAAAGGAAATCACTATATAAGCAGCAATATTAGCATTCAGAATTTAGTTCGTCCACATCCACCATGGAAGATATTCTAGAAATTCCTGAACAGATGACCCCCCTAGGAACGCCAGAGAGACCCGGTCTGCCCGTGACACCAGGGAAAGACGCGGAACGGATGTTAAAGAGGTTCCACGAACTATTCGGAACGCCGCCATCCCCGCCAAGGAAGCAGAGTATCCTCGAATCCCCGGCGGCCCCAGATACACCAACGGGGCTCGAAGCCCAAGCCGCATCCACTCCAGGAGAACCTCAAACCGCAGAATACTCTGACTTATTGGAAGTCGTCCCAAAGCGACTAATCGAAGGAGGGACCAAAAAGTACAGAATTTCATGCAATAACGGGAGAAAAATTGTAATAAAGATACCACGAGGGATAGATGGAATCAAACGACTATAGACGCCAAAAAAAAAGGTATGTTACTTCTTTTTTTTTTTTTTCGAAGAAGAGGGGGTGTAATGATAGGCTGACGCTCCGACCAAACATCGACACTCGGAACCCCGAGTGCGATTCTCTCAAATCGCGTAGGTGCCCCCACTAAGTTCCACCTCTCCGAACCAACGCCGCCAGAGGGATATTTAAGAGCATCGCAAGCGACGATCCGGCAGTCCTGAATGACCGTTCTGGGCTCCATAACCAGCCAAGCGAAGTGAGCGATGCCGGCCAACCTGAATCGCGACGTGCACCGTTCGTGAGGTGATTCGTAAACTCAGGCAGGCCAACTCGAGACGAGACGCACGGTGTACCGAAGTGAGGTAATGTGCGACTCGTAATTCAACGGAGGCAAGCGTATTGAGCGAGCCCCGATAGATATAATATATTTGAATACCGCTGTTAATTCTGTTCTTCTGTTACAGACGCCCATCCGGAGGAGGACTTCGCTGGGACGAGATAAAATATCAAATTATTATTTTGCGTTATATTGTTATAATTTGGAGTTAATAGATTTGCTTTGTTTTCAACCTGTGTTTTACTGAGTCTGTCGTCCTGAAAGAACTACCCGTTACACCATTGTTCCAAATTCAGACTACAAAGACAAGGGCTGCCACAAGGAGCTGTCATCAGCTGTCAATTGTTCAACCTAATGATAAACGATGTGCTCGCAATGATTAGAAAGACACCTGGTGTTGATGCCCTCTTGTATGCCGATGACCTCCTAATATGGGCATCAAGTAGCAGGCTGAAAGCGCTCGAGGGAGTAATGAACCAGGCTCTCAAAAATCTAGAGAAATGGGCGGATAAAAACTGCCTAACTGTCAGTACAACCAAAACCGTATATCAAGTACTTACCCTTTCAACAAAGCAGACTGCTGTCAAGCTGACATACAAAAGAGTCGACCTGGAAAGAGAGGATGTAACAAAATACCTGGGGGTGTACATAGATAAGAAAATGACGTGGAAACCTCAAATCGACGACATTGCAGAGAAAGCCACAAAGAGATGTCGACTGCTCAAACGTCTCACAGCAACAAAATGGGGCGCCACGCAAGATGTCTTTGTAGCAACATACAAAACCTATGTCCGGCCGATACTAGAATATGGGAGTGAAGCTACAATAACTGCGAGTACAAACACCACCTCCAAGCTTGAAGTCGCCCAGAACACTGCCCTTCGCGTCATCACCGGTGCTCCAAAATCAACACCGATTACATCAAAGGAAGCCCAGACCGGTATTGAACCAATACAATGCCGCAGAGAGCAACACGCGTTAACCTTCTGGGAAAGGCAAAGACGAATACTTCCACAAAAATGGGACGAATATAGACAAGCAGCCTCACGTCTTAAAACACAAACCACTCCGCTTACAGTAGCAAATCAAATCATGGAAAAATACCACATTGACCTGTCGAAAGCCGCCCCCTTCCCAGCGCAAACTACACTCGCCCGCTGTCTACCAAACACAGAATTGCGTCTTGAAAACCATAACGACCCGAAGCACTTATCGTCAGACATTGTCCTAAGGAAAGCCGCCCTAGAGACGATACACACCAATTACCCAGCGCATGAGTGGCTCCACATCTACTGCGATGGCTCCTCGATGCCGGACTCGGGAAGAACAGGAGCAGGATATGTCTCAACGTTCTCCAAAGGCTCCATAGCTGTGGGTGCCCCTCTCACCAACTATGATGGCGAAATTGCTGCTATACACGAAGCCGCTAAAAGTCTCGAGAATCTCCAACACCCCCAAAAAGTTGCCTTCTTCATCGACTGCCAAGCCGCAATCCTCGCCCTGTCGACAAATCGATATACCGACTGTGCCCAAACAATATCTTGCCGCGTCCAACTATCGAACTTGCTGGAAAAAGGGTGGCTGATTACTTTACAATGGATCCCTAGTAATGTCGGTGTTGAAGGGAATGAAGCGGCGGATGAACTTGCAAAAGAAGGCACTACTCTTCCACAGCCCCCTAGCTTCCAATCGTCCACATCAGCAAAGTCCACCATTAAAAGAGGAATCAAAGCGAAGATAAAAGACCAGCAAATACAAGCCGGTGCTGGAAAATCTTGGGCCCACCTAATAGAGTCACCAATCCCTCACAACTTGCCGAGACCCATCAGTGTAGCCGCGTTCAGAACAACTACGGGGCATGCCTACCTGGCCTCCCATCTACATCGCATCGGCGTCCGTGAAAATGACAACTGTCCACTATGTAATCAGCCCCAGATGGATGCTGCTCACCTCCCAGAGTGCCCAGCCCTGATAACAGACCCACCCGAGGAGGATGAAGATCGCCTACGAGAAACGGCTCGTCTATACTGGTCAGCGCGCCGCCAAATGGCTAACATGCCAAGGGTGGGCGTTGGCTAGTAAGTAAGTAAGTAAGTAAGGACTTCTAGTTGACTTCTCAAAGTTGCACTGACAATATTTACACTAATATAAACGTTTTTGATGCAGAGGTGGTAGGCACTCATATGTCTGACCATACTGCCCAGAAGGTGTCCTTTACTTTGCAAATAAGTGAAAAACTCAAAAAAGTTAAAAAAATAATTTTTTCAATTACAAGTAAAAATAACTTCAAGTCTGTGCTTTTTAGTCAAAAATGGGGACTCAGTGTTTTTTACCCCTGAATCACTGGTAAATGAGCAATGGGATGCTTTTGTCGGCATTGTTGGGTCTACCTTTGATTATTGCTTTCCTATAGTCTCAGTTCAGCAAAAATGTAAGGCAAAAAAAATACTAAAACCTAATCAGCAGGTTGCTACCTGTAAGAATGAGCTAGACATCCTTCTAGTGCTTAGTAGGTCTGACAGGGTCTATAGTGAGGCTTTCAAAACAAAAAGCAGGAATACAATCGTCTCCTGAGCGACGCAAGAAGTGCTCATTACGAAGAACGTATAAATAACAGTGAAAGCAAATCAAAATGTGTTTGGCAGATTGTTAGGGAAATTAATGGTACAGTTACGGAATATGTCGATCAAACTTCGAATACTAGTGGTAAGCCTGAGGATATTTGTAATAACTTTAACAAATTTGTACTTCATGCAGGTCCTAATTTAATAAAAACTCAACCTCAAGCCACTTTTTCATGCAGTATTCTCTCTCTCTCTCTCTCTCTCCATCTCTCTCTCTCTCTCCATCTCTCTCTCTCTCTCCATCTCTCTCTCTCACTCTCTCTCTCTCTCTCCCTCTCTCTCCCTCTCTCTCTCTCCCTCTCTCTCTCTCTCTCTCTCTCTCCCTCACTCTCTCTCCCTCTCTCTCTCTCCCTCTTTCTCTCTCCCTCTCTTTCTCCCTCCCTCTCTCTCTCCCTCTCTTTCTCTCCCCCCTTCTCTCTCACCCCTTCTCTCTCTCTCACCCCTTCTCTCTCTCCCCCTTCTTTCTCTCTCTCCCCTTCTCTGTCTCTCTCCCCCCTTCTCTGTCACTCTCTCCCCTTCTCTGTCACTCTCTCCCCTTCTCTCTCTCTCTCTCTCCTTCTCTCCCTCTCTCTCTCCCCCCTTCTCTCCCTCTCTCTCTCCCCTTCTCTCCCTCTCTCTCTCCCCTTCTCTCCCTCTCTCTCCCCTTCTCTCCCTCTCTCTCTCTCCCCCTTCTCTCCCTCTCCCCCCTTCTCTCCCTCTCTCTCTCTCCCCTTCTCTCTCCCATTTTCTCCCTTTCTCGCTCTCCCCTTCTCTCCCTCTCTCCCTCCCTTCTCTCTCACTCTCTCTCTCCCCTTCTCTCTCCCTCTCTCTCTCTCTCCTTCTCTCCCTCTCTCTCTATCCCCTTCTCTCCCTCTCTCTCTCCCTCTCTCTCTCCCCTTCTCTCCCTCTCTCTCTCTCCCCTTCTCTCCCTCTCTCTCTCTCCCTCTCACTCTCTCCCCTTCTATCCCTCTCTCTCTCTCTCCCCTTCTCTCCCTTTCTCTCTCTCCCCTTCTCTCCCCTTTTCTCCCTCTCTCTCTCTCTCCCCTTCTCTCTCTCTCTCCCTCTCCCTCTCTCTCTCTCCCCTTCTCTCCCTCTCCCTCTCCCCTTCTCTCCCTCTCTCTCTCTCTCCCCTTCTCTCCCTCTCTCTCTCTCCCCTTATCTCCCTCTCTCTCTCAGCCCTTCTCTCCCTCTCTCTCTCCCATTCTCTCCCTCCCTCTCTCCCCTTCTCTCTCTCCCTCTCTCTCTCTTCCCCTCTCTCTCTCTCCCCCCTCTCTCTCCCCCCTCTCTCTCTCTCTCTCCCTCCCTCTCTCTCTCCCCCCCCCCCCTCTCTCTCTCTCCCTCTCTCTCTCTCTCCCTCTCTATCTCTCCCTCTCTCTCTCTCCCTCTCTCTCCCCCTCTCTCCCTCTCTACTCTCTACTATTTTGCAAACAACTACTCAGTGCTCAGATATGGTATTATTTTCTGGGGCGGAGAAACTGATGTTGATAGAGTATTCATTGCTCAGAAGAGAGAAGGTTGAAGATGTGATGGTGGAGCAACTAAAAACCGTGGGCAATACCAGCTCTTTTAAGAGGATCGGTACGTATTTTCGGCTGCAATGCTATTCAAATGGGGATTCATTTTTTTCGAATCCTGAGAAAACTAATAAGCATTTTTGAAAAATTTAAACGCAGAATGAAAGATTACGTTATTATCGAGGGCCGAAAGTCCCTGAGAACTTCTATAATGTTTATTTTAATAAGTTACAGGGGTGACAAACTAAGAGAAAATTTAGTGTGATTTTTAATTTCAAATATCTCATTTAAAATAAACTTTTTATTTATTCTAAGGGACTTTCGGCCCTCGGTAATAATATAGTCTTTCATTCTGCGTTTAAATTTTTCAAAAATATTTATTGGTTTTTTCAGGATTCGAAAAAAATGAACTCAATGCCGTGGTAATATTTCCAAATCTATCTTTGTCTTGCAACGCACTCAGCCGAATATAATATTGTCAGCATATACTGTCAGTCAGACACTGACAATCAGTGACAATTTTAAATATTTGACATTGCATCGGGAATATTTTGAGTTACTGATTAAATATTATTGATATATGTATAGTATATTTGATAAATAATTGATTTAAGACGTGAACTTAATAAAAAGTTATTTATTGTGTATTATTTGTGGAAGATCCAAGCAGAGAATACATCAGGTTAATATATTCTGTTATCCAAGTATTTTGTTGTTAAAGATGTTCAAAATTGTAAGCGTTCCATAACAATATATTATTAAAAAATCACTTTAACACTTTTCCTCTTTTCTCGATTGAGCATTAGTTTTTGTTGTACAAATAAATTATTACAAACACTGAATACATAGTGAAAAAATTATCACATTTATTAACTGAATTAATAATTTGCAATTATAAAAATAACAGTTATCCAAGAACATTCAAAAGCCATCTCTTTAAATTAATGATGACATTTTCAAGTAGAATGACATTCTAGTAATGTTTACATATCCAAACCAGTGTGAATTTTACTACACGTAATTTGCCGTGTAAAGACAGAAAAAGTAGGGATACACGTAAAATATTTGCGAATTATGTACCCATAGCCTTAAAGTAGGTCTACCTATAGAATTTTATGATGAAGTCAATACTAGTGATTTCTGGCCAAAAGGAATCATTTTTAGACGTTTTAACTTCAAGAGAAGAGTTTTTAACTCAGGAGTTTCTTTCTCGGAAAACTAAAAGATAGACGACAATCAAGCAGGAATAACTCGGAAATTTCTGTTTATTATCAAAATGTGAGAGGTCTCCAAATTAAATGATTTTTCATCATCTGTTATTGCCAACAATTATGATGTGCTACTATTAACCGAGACCTCTCTGTATGATGGTATAGAGGATGGAGAATTGGGAATTCCAGAGTACAATATATACAGAGGAGATAGAAATGAAAATACCAGTACAGCTAAACGTTTGTGTGGTGCTCTAATTGCTGTAAAAAAGGAATTTGTTTCTTCAGTAATCACTTCAAAATCAGCCAACATTGAAAGTGTTTATGTAAAATTGCAAACACCAAATCAAAAAATCCTTTTTGTCTGTGTATATATGTTACAGTTCAAGTTGATTATCCAGTTGGAGTTGGAGTCAACTCTAACGGCTGGTTTCAGTAAAAGTTGATTATAAATATAAAATGAAGATTTATATTCAACATTTACTAGTAAAAGTAGACTCCAACTAGGAAAAGTATACTCTTCCCAATGCCATTTAGTAAAAGTTGATTCTGATTCACACAAACAGCCGATTCTAGAAATTAAATGTTACTGAATATGTTCAAATTAGTCTAAGCTGTATCGTCGCCCCCGTTAGGTAAATTACTCCGATTCGAATTTTTTGCACAAACTTACTCAAAAAGAGGTCCTTATAACAAATCTACTGGGTGCCAGACAGTACCTTGATCGATAAATTGTTTAAACAATTTTTTTAGACAAATTCACAAAAATAATTTTTTCACTTCGAACAATTTTTTTTAGATCATTTGGGTTATTCTGAACAAAAATTTGTATTTTGTGATTTTTCTCTAAAATTGATTGCTGTCGAGTTATACGCGATTTAAAATTTGAAAAATGCGAAAATAGCTATTTTTAAGGCTTAATAACTCGGTTAAAATCCATTAAACCTGCTAAACCTAATACATCGTTTGCAGAAACGGAGGCGATTGGTGTTATCTCAAATATGTGTGCTCTTCATAATCTATTCCAATCATTGTCAATTCTAGAGGCGCTATTCTAGACCTTGTGCTCTCATCAGAAGAGCTTGTGATAACCTCGGCAGTTGATATATTGATTCCTCCAGACTTATATCATCCTCCACTTGAAACTATCTTACAGCTACACTTTGATCAGAACACTACTGCAGGCGATGGTGAATACTACTATGATTTTCATAAAGCTAATCTTCCTTGCATTTATCAATACTTAGAAGCAATTGATTGGGACAGTCTTATAAGTGATAAAGAACTTTCCGAGATGATAGGTACTTTCTATCATATTCTTTACTGTGTGCTTAATATGTATGTTCCATTGAAAAAAGTTTGTACAAAGAAATTTCCTGGTTGGTATTCTAGTGAACTTACACAATTAATACGTGACAAAAAGACTGCCCATTTAATTTACAAGAGTAATAGGTCTCCTGAGAATTATGCAGGTTTTAGTCAACTTAGAACTCAGTGCAAAATTTTATCAAAAAATTGTTATGCTAATTATATACATTCAACTGAGATTTCGATCCAAGCTAATCCAATAAATTTTTGGAAATTTGTAAACAGTAAGAAAGAAAATGTATTAAAAATTAAAGTATGCCTGTCTCAATGTCACTCAACAATACACTAGCCTCTAATGGCAACGATATTGCAAATTTATTTGCTAGCCATTTCTCTTCAGTTTTTAGTAATAAAACTCTTAAGCATAATGACAATTTAATACAGTCTAAGGTCTGTGTATCTTCCTATATTATACCAATTTCAAAAATATACGAAAAACTTTAAACTCTTAATGTCAATAAGGGACCTGGGTCAGATGGTATTTCTCCCATTTTTCTTAAACGATTCTCTTTTATTCTGTCTCGGCCGCTTTATCATATTTTTAATAAATCCCTTCAGTTGGGGGAATTTCCTGACTTTTGGAAACTATCCTATGTCACTCCAATTTACAAAGCAGGTAATAAAGCTGACATAACGAATTATCGTCCTATTTCTATTCTCGGCACAATTCCCAAGGTATTTGAGAGTATTGTTACTGATTACCTTAATTATGACTGCTCTTGGATACTAAATTCTCAACAGTTCGGATTTTCTTGTGGTAAATCAGCAGAACTTAGTTTGTTGCTTTATGTTGATACCTTGTCTGAAGCTTTGGAGAGGGGGTTGCAGATTGATTCAGTGTATACTGACTTCTCCAAGGCTTTTGATAGGGTGAACCATGATCTTTTGTTACATAAGCTCAAATTATATGGCATAGAAGGTTCTGTGTTGAAGTGGTTGGGCAGTTACCTAACAAATAGAACACAGCAGGTTAGGGTTAATCATCATTACTCCAACACTTTTCTAGTAACCACTGGTGTACCTCAGGGCTCTCATTTGGGTCCACTTTTGTTTAACCTGTATATTAACGACATCGTCACCTGCTTCTTTAACACTTCTGCTCTCTTATTCGCTGATGATCTTAAATGTTATCAAATCATTAATAATCAAGATGATGCAATATCATTGCAATCAGATTTAGATAATTTAGCCAACTGGTGTCTTGATAATGGGATGGATTTGAATGTCAACAAGTGTCACATTATCCGGTTTTGTCGGAATCATCATTTATCAGTATTTAATTATACCATAAATGATCAATTATTGGATACGGTAGACTCAATTAAAGATTTAGGTGTTGTTCTTGATTCCTCTCTGAGCTTTAACCATCACATCAACAATATTACTCAAAGATCCATGAAAATGCTTGGCTTTGTTAAAAGGACAACTCGTGATTTCACGAACGTGTTCGCTATTAAAATGCTCTATTGTTCTTTAGTCAGGACGCACCTTGACTACTGTTCTCCAGTTTGGTCCCCACATTATTTACACCTCAAGAACAAACTTGATAGTGTTCAACATAATTTTCTTAGATATATTGGGTTCAAAAAACACATCAATTATAATTATACAGATATGGAACGATTTTTGAATATCTCTTCTCTGGATGTCCGTAGGAAGCGTAAAGATCTTACAGTATTGTTTAATATTATCAATGGCATATATTACTGCCCTGAACTCCTTGCTAAAATATTGTTGTTTGTTCCACCACGATCAACAAGACAAATTCAAACCTTTCATATTTCTTTTCATAGATATAATTACTCATATTTTACTTTTGTTCCTAGAACACTAAGACTTGCTAACTCCCTAGGTGACCTTTTACTTTTTGGTAACTCTGTTGATGTTTTTAAGAACCATTTAACCAAATTAAATATTTAGCAATGTCATAACCTTGTTATTTGTTAGTAATTAATGTTTTGTAATTATTTTACTTTGTCATGTCTTTTTAAATGTTTTGTACTCTCTCATTTTATTCTTATATATTCAACACTGTAATTATCAATATCTTATTAATGTATTACCGAACTGGGCTTGCCCGTATAAATAAATAAATAAATAAATAAATAAATAAATAAATATTATGAAAGTCAGAAAGTGACCAAATCAAAGTTTATAGCTCCCTCTACAAGATCCAGCAGAAATTTTTGTCACTATTTTATTACTAAGCTTTATCTTTAATTATTAACAAAGAGCGCTAAGTGCGTATTAGGCGGCCGTCAATGGTGAGTGCTAAAGAGATGGTACCGCGTGACACCCTGTGTATTTGTTATAAGGATTGTTATACGGAGCAGATTTTTGTTTTTTTTTTTAATTCAGTTAGTACTAAGGAATGTATTACCTCAATTTTAAATTAGAACTCACATTAAACTTTTTAATATCTGCATTTTTCATTATACCAATTAAAACTAAATAAAAATTTTTTTCAGTTGACAGATGAAAAATCCACTTAACTTCCTTTGACATCTTGTCATTCATTTCTGGCACCAAACTGTCTAATCAGTTGGTTCGTAACCTCTCACCTGAACACAGGTACTTACCTTGTGCAATTTTCGAGCAAGGATGAAATACATTCACAGGTGATCTTTAAATCTTAAGACATCGACTTAATGTCGACCACTTTTCATTATAGAATGTAACAATAATGTATTTTTGAGGTTTTTATACCTATTGAGGTGGCTAGTTTCAATTACTTGTACACTGGACGTAAGTAACCACATTTTCTTAAAAAAATTTTCAACTGTCAAAATTTCACCCTTTGCTTTTTAATCTTAGTGGTTTACTTATTTCCAGGTTTACACTGATGATGGTCAGTTTAACCGAAAACGTTTTGTACTTCCACTCCTTCGTGGATACATTTTAAGGATTTTTTAATAAATTCATATATGCCTACATACAACAGAAGTGTTTACTTCATTCCACGTTGTTATACGGATGTATTTCTTCGAGTAAGTTTGTGCAAAAAATCGAATCTGAATAATTTACCTAACGGAGGCGACGTTACAGACTATACTAATAAGTAGTTGAAACGGTCAAAACAAAGAAACGCACACTCATCAAAAATGCACTTGAGATTCTCGGATAATCAACATTTACTGAATCGATCCAGGAAGAGTCAACTCCAACTAGTAAAATTTGATTTAAATTTTTAAAATCAACTTTTACTGCTCGTTTCAGTCGGAGTTGACTCCAACTAAAGAATCTCTGTTGACTCCAACAACTTGACTGGAGTCAACTCTAACGGAGAATCAACTTGAACTGTAACATATATACGACCATAATCTCCATTAAGTGTTTATGAAGACTTTATTATGGCAACTGAAGATATTATTCAAAATAATGACTTTTCAATGTCCTATATAGTGGGTGATTTTAATCTGCCAAACATAGTTTGGGAGAACGAAGATCTAGGATCAAGACCAGTTGGTAATATTACAGAATCTGTTGAGTGTATGTCAAATTTTATTGCCTATTTTAACTTATTTCAAAATAATACAATATCGAATGTTTTAGGAAGTTATTTAGATTTGATATTGTCAAATAATGTTGTAAATGTCAAATGTGTTGATTTTCCTTTGTTAAACTGTGATAAGTACCAACCAGCACTTTCCTTCTGTATTGATTGTGATAAAACTGAGTTCCTTATATACGATTATTATTATTATGATTTTAATAGGGCTAATTATATTTTAATAAACCAATTTTTAGGTAATGTAAACTGGGACAACTTACTCGACAATATTTCCGATATTAATAAAGCAATGTCCTGTTTTTATGATATTTTGTACTGTTGCATAGATTTATTTGTACCAAAACAAAAATTTAAAAACCCAAAATTTCCAAAATCATATTCAACTGAACTAAAAAATGCTATTCTGAGAAAAAAAGTAGCTCATAAAACATTCAAACAAACTAATAATTTTTCTGACTATAAATTATTCTCAGACATTCATGGAGAATGCAAAGTCTTAGCTGAGCAATGTAAAAGTCAAACCATAAAAACTTTGGAACAAAACATGACCAATTCCAAAGAATTCTGGAGTTATGTACACAGTAAAAATAAACATTATGACTTACCAAACAACATGACCTATGACAACAATGAGTCAAACAATCCATCAGAAATTTCAAATTTTTTTAAACAGCATTTCTCTAAGTCATATGTAGATAACAATAACTGTGATATTCCAAGCTTTGATTATAATAAAACAATTAGTTTAAGCAGCTGTGATATTAGTCTAATAGATATTTTTAATAAGTTAGAAAAATTAAATCTAATTAGTAGTGGCCTGATGAAATTTCACCTTATTTTGTACATAAATGTCGTTTTGCTCTGTCTCCTGTATTACTAAAGATTTTTCGTTTATCATTAAGTACTGGCACTTTCCCAGAAGAGTGGAAAAAAGTTATATTTCTCCTATTTTTAAGAATGGTAGTAAAACATGTATAGAAAATTACAGACCCATTTCCAAAATTTCTGTTTGCAAAGATTTTTGAGTCAATTATTGCTTCAAAAATATTTTTTTCAATAAAAAGTTTAATTATTTCTGAACAACATGGCTTTATGCCGGGTAGGTCTACAACCATAAATCTAGTGATCCTAGAAGAATTCATTTTGGATGACTTTGGGAAGGGGGCTCAGGTCGATGTGATCTATACCGACTTCTCAAAGGCATTCGATCGGGTTAACATCAAGATTCTTATTAAAAAACTAGAAGCACTAGGAATTCATGGATCCCTACTTGAGTGGTTGGAGAGCTACCTGACAGACAGGCTTCAGGTTGTCAAAGTCAAGAACTGTCTTTCTGAAGAAATTTTGGTTAGGTCTGGCGTCCCACAGGGTGGTCATTTATTGACTATTCTTTTTATTTGTTTCATAAATGACATTTTAGAAATCTTTGAAAATTGTATTATTTTGTTGTATGTATGCTGATGATTTGAAAATTTTTAGAATTATTAAGGATGTTAGAGACTGTAAAAATGCAAAAAGATGTAAACAATTTCTCACAATGGTGTACAAAGAATGACCTTTCACTTAATATCGATAAATGTAAAATAATGCGCTTTTTTAGAAACTCACAACCTATCTGTTTTAATTACTCTATAAATAATATATTTCTGGAACCAACGAACACTTTCAAAGATTTATGTGTATTTTTTGATCCCACTTTATGTTTCAAAAATCACTATAATTTTATTTATAATAAAGCTTTTAAATTACTTGGATTTTTGAAAAGAACCTTGTCAGAATTCAATAATGTGGATTGTTTTAAAAGTGTGTATTGTTCTATGGTTAGATCAGTTCTGGAATATTCCAGCACTATTTGATCTCCTTTATATAAATGTCATATCGAAAGCATTGAGAGAGTTCAGAGAAAATTTCTACGCTTTGTAGGCTATAAATTAGGGATTTCTTCAGAAGATATAGTGTATTGTGACATTTTAAAATTGCTTAATATACCAACATTAGAAAATCGTCGTTTAATGCTAGATTGGGTTTTTTTTTCAAGATTGTAAACGGAATGATAGATTCGCCCCAAATTTTGCAGAGAGAAGGTCTTAGGGTTCCTCAAAGGTGCACAAGATCTAAGGACGTTTTTCACTTAGAATTCCAACAAACAAACTATTGTCTAAATAGGCCTATAAGACGAATGTGTCAATCTGGAAATGGTTTAGATGTAGACTTTTTTTTTAGCTCTCTTGAATAGTTTTCGAAAAAAGCTGAAAAAATCTTTTTAAAATACAATGTCACTGTAAACTGTCATTTAGGTATTTATTCTATTCATTTGTTTTATGTAAATTGTATGTAATTATTGTAATTGGTATAACCGTAAATAAACTATTTATTTATTTATAAGAACAATGCTGAAGATAAAAGCTCGAAAGACCTGTAGGGAAAAATTTAAGGAGTTAGGATTATTAACGGTGGCAGGGCTTTATATATATATATATATATATATATATATATATATATATATATATATATATATATATATATATATATATATATATAAAAACATGAGATGTAGATCCTTGAAACACACTCAGTGATCAAAAGATCCAAGGATAATGGTTTGACGACCACTCGTAATTTTTTATTATACCACTTTGCCGTAGATTTACGCACCTTCTGTGTCTAGGTCTCGAATGTTGTTTTTTGATTGGAATGTGTCTAAAGATATTCAACCTCTCATCTTTATTGATAAGCCCAGAGAGGTTGAAGAGGGCGAAACACATTTCTAAGAACTGGTGTTTGGATCTTTGATTCTATTCAAAAAATTTTTCCCAACCCGAAATGGTGGATGTGTGAATTGTTCGTAAGGGGATTTTTCCACATTCTCTATTTCATCTGTTTGATTTCGTACGAGTGGTCGTCAAACCATTAACCTTGGATCTTTTGATCACTGAGTGTGTTTCAAGGATCTACATCTCATGTTTTTAAACATATATTTTACTTACTTTAAGTAATTAGGGAATTAAAACTTGAGACTGTCATTGTCGGACTTGCCGTAGATTTACGCACCTTCTGTGTCTAGGTCTCGAATGTTGTTTTTTGATTGGAATGTGTCTAAAGATATTCAACCTCTCATCTTTATTGATAAGCCCAGAGAGGTTGAAGAGGGCGAAACACATTTCTAAGAACTGGTGTTTGGATCTTTGATTCTATTCAAAAAATTTTTCCCAACCCGAAATGGTGGATGTGTGAATTGTTCGTAAGGGGATTTTTCCACATTCTCTATTTCATCTGTTTTTTATATATATATATATATATATATATATATATATATATATATATATATATATATATATATATATATATATATAATATGTCTTCATATCAAGGCGAGATCCGTTTGTATCATAAGCTATACAAGATGAGATCCGTTTTGCAAGGAGAGATCCGATTTTGGATCTCACCTTGTATTCACGTGTATACAGTGACATCTCGATGTAACAATGCTGGGGGTACAGGGAAATCTATTTTTGTCTGGACCTCATTTTGCACTCCTTTTGGTGATTTTTATATTGCAGTAGTTCCACTAAGTCTGCTCTAGAGGGCAGCGCGCGCGATCCGATGTGTATATGCTATATACACTGTGTCCGTAAAGTATGGAACAAATTCTTTTTTAGCTAAACAGAGCATTTTAAGAAATAATCCTGAAACACGTCGATTTTCGATTTTAATTTACCGTATTTTAAAATAATATTCTAATATACAGGGTGAATTACTTTCGAGTGATGACGTCACCGTCATTTTTTTTTAATGGAACACCCCCATTTTGTCTCAATTTTCGGATTACTCTAGCTGAGCTGATTCCAAAAATGTATCACATGTTGATTCAAATTGGTACAGGGTGTACAAAAATACAATAGCTTTGTGTGTGTTCATAAAGTAACGCGTTAGTTAAATTAACAATATTATCAAAAATACTTATTGTATTTTTGATATTTTAATTAATTTCTGATTTTAATTAATTTTTGATATTGTTTAATTTAATATTTTAATTTAATATCAAAAATTAATTAAAATTTAATAATATGAGCACACACAAAACTATTGTATTTTTGTCCACCCTGTACCAATTTGAATCAACATGTGATACATTTTTGGAATCAGCTCAGCTAGAGTAATCCGAAAATTAAGACAAAATGGGGGTATTCCATTAAAAAAAAAAAGACGGTGATGTCATTACTCGAAAGTAATTCACCCTGTATATTAGAATATTATTTTAAAATACGGTAAATTAAAATCAAAAATCGACGTGTTTCAGGATTATGTCTTAAAATGCTCTGTTTAGCTAAAAAAGAATTTGTTTCATACTTTACGGACACAGTGTATACATTTTGTAGACAAATCGAGATCCGATAAATTTGGAAACATCGCAAATGAACTTTACGGTCAGTTCTCTCCCTCGGCTTATTTGTAGCTTGAATAAGAATATTTACATTATTAAAGGGCTCTGTTAAGAAAGGCGATTCTCAAATATCTCGAGAACTAGACGTGTCGTATCGAAAAAACTAAAGAAGGATTTTTTAATGGTTTTTCAAAATCTATATACTTATGCAATAGCACAATTCTTAATCTGCCTGCGAACGCAGTGGGTGTAGCAACTTTGAATTTTCAACTGGAACCCTTTATTTTTAATTAAATAGTTGAAATTTAGAGTTAAAAATACACAACTTTTGTTTGAATCGATAATAGCTTCTTTAATCCAGTCGGAAGAGCTTCAGAATCGTCGTTTTGATGACATTTTTAGGGGTTAGATGATTTTAAGTAATTTTTTAGTAAAAATTACGTTGAACACGTTGGTAAGTAGTCGAAGTCTAAAAAATTTCTTGAACATTGTTTATTGGTAGTATTATTTTTTTACAATTTTTCTTCAGAATCTTCTCCACTGTTCGTTTTACAAAAAATGTCAAAAACTTAATCGCTTTTAAAAGACCTACAAAATAAAGCTAACCGAGTTCAATTTGATTGAGAGTTATTAACACAAAACTATTTTGCATATCATTTATAATTAAGGGACCAACTATGTTGTTCACGTACTATACTATATTAAGATTCCAAGGGAATATTTTTTAATATATAGAGTGTCCAGAAACTCTCCCGACAAACGAATACCGGAGATTCTTCAGATAATTTTAAGACAATTTAACCCAATTCTCCTAGTCCGAAAATTCCTACTAAGGGAGCTTCTCCAGAACACTTCTATTTAGAAAAACGAAAACTGGTACGCTTATTTATCTTCCAGAGATAAATCGATTAGATCAATTACGAATTTCTAGTACGGGTCATAGGCGCCCGTTTTGGGTAGGGCGTCGGTTATTTTATCGCATAACTTTTTTGCATTTAACTTTTTTAAGCATTTTTTACATTGGATTATTAAATTGTGAGGTTTTCTAGTACTAAAAGGTATTCTTATTTTAAGTCGGTAGGATGCACCATTTTCTAGAAAAATCGATTTGAAAATTTTTCGTTTGTTGAATTTGAAATTTTTTTTTCAAAAAAAACACTATTTAGAAAAAAGAAACCGGTATGTTTATTTATCTTCCAGAAACAAATCGATTTCCTCATATGTGAAATTCTAGTACCAGTCATATGCGTTCTTTTTGGGTAGGTCAACGATTATTTTATCTTTTTTGTCTTTAATTTTTAAGCATTTTGACATTTGACGATTAAATTACGAGGTATTCTAGTATTAAAAGGTACTATTGCTTTAAATCGGCAAAATACCAAAATGGAATCACCATTTGTTGAACGAAAAATTGTCTCCAGTTGCTCAATATATAACAAGTGTCTGATGGTTTACATAAACCACACTCACTCAAATGATCAACCCTCATGTACGTTGAAACATCATCATCATACGTGGCTCGACAATCCGTTGTGGATCTTAACCTGCTCGTAAAGAAGTCGCCACTCCTGCCGATTCCTGGCAACTTCCTTCCATCTTCTGACCCCTAAAATCTTTAGGTCTTCTTCTACATCATCAATCCATCTTTTTCGTGGTCATCCTCTACTTCTTGTGCCCTCTGATTTTGGAAAGGTTAATTTCTTAGTGTATTCGTGATCTGGCATTCTAGCAATGTGTCCAGCCCATCTAAGTCTCTGCACTTTCTTCTAACGAATTTCACAATATCTGGATCGGTGTATAACTGATATTGTTCAGAGTTGTATCTTCGACGCCATAGCCCATTTTCGTTTACGGCCCCAAAAATCTTTCTAAGAATTTTTCTCTCAAAAATAGTCTTTCATCATTTTGAGATAAGGTCCACATTTCAACCCCATATATCAAAACCGGTCTTATCTTAAGGATTTATATTATTATTTTTATTTTTTACATATTTCTGGAGACCGTGTTCTGAGTTTGAGTTTTGAGTTCTGTTTGCTATTGCTATGCGTCTTTTTATATCGTCGCTTGTCGTGTTTATTGAGTTTACTAGCGACCCAAGATATGTGAATTCCTTGACTTGCTCAAAGGTATGGTTGTTAATTTGAATTCTCTGTTCGATATTTCGGGAGTTTTTAGAAAACAAAATATATTTGGGTTTTTCCTCGTTTATCACAAGTCCTAATTCACTTGCCGCGTCCGCAAGTCTTGTAAAATACTGCACCATGTCTCTCACACTTCTGCCCACTATAACTATATCGTCAGCGAAGGCGATAATTTGCGTCGATCTATTAAAAATAGTTCCATTCATTCTAATATTTAATTTTCTCACTGCCTTTTCCAAGGAATATTAAAGAGGAGACACGCCAGCGCGTCCCCCTGTCTTAGACCTTAGACCATTATTAATGTCAAAGAATGTCGAGTTTTCTCCTTGAATTTTAACGCACGAGCTTACATTTTGCATTGTTAGTTGGGTCAACTTAACCAAATTCGGTGGGATCCCAAAGTCAATCATTGCATTATATAATGCAGTTCTTTTAACACTGTCATAGGCTGCTTTGAAGTCGACGAAGAGATGGTGGGTATCTATGTTATATTCTATTGACTTCTCTAGAATCTGTCTATGTGCTTGAATTTGATGTATAGTTGACTTTCCAACAGTGAATCCGCATTGATATTGACCAACAATATTCTTTGTGAAAAGTTTCAGTCTTTCAAACAATACATTGCCGAAGATTTTATACGTAGATGCTAGTAGAGTAATGCCTCTATAGTTCTTACAATCCAGTTGATCACCTTTTTTATGCAACGGACATATTATTCCCTTTTCTGGAACCAGTTTATTCTGCCAGTACTATTAATTTATGGATTGCTGCAAATGATCACCAACTTTTTTATACAGTTCAGAACAGATTCAGGGCTTTATTTATTGTCTTTGAGTTTTAGGATGGCAGTTGATACTTCTTCTCTTGTTGGGTCTTCAGTGTGTAGTTGATGATGTAGATATTGTTGATTTTCTATGTTGTAATATTCTTCAATATCGTTTATATTTAGATGTTCGCTGAAATGTTGTGTCCATCTATTAAGAACCGAGTTTTTGTCATGTAGAATTTCACCGTTAGTGTCTCTACACATTTTTACATTAAAACAACTTCTTTTACATTTACGTTGAAACATTTTCGGATTGAATACTGGAGTCCTTCAATTTATGGCAGATATTAGAGATGCATCAAGTCAAACTAGTTTGATTTTACTCAACAAACTTGACTTGACTTGGACACCAATCTTTTTTTGTAAAAAAGTTTGAGTGGACTTGAATTTGATAATGTAGGTTTGACTTGAAATCAAACTTCTTCAAAAGTTTGAAGTTTGAATATCATATTGCGCAATGTGTTTTTTCTACGAGTCTTTAAAAAATGACCAAATCTTAATCAATCAATTTAATTAATATGAAAATACATACACAAATTAATTCTTTGACAAGGTTGTCAAAACCAAAATTTCAGCATAACTGGTTAGCATGACGATGATCTTGGTTTCCATGACGACGATTCAAAACCACTGGTATTGTCTACTGATTTAACTTTCGAATATTATGTCAAAATTATTTTTATTTCATCGAATTCTCGCGTTAGTTTCATTAAAACATGAACACAATAAGATATAATATAAAATAAAATAAGATATGTTTGAAATAAATTAGTAAATAATATCTAAATCTTAGTTTATTGCATGTATTATAATTACTTTAAGGCCATATTAACATATCTAAATTCAGTGCGGAAAAGTAAAACTTTCTAAACTAAAGCGCGTGCGCGAAAGTAGATATTTTTACACGCTCGTAGAAAAAATATTGTTCCTAACTCTTGCAGAAAGTCTCTTTTCCGCACTCGACTGCTTGCCGAACTCCCGCTTCGCGTCGTTCGTCAAACTGCAGTCGCGTGCGGAAAAGTATGACTTTCTGCACTTGTTAGGAAAATAACTATATTTTCAATTCTAATTGAGATACCGCCTTTTGTAATGACTTATTTGGACAGGTCTGAACATGTACTCTGCATCAGCACAAGGCACAAATTAGTTAAGTTATAGTTCATAATATTTAGAAGAAAGTACATATCGCGAAACAACACCAACGAATATATAGCCTCACTATATATTCTTTGGCAACACTTTCAAAAAACATGTGTATAAAAGGATCACCTGATTTTTGAGCCAACTTCGATGATGTTGTCGACTTTTTAATAAGTTTTTAGATATTGACTTTTTTCGGTTAGGAGACTCCTTGTCAGACAAAAATTTTAGAAATTTCTTGGAAATTTCTCTTATGTGGAAGTTATTGACCATTATTTATATTTTATATTACCATTACATTGACAAAAATGGTTTCGAAGAAGAAGGACCTAGCAAGTGTATATTTCTGGCTCCTCAAGCCAGGAGTAATAAATCGTCTAATACAGTGGTTCCCAACCTTTTATGTCTGGCGACCCATCTTCTAATGCTTTTTTATATTCGCGACCCATCCCACACCCATGATGATATATATGTGTACGTTATTCAGCTACTGTAAGAGCCACGCCGCGACCCACCTGAAATCCGCCAGCGATCCACCGGTTGGGAAACGTTGGTCTAATACAATAGTAATAGAAATTGTATGTTCGGTTCCGGTGACGCATATGGTGCCTTTTTTAAGGCACTACTGAAAGGTTTATAATTCCTTTTGGTAAAGGCAACCTGCTTTTTTCTTTGAATACCCAAATTATCGACCTGAAAACAGGTCAATAATCAATTTACAGAGAACTATGTACATATTATTTAAAAATACGAAAACAATGAAAATTGCAAAGTGCACGTTATGTAAAGATATTATAGAACAACGTTATAAAATGACAAATAGTGGAACTAGTTCTTTAAAACGACAACTGATCAAAAGTCACAAGAAATTTTATGAAGAAGAATTTCCTGAAATAACAACTTGGTTCAAAAAATAAGCAAATTTTGTTGTTCCTTCATAAATTTTTTTTGAAGTAGATTAAATTACATTTGGAATTATAAACAAAAACCATCCACCGGATTTTTTATTGTAAGCAACACTCAAATAAACATGATAATCGTTGACATCACCGATAAAGCGAAACTTACTAGAAAGCTATTTTAAATTAATCGTAAATTAATCATTTTCTTGAATTTACGACTCTTTTAACCTGAATCACTTCTTGTATCAAGTTATTTTTTGTATTCGACTCATTGTGTTTTTAATTTTGTTATCTTAATTTACATCTTAACTACATTTCTATCTCGAACAAAAAGTATATCTACTAAATATAGTTATTTTCCTAACGTGCGGAAAGTCATACTTTTCCGCACGCGATTGCAATTTGCCGAACGACGCGAAGCGGAGTTCGGCAAGCAGTCGAGTGCAGAAAATGGACTTTCCGCGAGAGTTAGGAACAACACTTTTCTACGAGCGTTTAAAAAATGACCAAATATTAATCAATTAATTGAATTAATATGAAAATACATACACAAAATTATTCTTTGACAACGTTGTCAAAACCAAACTTTCAATATAATTGGTTAGCGTGACGACGATCTTGGTTTCCATGACGACGATTCAAAACGACTGTTATTGTCTACTGATTTGACTTTCGAATATTATGTCAAAATAATTTTATTTCATCGAATTGTTGCGTTAATTTCATTAAAACAGGAACACAATAAAATACATTTGAAATAAAGTAGTAAATAATATCTGAATATTAGTTTATTGCATGTAATTTAATTGCCATATTAAAATATCTAAATTCAGTGCGGAAAAGTAGTGCGGAAAAGTAATGCGGAAAAGTAAAACTTTCTAAACTAAAAGGCGTGCTGAAAAGTAGACATTTTTGCAAGCTCGTAGAAAATAGTTATTTTCCTAACTATTGCGGAAAGTGATAATTTCCCGCACGCGACTGCCGTTGATCCGAACGATGCGATAGCGGAGTTTGGGCAAGCAGTCGAGTGCGGGAAAGACACTTTCCGCATGAGTTAGGAACAATATTTTTTTCTACGGCCGTATGTTTGGAAAAAAATCACAACAAATAGAGTTATATCAATTTTTATTTACTAGTAAATGCAACATGTACTAGTAAATTTTTATTTACAATAGTATAAATGTTCTTCTTTCATAAACTGTCCAAAGTATTACTGTAACCTCATAATTTTCTGACTTATAGCGTTGCAAAAAAAAATGAATTTGGGATAAACAAATTAAATAACTTTTAAACTATTTGACCAATTGCTTTGAAATTTCAAATATATTTTAAGCACAAGAAGTCTCAGCATTCCGCGAAATAAGAAGGTTCTAAGTTAATTTTTACATAAGTTATGAATATTTATAAAAACTCAAAATTTATGATTTATTTTGCAATTTTCTAAGCAACCAATAAGGATAGACATATCCAGCGAACGCCATATTGAAGTTTTTATACGGATTATGTTTCTTACTCTCAAATTTGTTTAGAACGCTTAACTTTTTGGTAATAGACGAAAAAAGCGAAAATTTATCGTTTTTTGATCTTCATTTGTTTATATCATCAAAATCGGCTGCAGGAAACATATAGGTTATTAATATAGATGTCCATTCTACTCAAAAAATTTGGTTTCGGCCTGGAGGCAGATGTGTCACGAGAAAAATCTTATTTCTCTGGACTACTTGAGTTATTATATTTTTTAAATTTTAATCATTATAAAAATTTGTACTTTTTTGTAATGTATTTTTAAAATAAGCAATCATTTAAATTATTTTGTAACAATTTATATTATTTAAGAATATAATAATTACATTTTTGTTTCGTAGTAAGTGTTTTTTAAGAATAGTAATGTATAGTTTTAAAATATTGTATTGCAAACTATCATTATTAAATGGTTATTATTTGTGAAGTATTTTCCTTTTTTCACACCCTTATGTAAGGGACTTTCTGAAAGGTAAATCTATATAGTTGAATAGGGTAGTAGATATACCTAGTTTATACACAATAAATTCAAAATTTAAAGAAAACCACGGTAGACGTTGAAGACATGAAAGAAGCGATACTTAAAAGTTACATAAAGAATTCGAGATAACTCTGTTGCTGCGGTCATTGTCTCCGCCCACTATGTACATTATCTATCTTCTGTGTCTGTATATCGTGGGAAATATGCAATACAACACGAGCTCTGGTCGCTCGACTAATACTCTTTAGAGCTGGCATCGGTGTGTGATCTCGCGTTGATCGGTAAATATCTAAAATTCCGTATATAAGTCTTCCCCTTTCCTTTTCAGCTACGGATCTCGTTTTGCTGTAAATTTATCAGAGAAATTTAAGTTTAAAAATATTTTCTCCTCTAAGTGTACCATGACTAATATGTTAATTATAAAGATAGTTATGAACAATATACTCCAATAATTAATTTCCTATTGGTGGATCTCGGGTTGTCCTCGATTTAGTCGGATCTCGCCTTGATATGAAGACGTATATATATACAGGGTGAGTTTTTAGTGCGGGATCGGTCGATAATTCCATTACGGTATAGAATATCGAAAAAAGTTATTTAGAAGAAATGTAGGCAATGATATTCTCCACGCTTGGAAAATATGTCCATTTCTACAGGGTGATCAATAACAGCGTGGTATATCAAACATATAATTTTTTAAATGGGACACCCTATATATTTTTTCATATTTATATTCCCCTCATAATTCTTGTTCATATAATATAGGGTTTTGCATTACTATACAGAGTATTTAACAAGTTATGACCATTTTTATTTCGAAATCCCTATGAGATTAACACCCTGTATATAAAGACGTAATTCATAGACAATAATTTGTTTTATGTAGTAAGATAAACAATATACTGTAGTTTTTAAATTAAGTCCAATTGAAATTATTGACGAATGTTTGTATACAGGGTGAACTACAAAACCAAATTACGATTTTCTCTATTTTTTTAAATGGATCACCCTATATTTTATTTTTGAAAAATATTGTATTTATTATACTATTTCATTTTTATATAGCATTCCCTATATCTAAACTTATTACTTTCGGAGATATTTTTAGTTTTCTTCAACTTTCGGGAATACATTCAATTGTTCTAGTAGAAATAAGTTGGTATTGAATGATAATTAAAAAAATTATTTTTATTCAATAAATAACTATCACAAAATATAAACCATAGCAATATGCAATGAATGTATCAATAAATGTGATATTAAGGAATTATCATATTTCCCTAATATACAAGAATCATACAATTCCTACAAAAAAAATATAGGTATCTTGTGTATAATAAAATTACAAGATTATTTTTATTTAATAAACAACTCACACAAAACATAAATCAAAACAATATACAACTAATTTAATAGTTTTTAGATTATTATATCAACAGCATTCTAAGCCAAGAAGTTTTTAGTAACACCTTCCTAATAGCAGATCGTGACCCGCAGTGATTAATAATATAATTTTCATATTAAATTTCATTAATATGCATCAAGAAATCCCTACTTTGTTAACACTCAAACTAGGTGATCTATAAATGTTTAAGGTGATATTGTTAGATATTATGTGATTGGTCCACATTTTTTGACGGTTGAGGTTTTTATACGACGGTGCTCCAGTTCTTCCAAAATTGATTTTTTTCAGGTGGGGCTATATAAAAAACCTTGTATACCAGAAGCATCCAACAACGCTTGATGATATGAAAAATAGAATAAAAGAAGCTTTTAATAATATCGACTTACAAAAATGTTAGAAATGTGGCTCGGTCATTTGAATATCGGTTACAAAATTGCATAGACGTTGAAAGTGTACATAATGTTGGTACATTCATTAAATTTTGTTATGGTTTATTATTTTTTTGTTAGTTATTTATTGAATGAAAATATTTGTTGTATTATTACATAATACTTATTTGTTAAGTTATTTATATTTATAAGAATAATTGAATGTATTCCCGGCAAATGAAGAAAACTAAAAACATTGTTTATATAGGGAGATAGTTGGTCAGCCCAATAGGTAAATATGTTTGATTAAAATTGAGACAGTCACTAGATGTCCTCACAATTTCTGTCAGGGCCGCAACGTCAAAATGCATAGACACCAAGTTGGATACGATCCTATTCATAACACCCCAACTCGCATACATATTAAGAAAAATAAATATAATATAGAAGAGTATATTTAGAAATTGAATTAATGTCATGCTACTATACATTATATTATATATAATAGTATGACATCATTAATTCAATTTCTAAATATATTCTTCCATACATATTTATTTTTCTTAATATGTATGCGAGTTGGGGTGTTATGAATAGGATCGTATCCAACTTGGTGTCTATGCATTTTGACGTTGCGACCCTGACAGAAATTGTGAGGACATCTGGTGACTGTCTCAATTTGAATCAAACAAATTTTCCTATTGGGTTGACCAACTATCTCAATATAAACAATGCTAAAAATATCTCAGAAACTAATAAGTTTAGATATAGGCGATGCTATACAAAAATAAAAAAGTATCATAAATATAATATTTCAAAAAAAAAATATAGGGTGATCTATTAAAAAAAAAATTGAGAAAATCGTAATTTTGTTTTGTAGTTTAAACGTGCTTATAAAAATGAATGTTCTACTAAAAAATTCTTGGCTTAGAATGCTGTTGATATACTAATCTAAAAACTGTTACATCAATTGTATATTGTTTTGATTTATGTTTCATGTAAGTTATTTATTGAATAAAAATAATCTTGTTATATTATTATATACAATACAAAGTTTTTTTGTATGAATTTTACGTTTCTTGTATATTAGGGAAATATGATAATTTCTTAATATCACATTTATTGGTATATTCACTGCATATTGCTATGGTTTATATTTTGTGTTAGTTATTTATCTAATAAAAATAATTTTGTTTAATTATCACTCAATACTAACTTATTTCTACTAGAAAAATTGAATGTATTCCCGAAATTTGAAGAAAACTAAAAATATCTCGGAAAGTAATCAGTTTAGATATAGGGAATGCTATATAAAAATGAAAGAGTATATTAAATACAATAATGTTGAAAAATAAAATATAGGGTGATCCATTTAAAAAAATAGAGAAAATCGTAATTTGGTTTTGTAGTTCACCCTGTATACAAATATTCGTCAATGATGTGAATTGGACTTAATTTAAAAACTACAGTATATTGTTTATCTTATTACATAAAACAAATTATTGTCTACGAATTACTTCTTTATATACAGGGTGTTAATCTGATAGTGATTTCGAAATAAAAATGGTCATAACTTGTTAAATACTCTGTATAGTAATGCAAAACCATATATTATATGAACAAGAATTATGAGGGGAATATAAATATGAAAAAATATATAGGGTGTCCCATTTAAAAAATTATATGTTTGATATACCACGCAGTTACTGATCACCCTGTAGAAAGGGACATATTTTAAAAGCGTGGAGAGTATCATTGCCTACATTTTTTTTAAATAACTTTTCTCGATATTTTATACCATAATGGAGTTATCGACCGATCCCGCACTAAAAACTCACCCTGTATATATATATATATATATATATATATATATATATATATATATATAAAATAGATGAAATAGAGAATGTGGAAAAATCCCCTTATGTTATATATATATATATATATATATATATATATATATATATATATATATATATATATATATATATATATATATATATATATATATATATATATATTGATACATGTATCCATGTGACTTCCAAAGTAGATTCTCGTAATACGTTGTTACTTCATATATACCGTTATGACTTCCGATTTCGGAAGTCACAACGTTTTGCCTATATTTTTACGAATTTGGCTACTAGATGGTATCAGAAGGCTTATATTAAAAATTTCGCTGGAAGTCATATCGTATCTAACATACTCATAAGATCAGATTTTAGTTCGACGGTATATCACTAGCGCTAGTGTCGCTCCCGTGCTACTATACAGGCTATGTACACAACGCGTAGCGTCTTCCGTATACCACACCGCTCGGTGTGACTTCCGTTTTTTGGCAACCCTGTGTAACGGTTTCCAGACATTTATCTGTTGTAGATTCGCGGTCCTAATCGTACTTAGTGTTTTGTGTGCCTTTTGTTTTTAAACATGAATAATAGCAGATCTGCTTTACTTTTAAAGTTAGCCTTAAATGAAGGTACAATAAGTGATTATATATCTCTATAATTATATATTTTCTGTACTTATTTTAATCTATAATATTTACTTACCTATTTACTTATATAAATTCATTTTTCTCGTGTTTTTGTTTACTTCCTTTTTTACAATGAACTTCTAATTTAATCTACACTCACCGGCACGAAAAACGGGCACCCCAAAAAAATGGGTAATTTTTGATGTCTCGTATCTCCCAAACCTGTTGTCCGATTTAAGTAATTTTTTTTAATATGTTATAGCCTTATTCTTTAACAAAATAGCTATGATAATATTGTTGATAGACAGGTAAATTTTCATTGTATACCGGGTGTACCAATCAAACTGGGTTTTTTTTCTCAATTTTCACAACACCCTGTGGAATATTCTAGCCTTTATAAAATATTTAAATCAAAGCCTAACTATAGCTCCAGGTTTTATTAACATTCTGTTTTTTTATTCATTCGCTTACGTTGGATAATAAAAAGTTAAGGACTTTAACAACTAGCCATGTTCTTTATCGATACAGGTGTTTCTAAATATAAGTGCGACAAACTTTAAGGGGTAATTTCTGCATGAAAAAATAATGATCGTTTGGCAAAAGAATTTTATATTTGCAAGCATTTGCGGACATAGCTTTATCAAGTAAACGATCATTATTTTTTCATGCAGAATTACCCCTTAAAGTTTGTCGCACTTATTTAGAAACACCATGTATTGATAAAGAACATGTTTAGTTGTTAAAGTCCCTAACTTTTTTATTATCCAACATAAGCGAATGAATAACAAACAGAACGTTAAGAAAACCTGGGGCTATAGTTGGGTTTTAATTTCAATATTGTATAAAGGCTAGAATATTCCACAGGGTGTTGTGAAAATTGAAAAAAAAACCAGATTGATTGGTACGCCCAGTATACAATGATAATTTACCTGTCTAGAAACAATGTTATTACAGCGATATAGTTAAAGAATAAGGCTATAGCACAGGGGTGGGCAAAAGCCGGCCCGCGGGCCGGGTCCGGCCCTTTCGCTTACTTTGTCCGGCGCGTTGAAAAACCCCGCAAGTACCTAATCTTTTTAATCCCTTTTATGTGATTTTGTTGAAATCAACAGTAATAGTTTGCATAGTGTTCACATAAATTATTAAATATATAAATAATAGAGAGTATTATAATTACGAACAGCCTTAGCTAACTATATTTTTAAAAACTGTTTAATTGTAACTATTTACTTTAAATTTCTTTTAAAATATAGGGAAATCCCCGGAGATTCATAATTGTTTATTCGGTATTAATAATCGTATTTAACTCTCAAGGTCTCAAGACAAGCACTCGGTGTTTGGGTATCTATTTCAACCATATCACTGACAGTTTATGATCTAAATACCTCAGCACTTTGGTCCCAATAATATGATTCTTTATTTATTAAATCTGAATTAAGTATGGTTGTTTGGAATACCTACTTCAGCATAAAATTCATTGTTACCGATTTTTGCCGAAGTTTTACAACTACAGTGGAACCCCGATAAGTCGGCCCCCGATAACCCGGAAGTCCGGCTAACCCGGATCGATTTTCATCAGATAAACATTTTGATTTTCAATATCTTGTATTTTTCAATTTAATTGTGGCTTATTTCCAATCAAAATAGTTAATTATCAGACAAACCTTTCAACAATAAAAATATATGTAATATAATATTTGAGAGATAATGTGTACTTATGTGTGTAATTTGAACTATACGATATTAAAAATGACTCATAGCACACGCCGCAGAAACAACAGCCACCTGTCTGTAGTATATATTCCTTTTTATTTCAAACTGTCAGCATTGTTTAGGAAAGACTATTTAAAAAATTCTTTTATAAACAATGGTCTTTAGTATTGTGTGTCTTGTATTGTTCGCTTCCATTTGCTTACGTTTGGGTTTGGTTTTTTTTAGTAATTTTAATGAGTAGGTAATACTGTGCATATTTATAAATATATTTCATGTTATTTCAATTCTAACGAAGTTTATCTGTATGTATACCGTATTTTATTAATTTTTACCATATTCTCCGGCTATCTCGGATTTTCGATAACCCGGATCGGTCGCGGTCCCGATTAATCTGAGTTATCGAGGTTCCACTGTACTTCGAAAGACGCGTATAAGTTTATTTTGATTTAGCACTGGTCGTATTTCCTATTACTCCTCATATTTCTTTTGATACAGTGTGTGTTATTTTGCAAATATATAATAAATTTAAAAAGTGGAGGACATTTTGTAAGTAAAATTTGAAAACATTGTTTTTATTTTATTGTATTAAAATATTTATTTGTAAGCATTTGCAAAATGATACAATCTAAAAAAAGAAAAGTTGATTTGGAATGCAGAAATTTTAATGAAGCATGGACAGAAAAATACCTTTTTACGAACATTGGTAAGAAAGCAATTTGTTTAGTTTGCCATTAAACCATTGCTGTTTTCAAGGAATATAATTTAAAGAGGCATTTTACATCAAAACATCCAAAATATGCATCGTTTTCTTTAGAAGAACTTAAAAATGCTGCAGACAACTTAGCAAAAAACTTAAATAAACAACAAAATATTTTTAGCAAACAAAGTAACATCGAGAAATCTACCACACAAGCAAGTTATGTTATTGCACACAAAATTGCTAAGTTATGTAAACCTTTTTCTGAAGCAGAATTTGTTAAACAGTGCATGGTAGAAGTGTCGGAGATATGTTGTCCTGAAAAAAAACATATTTTTGAAAATTTAAGCCTGTCAAGGAGAACAATAGTACGACGGATCGAAAATATTTCAGGAAATTTACTCGACCAGCTAAAAACAATAATTGCTGATTTTACATATTGTTCTCTGGCGTTGGATGAGTCCTGCGATATTACTGACACAAGTCAATTATTAATATTTATTCGGGGCATTAACAAAAAATGTGAAATTCGCGAGGAACTTCTTAGTGTGCATCCAATGAAAGATACAACTACCGGTGAAGACTTCTTTAACGCTGTTGAAGAGTGTTTAGTTAAAGTAAATTTACCTTGGAACAAAATAGTAAGCATCACTACGGATGGCTGTCCTAGTTTAACAGGGAAAAATGTGGGCTTACTAAAACGAATCAGCGACAAAGTAAAACAGTTGCAGCCAGAACAAGACATATTATTTTTACACTGCATTATTCATCAAGAAGTGTTATGTAGAAAAGTTTTAAAATTGAATCACGTCATTACTGTTGTGACAAAAGTTGTAAATTTTATCCGGGAACGTGCCTTAAATCATCGACAGTTTGTTGAATTTTTGAAAGAAATTGAAAGTGACTTTTACGAAATTCCTTACTACACTGAGGTGAGATGGCTTAGCATCGGTAAAGTTTTGGACAGATTTCAATATTTGCTTGATGAAATAGTATCCTTCTTGTCGATAAAAGAAAAACTACATGATTTTCCTGAATTGCAAAATGAGGCATGGCTAAACGATTTGTCGTTTTCTGTAGATATTGTAAAATATTTAAATGAACTTAATGTAAATTTACAAGGGAAAAACCAGTTCGCTTTCAATATGCACTCAAATGTCAAAGCATTTATGATAAAACTAAACTTATTTGCTGAGAACTTTAATAAAAAAATATTAAACCACTTCCCATCATTACAAACACGACGAGAATTATTGAAAAATTCTGATTTTCTTAAATATAGTTCAGTAACACAAGACCTGCATACTGAATTCCAAAGAAGATTTCAAGATTTCCAAGCTATTGAAAAACCTTTGTCATTAATTAGTTAACCTTTCAATTTCGATGTGCAAGAAGCTCCTGTTGAAATTCAGCTAGAATTAATTGACTTACAGGCAAATAATTTATTAAAAGAAAATGTTCAATCAAACGAATTGAGTGCTTTCTACGGTGCTTTGAATACAGAACATTTTAAACATTTTTTAAACTATGTTCAAAAATACCTAGTTTTATTTGGTTCGACATATATTTGTGAAAGAACTTTTTCGTTGATGGTTTCTACGAAAAATAAATATCGATCACAAATTACTGACGAAAATCTACACTCGGTATTAAGGATTGCTACAGGTGATTTGGATCCCAATTTTGAAGAAATAATATCACATGAACATTCGCGATTTCACGTTTCGCATTAACTATTATAGAAGTTATACTTATAATGAGTATTCTATTAATTTTAACGTTTAATGTTTGTCTTTTTTTTTATAATTTTATTTAACATTAGGTATATTTACAAAATATGTATCAATATAAATTAATTTGTATCGTTAAAATATAAATAAATAAGAAAATAAAATCTTTCAATAACTGATTTATTTAATTACCATTAATTTATTATTATTCTTCTAACGCCGACTCCACTAATAAAGGTTGGCTAAAACACCATTGCAAATTCGTCTCTATTTTCTGCTTTTCTTAAAAGCGTCTGTGTGTTTAACCCGGTCCAGTCTCAAATGTTTTCAGTCAGAATATTTGTCGTCTACCAGGACCCCTTTTTCCTTCGAAAAACTCGTACATATCATTTCTAAGCATGTGCCGTAAATATGCTGTCTGTCTCCTTTTAATGGAGGTCAAAAGTTCTCTGTCTCTTTCCATTTCGTGCAACATCATTTTGTTCGTATATGATCGGTCCACGGTATTTTGTAAATTCTCCCAAAAAGCCACATCTCAAAAGCTTCCGGCTTTCTCATTAAGTCAGCATTAACAATCCAAGCTTCGGCACCATAAAAAAGAATAGAGTGGATATATGTACAACATTTTATCAACTAATATCAGATTTGCAGATTGAGTCTTTGGTGACTCAGAAATGTCCTCATCTTCAAAAAGTCTACCCTCAATTGCTCTATTCTTGATCGAATTTATGATTTCGAATTTAAATCTTCCGTAATCCAGACTCCTAAGTAAGTATTTCATTTTGTCCACTTGATCAATATCTTCATTTTTTATCTGGTTCTTTTTCTGGATCTTCTTATGATTTAATATAATGACCATTTTTTTTTCAATTACGTGACATATTTTACTGGGCACAAGTTTTTCGCATGTATTCCCAAGTAGGACAATTTATTATTACCATTTTCTAATTATTAACAGTCAAATTTCTTTGTCCAAATGCTTTAAAATAATACTTATAGTATTTATTTCTTGGGCAGGGAATAAACTACACCAAAAAAATTCGCGTGAGCACAGCGTACATATCCGGTATAGTCCTCCGGCCCGAGAGACATTTTGAAACTTTCATTTTGGCCCGCGCTTAAAAGTAATTGCCCACCCCTGATCTAAGCGGTTTTTTAAAATTTATGGGTTTTGCAATATTTTACCGTCAGCGAACGGACTAATAGTAGAGGATCCGATATAAGGCCGATCTGCATCGATCTATTTAATGGATAACGTGTGCGTGAAGTAACAATGTATTTTAAACGGGATTTACTTTTTCGCACTGTTTTTGACACACTTTCATATAATCAAATATCCTTAACTTTCGCGTTGTCATGGTGATGACATAATGAGCAATAAATTACAAAAAAAAATTGACAGTTTTGTGGTTTGAAAGAAATTAGAATGTTTAAATAAGTTCTAAAAATTGTAGAATAGGAATGAATTCCAGTGATCAAGAGTTACAGTTTTTTTATTTGTTTATCGTAGATAAAATATTGTATGAAACTGTGCGTGAAGTACTTTTTGCGAACTTAAGCGATGTATAGCACTCGCTCCGTTGTCGCTTGTGCTCTAAACATCACGTGCATTCGTAAAAAGCATACTTCACGAACTGTTTCATAAATAACTATTTTCATATATTAAAAAAAATGTTTCGACCCGGGTAGATATTATTCCAGATTTTCAGATTTCAGCACAGTGTTAGATGGTTGGGGCATATATGGAGAGCAGGTAGCGTAACAACTATAAACTCAATTTTACAATGGAAACCCGGAATTAGAAGGAGACGCGGAGGAACTAGAATAAATGGTTACAGGAAGTAAAGGAAAATTTATATAGGGCAGGAATTAGAGACTAGCAGAAAAAGACAGAGGATAGAAAGAACTGGAGAAGCACAGTCAATAGTATCGAGTAGCAGACTGGGACTAATCTGCTCTAAAAAGATGGACCTAGATAGCTTTTTAGCAGCTCAACCCCACCTGGTGTATTTAGCCATTTAATTTTCTTATTACACATTATTATTGGTACATCAAAAATTAAAAGGACGGTGCCTGTAATAAAATCTAAAATTCAAAATTTAATCAAGAAAAATAATAAATATTAAAATTTCCTATAAGTTCAAATTTATTTATTAAAATTTTTGATATAATTTTCATAAATAAATTACTTACTAATAACACTTTTTTAATTAATTCCAAAAAATTCATTTTGCAGCAATAATAAAATATTAGTATTTGTAAAATAAATATCAATCATATCATAAATAATACAGGTTTACAAAAAAAAACTAAATTTCGGACTATTGGACGAAACCATGTTACAAGGAGGTTTTTGGGGTGGCTGATCACGAATCCGGGGTCCGCTCACCTCTTTCAGGCCAGGTAAAGGTCATTTCAAGGTCAAATCAAGATAAATCGACAGTCGCTCTGAGAAAGTATATTAGGGCGTTTTTGGTGTCGCTGATGACGAATCATTAGTCCGCTGACCTCTGTCACGTCTAGTTCAAGGTCAAATCAACATAAATCGACACAATCGCTCTGAAAATATAGGGGTTTTGGAGTCACTGATCATGAAAACTGCGGTCCGTTGAGCTCTACCACGTAAGGTAATGGTCATTTCAAGGCCAAATCAGGACAAGTCCACAAAACTGATTTGACCTTGAAATGACCTTTACCTGTCGCGGTTGAGCTCAACGGACCCCAGTTTTGTGATCAGCGACCCCAAAAACCCCCTAATATACTTTTTCAGAGCGATCGTGTCCATTTATCTTGATTTGACCTCGAAATGACCTTGAGCTAGACGTGATAGAGGTCAGCGGACACAAATTCGTCATCAGCGACCACAAAAACCCCCTAATATACTTTTTCAGAGCGACTGTCGGTTTATCTTGATTTGACCTTGAGATTACCATTACCTGACGTGATAGAGGTCAGCGGACCCCGGATTCGTGACCAACGACCCCAAAAACCCCCTAGTCATATGGTTTCGTCAAATATTCCGAAATGTATTTTTTTTGTAAACCTGTTTAATCAAGAGAATATCAATCTTTTAATTTAAATAGACAACTTTAAAACATAGAACTGCATTCACAACTGTATTCACAGTAAAAGTTTCAAAAGATCACACATTACGCTTAAA